>NC_143583.1:2912785-3217785 GCF_048544385.1 Mastigoproctus giganteus
GTCTTTATGAATGTGTTGTAAATAAAGTCAACAATATCTTTATGAATATAAATATTAACATAACATAATGTAAATCTGAATATCTTTATTATTTCATTGTAAATACTGTCAAAAGTATATATGCTGTAAATAATCTGACACTGATTCCATTTTATTGTTGGCTCTGGGGGATGAGCCCGAACTTCGATGTGGGCCCCGTCTCCCCAAGGCTATTATTGTCCACCAGCCAATGTAAAACCCCTGGCATTGCTGCTGTGAAGGGTCTATTGTATATACCATGTTTGTATACAATAAAGATTATATATATATATATAAGTTTTGATGATAAGTTAGAAAGGTGAAGGAGGTTGTGGAAAGCCATTGAAGAAGTCCTGATCTTTGCAGAAGAGCCGTCGTCGCAGGAATCACAAGGTGTGCAGGAGCCACTGGCTAAAGACTTATCAGCTAGCAGGTTTGCCGATATATATGGGAGGCCTTCGCTGCACGCAGCTGCTCATTACCTATGTCAAGTTGGTTCACAAGATTTTCCCTATTGGACGAGTACATCCTTCGAAAGTCAAAGTTCGAGTGGTGCTGACTCGCTTCATTTTCATGTGCTCTCCTTGGACTCTGAGAATGTGAATGACGTGAAACTCTCCCAACTGAAGTGCCAAGTTCATTTTAAAATAGCCCCTAAATATACAGCTTTTAATTGCACTTATTACGAGGATGGCGATAGTGTTATTGCTGCCCTTACAGTGCCCGAAAGACAGAAAAATGTGTCATATGGTCGCCTACTTAGAGAAGGAGCCTATTAAATATTGTAACGAGTTTTTTTTTTTATTTTTTTCAAACATTTTTCTCCTGATCCTGGAACGAGAAAAATTTCAAAAGATTCATGAAACGAGACTTTGACTATATATAATATCTTTATTGCAATCAGCGAAAATAAGTAAATTCTACATGCATGCCTGATGGAATGCCCATAACAGCAAAAATGCTAGGGGTTTTACATAGAACTATGATTTAGAAACCTAATTTGGTGTACACCTGTTTTGAACTCGGACCATGACTTTTCGGACCTAGACCTAGACCTTTCGGACGGAACTTTTACTTATTCGGCACCTAGATTTTAGTCTTATTTCACCCTGGACATGGTATTTTGGATTTCATGTGATTTGGATCTGAAGTACCCAAGTCACCAAATATATTTTTTTCTGTTTTCGCCTACTTGTAGGTGCGAGACTTTCCTTCCCTTGCTAGTGTCTTTTAGCAGCGACAGTGCCTACTGCCGCCATTAGATTCTGTTTGATCGTATAGGATTCGCAGGCATCCGAGGACCCCTGGCTTTGCTCGCCGTGCATGTGGATCTTCTCTTGCTTTTCTTCTTGATTGGAAAGTATAAATAAATAATAAATTTTCATTTATTGCAACGTGACACTATAGTGACCAGGATCCTCTTGGCTAATCACTAGTGTCACGCACTTTCATTTCATTGCACTGCGAAGAATACAGAACTGTAGAATGCCAGAAAGGTGTAACCTAAATGATTATGCAGTGTGTGTGTGTGTGTGTGTGTGTGTGTGTGTGTGTGTGTGTGTGTGTGTGTGTGTGTGTGTGTGTGTGTGTTGTACTCTTTAGTTGTTTCTGGCCTCACTTTGTCACCACGAACGCGATCACCTGGGAGGACTGCAAGTGCCCGTCTACACCACGAGGAGGTAGGTCACAACTACGCCGATATGGTGTTTGTCTACGGTTTTTGTGGTGGAAGTGCTGCTGCTGCTTGTAGAGAATACCGTCGAAGGCTTCCTAACCGCAGAATACCGGATTCAAGAGCCAAACTGATTGAGACTGGTACAGTTCCCAGCGCTTATATTTCTTCTAAACATGCAACTGAACAAAATGTGGATGAAATAGAACACATTCTTCTGTCGGTTATGCGAACCCCCCTCCCCTAATTACAGAATCTACTTTTATGAGCTGGTCGTTATGCTGAAATATTACTCTTGCTTATTAATGCATTCGTTTCCGATTATTTATTCGAAGATATATGCAGTGTAGCAAAAGAAATAGTGTGAATTTGTCATTACAGGAGTTAAAAATCAAATGTTGGCTTTAAGTATGTGGACCCACGACAGCCTCCCGTGACCTTGTTGCGTCATTGTCTGTTTTACCGTTTTCCGTTTTGAGCCCGGAAGAATGGGGGTGAAGCAGTTAGTTTCCACTCGGTCTGCTGCGAGCCACTTCAGTGTGAGGTTACAGTATTTGAGACGATTTGTTTCTAATCACTTAATGTTCAAGTTTTTGTTCGTGGCCATTTCAAAGTGAAATATTGCGTCATTTTGCTTTTTAATTTTAATATTGCTGCCCTTTTGTGTTAATAATGGCGTCTACAGGCAAAAGAAACCGCAATGCGTTGTCAATAGAAGAGAAGATAACAATTATTAATAGACTGGAAAAGATCGAAACTCGTGTATATCTTGCTAAGATTTTTAAAGTTGGTAAAGCAACCATATCTGACATAAAGGGCAGAAAAAAAGAAAATTTGAAGTGTACTTCAAAGTTAGACAATGAACATGGCTCTAAAAAAAAAAAGGAAAATTATGAAAAAAGCTAGTGATCAGAAATTAGAAGACGCTGTTTATCTATGGTTTCTACAAAAGAGAAATCAAGGCGAACGTATTTCTGGACCTCTGTTATGCGGAAAAAGCTCTGTTACAATTGAATCAAAAGTTTAAGAGCCCCTCTGAATTCAAAGCCAGTATAGGATGGCTGAAAATTTTCAAATCTCGCCACGATATAACAGAGCTTGAAATGCAAGGAGAAGCTTTATCAGGTGATGTCCTGGGAGCAGAAGCTTTTAAAGAGTTTTATTTTCTGAAAATGGCGGAGGGAGAAGATTTTTTCAAGGTTGACGTTTACAATGCAAAGGATGTTGTTGTTATTTGGTTTTTAGGAGCATTAGCAACTAAAGCCATATTGCTCCGGGGATATGCAATGGTCATTCCTTGACCTTTCCGCATCCTCCGTATTTGGTGGTGACGGGCTCGAACCACGGTCTAATCAAGAAGCGTGTGCTACGCACTGCTGCTCTTTCCCACCTGGCTACGGAGGCGCCACACAATGCAGAGGAAACTCTGCATTGTGTGGTTTTACGGCCTACCGAAAGTGCACAAAGAAGACACACCACTGAGACCAATTGTATCCTGCTGTGGATCACCAACTTACGAGCTGTCTAAATTTGTCTCGAGACTTCTTTCTCCTCTAGTTGGCAAGACCACCCACACCGTCTCCAACAGTGTTGAATTCATAAAGAGGATTCGCACTGTATCCATCTCGCAGAATCAAGTTATGGCATCGTTCGACGTCATATCGCTCTTTACCTCCATCCCTGTGGAACTTGCCATTTCTTGTGCAAAACAACTCTTGGACAATGATAGAACCCTCAACGAAAGAACTGGTCTCACACCCGATGACATTTCCGCCGCCCTCAGACTGTGCTTAACAGGGGGTGCGATCATATTTAATGACTCAGTCTACCAGCAGATACATGGCACGGCCATGGGTTCCCCTGTCAGCTCGGTCACAGCAAACATCGTGATGGAGGAGTTAGAGGGACGTGCGTTTGCACACGCACCAGATCACATCGCCTTTTGGTGTCGCTATGTTGACGATGTGTTCGTGGTCATCCCTAGAGACTTAGGTCAGCGACTTCTATCATACCTCAACTCACTATCGCCCTTCATAAAATTCACGATTGAGCTGGAGTCGAACAACTCCTTACCATACCTAGACACACTTGTCCGACGTGAAGGCACATACCTGAGGACTACAGTTTATCGTAAGCCCATGTGTGCTGGCCAGTTCACCAACTTCCGGTCAGCACACGCGCGAGGCCACCTCCTCTCCACTGCCCGAACCTTGCTTACTCGCGCCTGGACACACTCCAGCTCCGCTGATGAAAGACGCAAAGAGGTTACTAGGGTCAAAGTAGACCTTACGAGGTGTGGCTACCCCATTGACGTCCTCGACAGGTGTGATCTACAGACACGTGACATCGTGACGACCAGCTACAACACCAACAGTGACGAGCCATCCACGAGGGCATTCATCCCATACTACCCCAACCTGTCACAACAGATCGGTAGAATCCTGAGAACGCACGGAATAAAGTGCATCCAACTCCCAGGCAAGAAACTGCGTTCTTTCATTTCCAACGTGAAAACACCTGTCCCCACCCTTCTGCAGAGCGGTTTGGTCTACCGCATCTCTTGCCGTGACTGCACTAGCTGCTACTTTGGAGAGACTGGACGTCGACTCGAGAAACGTCTCTCGGAGCACAAAAGAGCGATCCGTTTAGCGGATATAGAACACTGCTATCGCCAAACATGTCTGGACAACCCACCACGACATCGACCCACACCGCGATGTCGTGGTGGTAGACAGATCCCACCATTACCTAAAACGTACCTGGTTGGAATCGTTAAATATAAAATCTTCGGATAAATCCTTGAACAGGAACAGTGGTTGCCAAGTCAACCCGATCACAGAGTCAGTAGTTCTATCATTGGACAAGCGCTGGCCACGTCATCATGCGTCACAGCCACAGACGTCAACAAACAATTAAACCTCGCGTCTCACGCACCTGGCAGTACACATCTTCATTCCAACTGCCATTCATGTATTTTTAATTCTGATGAAGGCTACCATATAGCCGAAAGCTCATATATTTCTTCTTTATTTGTACGCTCTGTGTGTAACTATAATAAATTTCTTAATGAATCCAGAGCGCGTAGGCCTGTTTCGTTAGGAAACTGCATTGTAAACTGCGTAGTAAAAGTCTTAATTATAAATCACTCCTTCTTAAATCCCTTGCATCACGACGCGAAATGGCTGCTCCTGGTTTCAAAACTATCAAATAGCGTGTTACATTTATGGTGTGCAAATGCAAGTGGACAGCATGTTTTACCATTATTAGTGATTGGGGAATCCAACAATCCAAGATGTTTAAAAGTGTAAAGTGCGCACCGGAACATATTGTCGGTAAGTCTGAAAAAGGCATGGCATAAAGTTTGGGGTGCTGCCTAAGAGACGGTCACACATGTGCATGATTTGAATGAAGGCGTAGGTGAAACTGTAACTTTATTTCAAGGGATTCCCGGGTTTTCAGAGTGTAGGCAAGGTGATGCAGAGGCATAGTTAAACAACGATGCTTATGATCCTGGTTATCATATTTTAACCAAAGAAGAAATTGTTGCATTAGTCCAGGATGAAGAACGTTCTGACTTTAACCAAGGTGATTGTGAACGAAGAAGAAGAGGGAGCGGGCCAGCTAATGCGGAGGCCTTCACTGGCTAAAAATTGCAATGGCATGGTGTGAGCAACTGTCTGAATGCAGTTCTATAGAGATATTGCTATTAAAGAGGATGAGAGACCTCTCGCCTCGAAAAAAGACAATCTCGCATGGTTCAAAGAAAAATTCAAAATTACATATTTTTTTAAAAAAAATAAACCTTCCCAAGATTCATTATACTGTTATTTGTGTGCAATCACTTCTGTTTGTTTATTTCTGTTTATGTGAAATAGCGTGATTTATAGTTGAAACCATGTAAAACAATAAGATAAGTTCAAAATAAATATAACATACATTATTTCTTCAAAACGTTTTGATTATTATTCAGAAACCATTTCCTAAATCAATTATTTTTACGATACTTCATATTTCAAAACACAGTAGTAATAACCTGACGTACAATAATTTAATTGTAGGCCTAATTACACTTTGTTTTGTATAAACTGGGTATTCTCATGTATGAGTGATTATCCGAACTATTTGATTAACCGAACCACCCTTTTGATCCCAATTAGTTCCGATAATCGACGATCATGTTTATACTCCGGCACGACTATCAGGTCAGAGGAGTTTACAATAAATTATCAATACAAACAACCGTATTTCTACTGTATTACATTAGGATTACCCGTAATGGATTACATAAACCCGCATTTCTGTGTGTAAATTGTAAATTGATCTCTGGTCGATTTGCCTGATTTACTGGACGAAAAAAACCAGTTTCTGGGGAAAAAACCTCGCTTTCTGCGCCAACTAAATAATAAAAAATAATATATATTGAAATATTCTCTGTTTAAAAGAATTATCATCTGGTATAAATTCTCTGGTATAATTTCTCTGTTTTTTAAAACAATTATTATCTGTTGTATTCTTTTTATTTTATTAATAAAAAGATACACAACAGGTAGCCATTAACAGTGTATCTGAGATCAGATCAATAAACATAATAACAATAATGTGAAATCCTACAGGACGATAAACATTGATATAGATTCAAACAATAAAAGCATATGTACAAAAGAGGATTGTCTTAAGTTAAGTTACCGGTAAAACAAGTAATAATTAATCCGTTGGAGAATAGAAAAATAATATAACAAATAATAAGCTACAATAATTAGATGTGAGCTAGTCACTTTGCAGTTTAAGTGAAGAGGCAAACTTGTGGATGGAGTTCATCAGTGATTGGGAGTTGTCAAAGAAGTCAATGCGAGAGTCATTTGCTGATTTGCTGATTCTGTTCAGTGGACTGAACTTCATTAAGTCCGTGTTGGCAGAGTCAAGGCGAAACGGTGTAAGGTTCCTGACTTGTCTACAGGGAGCATTGAAGTTTATTTTACTCAGGATATCAGATGCTTCATAAATTCCAGTGATTACTTTGGCTAGGAGGGCGATGTCAGCAGTAACTCTTCTAGTGCACAGAGGCCTTAGATGAAAGTAATCACACAGCGATTCATAATACACTGAGTGATAGAATAGAGGATTGCGGTACGTAAGGTAACGGATAAAGTTTTTTTGGACTGCTTCAATTTTGTTAGTTAAAGTCTTTGTGTGAGGATTCCAGATGGGTGAACTGAATTCAAGGATTGGCAGAACAATAGTTTTATAAAGGATAACCGCATATCTGTAGTTTTTGAACTTGTATGTGTTCCGTTTGATGAATCCCAGTGTTTTGAATGCTTTGCTGGTGATTTTAAGGACATGGGCATCGAATTTAGCACTGCTGGAAAAGAGAATCCCTAAGTCGTTAACTTGGTCACACCTTTCGATGATCACAGAGTTAATACTATACTCCGTATTCATTAGTTGTGGAGATCTGCATGATGAGAAAGAGATTACTTTGCACTTCGAGGGGTTAGCAGACAAGCCATTCAGAGACAGCCACAGAGAGAATTTATTGAGAGCACATTGAAGTTGTTGAGAATCGGTAGTCTCCTTCACTGCTGAGTAGATCTTAAGATCATCTGCATAGAGAGCAACTTGAACATTGGAGGTGTAGATGAAAGAAGGAAGATCATTTACGAAAACAATGAAGAGAAGAGGACCTAAGGGAGAGCCTTGTGGTACTCCGCTTAGTGGTATAAAACAGTCTGAGTTCACTTGATCGATGATAACGCTCAAGGAACGATGCGTAATATAGCTGCGTAGCCATGAGAGCAAAGGGTCACGGATGCCATATAGCTTAAGTTTTTCCAGAAGTTGTTCGTGCGGGACTTTATCAAATGCCTTAGATATGTCTGTGTAGACTGCGTCAACTTGCAGGTGGTTATCAAGAGCTTCAGAGGTGTATTGCCAGAAAGGAAGTAAGTTTGTGACTATTGACTTGCCACTGCAGAAACCATGTTGATTCTGATCGATAAAAGGCTTGAAGAATTCGAAGAGATGTTTGTGCACTGCTGTGTCGAAGAGTTTAGCCAGGCTGTTTTGCAAGGTTATGGGTCTGTAATCAGATACGTCATTTTTATCACCTTTTTTGAAAATAGGAACTATATTGACCTGCTTAAAGTGCTTAGGATACTTCCCCAGCCTGAGAGACAAGTTGAAGATCCGCAGTATGAGGGGTTTCAATGTAGTGACAGTCCTTTTCCAAAATAGGCCTGGAATGTCATCTGGGCCTCTAGTATAGTCATTTTTCATGCTTTTTAATGCCGAGTTTAAATCTTCATCAGTGATAAAGAGATTAATGAGGATATCATCTTTAACAGGTGTGAAGTCAGGAAATGAGGCAGGTCTCAATGTATCATTTGTTTGAATTCTAGAAAAGTGTTTGGCAAACTCTTGAGCAATACTGAATTCGTCAGATAAGAGAATTCCATCTGCGTTTCGGAGTTGTAACTTTCTACTGGTTATGTTCTTATGCTTCATGAAATTCCAGAATGGTTTGATATCTCTGTGAGTAAGCAGACTATCCTGAACTGACTCTGTATACATGTTGTAGGAGTTTAATATGAGAGTTTTCACTTCTTTGCGGAGTTGGCTGAATATTTCATAGTATTGACTGTCACCTGTTTGCTTATATTTGTTTCTGTAGAATTCTTTGGATTTAATTTTACGTATTAGTTCACTATTATACCAGTGCGGGTAGGTAGAGCGTGCGGTAAGATGGGATTGAGGAACAATGTCAGATATAACTGAATGGACACAGTTAATCAGGTTGTTGGTGAGCACATCGATGTCATCCATAGCGTCAGCGAGCTGCTTGTCTACGTTTCTTAGAGCTAGGTTGAGCAGAGGCCAGTCAGCCTTTCTGAAATTGAATCGAGGAGTACGGGAGCTGCATTTGAAGTTATGAGAAGTAACTGTGATGTCAAAAGTAATTGGTGAATGATCCGAGTGAAATATGGGGTTGTCGGTGTGAACATCTATATGAGTAGAGGAAAATATTAGGTCGAGGTAGGCATTTTCTCTGGTTGGAAAGTTGCAAATTTGTTCCAGACCATAGCTGTGAAGCATATTAAAGAGAGCCCTAGTCTGCAGTGATGGAGAAGAAGATTCTAAATTGGCCATTTGACAGTTAAAGTCACCCAAAACCATTGCTATGTCGGCAGATTGAATTAGTGGGAAGATTGATTCCAGCGAGCTTTCTAAGTACTGGAGGTCTATATTAGTTAAGGGAGGTGGAAAATAAAGCAATACTATTAAAACCTTTAACTTGCCAAGATGAAGAAGGCAGTATACTGATTCAATATTTGTGAAATTTGATGCAGTTTCACAGAGTATATGGTTAGAATGTATAATAGCTACTCCGCCTCCACGAGATCCTCTGTCCTTTCTATGGATTGTATATTGTCCATCTATAATCTCCTGATCATCAATATCAATGGAGAGCCAGGTTTCAGTGAGCAGGTAAATGTCGTAAATATGTGAGCCTTGGATTGCTCTGAAGTGGTTTAGGTTGCTAATTATACTCCTGCAATTCTGAAGGTAAACACTGAACAGTTGGGATCTGGGGATTCTATGACGAGAGGAGAACGTAGTATGTGTAGATAGCAGGGTATCTGATTGCTATGCCGGTGGAGAGGAGATTTTGGACTCCCTTGATGGTCTGTCCGTGAAGCGTTTTACTAGAGCCCCTGATAAAAGGGATCTTAGATTCAACACTTTTTCTGTTTGTGATGGAAGGCATGTTATTATAAAAGATGAGTAGGCGGGACATCGTGTCTTCAGAGAACGGACATCTACTCCGAAACCATATTCTTCTTTAATTAGGTTGATAAGATCTTCAGATTTAGTGGAGGGTCCAAGTCTAGAAAGAAAAATTCGGTCTTTTGTGGGAATAATTGTGATATTATACTTGTGTTTGAGTAACTGAGATTTTTCTGCAGTAGTTACATTCTGTGTTTGATGAGTTATGGCTGGAAGCTTGGAGAAAGTACCTTGAGATATAGATGCTTTAATATTTTCTGACGGTTTGTTCTGTTTTGATCTTTGGTGCGATATTTGAGACTGGCAATCAGAAACAGGTTTACTCACTGTGGCGGCAGATCTACAGACAGGTTTGCAGACCTCATTAGATGTGGCAGCAGTTATTTTTGCATATGTTGCCTTAACTGATGTTGAAGAGGATTCCGCTTGGTGACTCTGAGCTTGTGAAATAGAAGTACAGACAGAACTGTTCCGCAGAGGAGAGTAGGTGGGAGGAGTGGTTCTATTTACATCAGAAGAATCATCTAACAGAGTCTGTTTGGCAATAAATTGCTCAGTTGAATGACTTGAATCATGAATGTTAGCAGGCTTGGGCAAATTAATATTTGCAGCAGTAGAAGTATTGAGGCCGGTGGAAGGTGAAGATCTGGTCTCAGTATTGAGGGCATCGTCAGTTAATGAAGAATTCGTATTCACTTTGAGCCCATTGGTGTCGAGAGTAGGTTCAGAATTCTTCCTAGCTTCCCTTAAGTGGCAAGACATAACTGATGTGAGATTTTTAATTTGGGCGTTAATGTCAGAAATTTCAGCCTGTTGATTAGCTAATATTGTTTTTATACCACAAATCTCCGTGTATAGCTCGCTGTTTCCTTCATTGAGTGTATTAGAATCCAGGAGAATTTCAGAGTTTGCAGTATGAGGTGCGCTGATTAGATGAGTTTGAATGAGGATTTTCTGCATAGTGTTAAAGAGTAGTTCCTGGAATTCAGTTGATTGCAGAATACCAAAGGTTGGATTCAGAGTTTCCGTAGGGAAGGAGTTAGCGCTGAGATCTTCTGACGGCACAGATATATGTGTTTGAGTTGATGCATCTGAGATTTGATGCGACAACAAAGAAGGATTAGAGGCTTCATCCATGCACGATTCAGAGTCGGTATTTCTAGTTATTGGCATGATATTTGTCTCAAATGTACTAGAGTACGGCATTTCAACTTTGTTAGCCGAAGAGGAGGAAAGTGACTCAGGTTCCGTGCTGTTTGGCGTTGCAACAGTTATAGGGCTTTTCTGAGAATTTCTGAGTCGACATCTATCACAACAGAATGATTTCCGCCGACTTTTATTTAATTTTTTCAGGTCAGAATGTGTACAGTCATTGCATATTAATTGTTTGCACTCAATACATTGGACAATGGGGTCAGAGCTGGTCCCACAGATGGTGCAGACGTTAGAATTTTGACAGGAGGTAGTATTTGTCATATTGAATTCAGTTACTGTAGTTTTACTAGATAATTTAATATCACCACAGTTGTGGTTTAGCAAGCAATAGGCACTGTGACCAGCCGGTCGCCTTAGTTGCCCTGCAGTGAAATCCACAGGGAGCACGGGACTAGGTAGGGAGGGAAGAACAGAGCGGCTAGGCAAAACTCTAATGCCTGGTCAAGGTCAAGTGTCTGTTGGACACATGTATAAGTTGAACTACAAGATAATGGCTGAAAGCGCTTGTATGGAGTAGCGGACTGAACATGCAGAAATTCATTTAATACTTATCTGTTGTCCGTTCAAATAATACAGTACTTGCACCTGGCAGTCCAAGGGCCTATCCTTATGTGGTGGCACTAATAGGAACTTAATACTTTAAATAAAAAACACACAAAACAAGAAAAGTTTACGGAGCATATCATACAGACAGCCGGACACAATCATCCCAATCATTCATCAGGATCTTTGGAGGGAGTTATTTACTAATTAGCCTTTGTATAAACATGTACATACTAGGTACTGCTGTATAAACACGCTATATATAGCTTACGCCTTAGAAAAGTGGTACCTATATGTGTTTCTACAGTAGGAATTAATTCATTTTTACTAGGATTTCTCTTCGACATCTGAGAAATATTGGTTTTGTTTTCTTTATGATAGAGGGCGCTTTCATACTTATGGTTCATCCTATACTTGGCTATTATTGGACATATCTTAGGTGGCGTAGAATACGCGGCAGTTATAAACGTCCTGTGCGTTTGCTGCTGGCGTTTAGTTTTTTCCCGCCTTGGGCTACGGTAATGAATATAAGGTATTCCCGCCATTGTTGTTTAATGGCATTCTTTCCTTTGTTTTAAACCTCACATAATGTTTGCCACTATATAATGTTTGATGTTTGGTTTTATAGTAAATTATCTTAGGAACTAGCCATTCCGTTCCGCTCCTTTTTCCTTTTTCTGTTGCTTTTGGCATGCTTTTTTATATATTTTTACCAGCTCTTACTATTAACCAGGATCCCTACTATTAGGGTCGGGATTTTACACTCCCGGTTAAATCCGATGTAATATTGATAAAATGCTTTTCCTTTTCTGTTTTACTTTTATCTATCCTCTTGCCTTAATTTTTCATATCTCACTAACTATTAGAGTAATTCGAGGGGGAGTGAGATACTATTGCTTTAACTACTCTGACTTCCGTTCGCCTTTAGTTAGCTTTATTAGCTTATTTCTGCAAATATTTTTTGCATATGGTTCAACAAAAAAATTTTTCTGCATATATTTTTCAACAATTATTAATATTTCTCAGTTGTGCTTATAATTTTGTAGCGATCGGTCGGGCTAAATATCATCCAGTCTGTATTCGTACAAATTATGATTAGACATAACCCACATTTTGGACGGCCAGATTTATACTGATTTGTAGTATTTACTATAACCTAATGCTAAATTAATTGTATTATCCATTATTATGGATATTGGAATTGGTATACAGGCAGATGATAACAGAAACCGATGGCTCAGTCTAACTTGGGTTTTTATTTTGTAGGGGTTTAGCCCTCGACAAAGTCTCCTACAAAATGGGTTCCCATGTTGGGCTTATTATGTTATGTATCTAATATTTGATGTATTTTTATGTAACTTTGCATATTTTTTCATGTATGCTGGAGGTACGGTTGGAGAATGGTTACATCAATTTTCAAACGATGAGGTACTTGCATTACGCTAACTTATATAATTTGGATATATATATATATATATATATATATATATATTAAATAAATAAAAAATAAATAAATAATTAAAAGAAAATAAATAAATATAATAATAAAAAATCCTCTTCATCATCACCATTAGTCTCTTGGGCATTCTGGACACTTCAGTAATCTTTTCAACACACTATTCTGGTTCAGCTGTTTAACAGGCCTTTCCTCAGTTCAAAGGCTTCCTTTGAAAAATCCTGGAATAATTGAAATACACTCCTATTAGATAAGAACATCTCTTCCCGACCTAACTCATTTTCAGCAATGATTTCCCTGATTATTTCCCTGACATTATCATAAATTGTACACACATATAATATATGGTGCCAACTTTCAACCTCGCCACAAAAACAGAGATCTGTATCCGAACGTCCCAACTGAAATAATTTCGCTTTCATGGAGCTGTGACCTGTTATTAAAAATGATGTTTGCAAACATCATGTGAACCAGCTTCGAACTGTTCTGTCACTTTAAAAGGTAACATCCGGAATAGATTTCTTTGTCACTCGACCAGAAGATACAGTGTCCCATCTTGTTTGCCACAAGTTAACAATCTCGTTTAAACATCTTCTCTTCTTCCTCTTAATGTCAGAATTTATGTCAACTTCTATGCCAACAAGTCTAGTAGATATTTTCTTCTTAATGCCATAGCACAGCCCTCGATAAGCCACGAAGAAATCCAAGGGGACTGCCATAGCCATCACTTGAAGTGCAGTCGTAGCTACAGTTCTACGTATCCTTAATATACTGAGAAGCATAGTTCTTTGCATTGAGTTTAATTTAGCCTGAAATCTAACAAGAGCCATTCTGTGAGACCAAACTCCCGCTGCATACGTAACCATAGGCAGAAACACCACCTTATAATATAAAAATAAAGTTTTATTGGACACACCCCAATCTCCTCTTGATACTCTTGTAATATAACCGGCAAATTTCCTGACCTTGCTATGTAGGTGTGTTATATGCGCATAATAAGACAACTTGTGATCAATAATGAGCCCCAATATTTAGTTTCAGAACCCATAGTCAACTGTCTCCCATTTAATTTTATTTGCGGCGGTCGTCCCAAATCAAGTTTTGCTTTAAAAAGCATCATTTTGGTCTTTTGGGGGCTAATGGTAAGCTTAAATCCTTGTGCCCAGGGATTAATATCATTTATTACACGGTTTGCATTTTGCTCCAAATTGTGTCGTGATCGACCTGTTACAATTAATGTGACACCATCAGCAAAAACTATCACGTGACAATTTACTTGTGGTCGAACCACCAGTTCTGTAGCACCAAATTCCAAATGGAAGGACCTAATACAGAGCCCTGAGGGCAACCTCGCGTGATTTGTCTTTGAAGGAGAAAATGTTTAGACCTTACAGTCACATATCTCTCAGAAAAATAACTCCTGAACAGACTGTATAACTGCTTAGAACACTCAGCACGACACAGTTCAGAAAGAGCTGCCTCCCACTATACTGAGTCGAAAGCACCTTCAAAATCTATATCTATAGCAAGTTCATATTTTGAATCAGAGTTTGAAACGTATGTATGAAAATCCAAAAGAGGATCCTCGCACGGTTTCCCCGGTGTAAAACCATACTGATTAGGTGTAATCATGTCATGGCATTCTAACAATTCTTGTAAACGTATTGACATTATTTTGTTCTGATGGGACATTTCTAATTAGTTAAATTATTACACACAGAAAAATGAAAATATAAGTTTACTTGTCATATGGAATAGCGTAGTAGATTCGCCAATGCGTTTGTCAAACTAATAAAGGAATGTCCTGGTATACGATTCATCATGATAAACTGTTTTAAACAATATATTTTTTGCACTAAACACGGAGCACCAAATTGCGTGGTCGCCCTTCTCATCACTCTCCGCTCTGTCTAATAAAGAATTATACAGCTTATGATATGGGAGTGAAATATGGGGCTAATGAGTTTTGGTTGATAAAATGGACAAACTGGAGACAGCCTTGGCAACGTTGATGGAGATACTCATTAAGGCACAGGGCTTCTCATTACTGTGATGATGCTCAGCAGGCAATTTCGGCACCCTTGATTTGGGGCAAGTGCTGCTGGCGCATACCACCGCCTGGCCTTCGTTCCACTTCAATTGAGAACAAACAAAATCCGCCTACACATTACAGACCGGTTCATCCCTTATCAAATGCTGCATTATGGAAGTTTCCCTCTGATCGCACCTATAGGAATATAGCGGCATAGAGTATTGGGTTGGGGCAGCACTGGTGGTTTCCCACAACTCGTGTGTAGTTAACAGAACTCTGAAAATTGCAGAAGCATGTGTGTAGTACGTTCTGGAACAACCACCACTCATCTTCAAGATGCAGAATAAATCAAAGGCTCTCTGACCTCAGTATTATTGAATCGTCTGCCAAGCCCATCAGGGTCCAGTTTATTGACAACTATCCATATAATAATAGTAATGCGACTTGGAACTGTTTCTGTAATGACTTACGCTGTCTGGTTTAATTGCTTCCAGTAAAAATGCAATTTCTAGCGAATGTAAAATTGCACCCCTGGCCTTCTGACCGTGATGGGATTATTGTATTCACTTTGTAGTTGAACAAAGATTCTGTCTCTCTCTCAAAGTGGTAATTGTTCCTCAAAATGCAATTGGAAAATGAATTATTAGTTAGGCCAAGAAAATAAATCTAAAAGAAAGTTTGTTTAGCAATATTCACTTTTAACCTTAATTTACGCAAAGTTTGCCACACTGTCGTACCTGGGACTGGATCAAGTACGGAAAGCAGAAGCGTGGTTACAGCTTATGAAGTTTTTTTTTTCCTGTCACTTGAGGTTTCCAACCGTCAAAAACTGAATCAACTTGGCTATGTTCGTTTTGCATGATTGGGTATTTGCGCTGATCTCTCGCGAGTAATATCTAATGCCAGGCTTAAATTAATTCATTAACGCACTTCGTCAATCAATCATTTGTTTAATATGCACTTAAGACATGCGATCCCGAGACATGTCCTATGTCTTTGTCAGCGTTACTCGAGAAAATATCGTTATGCTAACAAAAAAATTTAATTAATTTATTTATTTACTTAACTAGGCACATCAGTCGATAACGCTAATGCAGATAAAGATCAAATAGATATTTTATAAAAAATATCAGAAAGAGACGTAAAATTGTATATTATATTAACGATCACATTTTATCCAGAAGCTATCGCGATAACATCAAATTCTAAACGCTTAATAAACCGTTTATTATGCGTTTATTATAAATGGCAGGTAGCATGCACCCTGCTCTTGGGACAATCCCCTTCTATAAACATACAAAGCGAGAATGTTTCTGGTCGGCTTGAAGAACATCCAGGAGGGAATAAGTGGTGCGATATTCAAATCTGAAGATGATATAAAAGATTGAGGGACATCGTTAACCACTTTTTCCTTGTTTATCTTTTCCTGTTCCTCGTGCCAGGGATGGGCACCAGGCAACAGCTGCCATGTGTTGGCTGCTCCCTGGTGGCAAAGTGGCCTGACACAAAACAACACACATTAATATTTATACATACACTTACTACACTTTTTCAGGCCCGTTATGCAGAGTTTCTGTACCATCACAGAGAACAAAGGTGGAGATGGGCAAACGCCTAGGAGCCACCCCAACACACACACACACACACACACACACACACACACACACACACACACACACACACACACACACACAAGAGAGGTAGACGTGAAGATGGTGAATGAGGAAAGATACTCGGATATTTTGATACAATGAGACGCGAAGCTTAGAAAGCTCGCTCAACCAAGACACTTCCTTTACTCATGGACCATGAATTAGTGTTAATATTAGCCATGATGCAAGAACGCTCTAGACATTTTTTTTTTTTTTCCTGCATCAAAAGAAAAACTACCTTACGTGTTTCACTGCTCATCTAGGTGTTAATCCAGCTGAGCCTTGAAGTCCCGCAAGCTATCAACCTCAACCCAGAAGCGAGGTGTGGAGGACTTGTTCCAATAATTTACAGCTCCAGATTTTAAAGCTTCCAGAATGCAATGACGTGCAAAGATCTTGATATTTGCGCATCTGGCAACGTACAGGAATGAAGTCTGTTGAAGTGCAAAGAGTAAAACTGTTACTGAGGAGATATCTGTTGATTTGGTCACGTCTTAGTTTAGATTGCAGACGTATCCATTGCCAAACTATGGGTTATAAAAACATCCAAAAGGAAATTTGTATGGATCGCTAATTTTTATGTGAAAGTTACCAGTTTATGTTGATATTAATGCGTTTAAGAAACGTAAATGGTTTGCGAATTCCTCTAGCTGTTTTGTGATACGCTTGTTTTGATTATGTTAAATATATTTATTAAACGATTACGCCAAGTATTAGCAGTCATTTATATGTGTGATTCAGAAGGATGAGAATCGAAATATGGGCCTTGCTGTCAGGTTTTAAACAGCATGAAAGCTGGTTGAGTGTTAAATGTTCTCATCGAACTCAGTGGATAATAACAGCCCCCATTAAACGTCTGATAGCAATCAGCAAAACCCTAAAAACTGGTCGGGAGTTTTGAGTAACGATGGTTTCATGATTAGGATTCATGAAATTATACATAAATGCAAGTATTTGTTGCCCATCTCATCCGGGTTGAAAGAATATTTTTTACATATTTGGATGTTGGTATCTCAAAGGAATGTTTACCGTGTTCACAATGATTAATGAAATCTAATTTCCCTTATAATGTTGCAGGTTTTCTTTTTTTACCTTAACATCGTCACTTTTTTCGGTTTTTGAAGCCTTTGTAAATTAATTAAACCGGTAAAATTAATGAATATCAGCAACGCAACGAAATACCTTCAAAAAATAGACCAGCCACCTGGTCCACGACCGCACGAATAGGCGGAATGCAAGGAATACATTTTTTTTTGTAAAGGCATGTTCGTAGCTGCTTGTAAAGCTATTTTCAAATTAATTGCCCCCTGTTTTAACTGTATTGAACAATAACTTCCAGAAGAAGTTACTGTTGAATACAGAAGAGCAAAAACCGCTGATACGATTAGAGGCGTTGTAATTAGTTAGAGGGAATGAGCGAAACGAAAGAGTACTCGGCATGCACGTAAATATACAATGTGCGACAAAAAAGTATGAAAGACAGAAAGCTAATGGGCAAAGCGATGATAAACGATTTCGCTCATTTCTTGGAGTTTTGATTCATTTCAAAGTTAATTTCACCCAACGAAATATAGATTTGCGTACTTGGTTTGCTAGTTATTAAACAAATGTCTTCAGATATCCTATATTCTTTTCTAAAGTATAATTTATTTTTCTCATTTGAGTTTTTATCAACGATCGGGGTCGTCTTGAAAAGGCAATCACGATGGTGAACGTTTTCGAATTCACTTCTGAACATCATTATAAACCCAGCATCATCTGACTTTTGCAGGATAACATTTAATGAAATCGTTAAATCCAATTGTTACTTTGATTTCATAGTGAAATTGGCTCCATTGTCGCCTCCCTCCTCCACTTAGCGCAGATGAATCTTTAATGGAAACAACGAAGCTAAAGCAATTAAATCGCTTTGCTAAAATTTTTCCCCAATACCACGGGGCTCAACAAAGTAAGAGGCCACTCAATTCACCTTTAAGAAAATCGGTCCATTCGACATTGTCACATCGCTAAAGCGATAGTTCCGTTGCACAGGAAACAGAACATATTTTTAGAAATTTCAGTTGCGTATGAGGATTTCAACAAATTAGATAAAACACCCCTAAATTTAGCATTAAAAACATCGGTCACAAACCGTAATTTCTCTGGTAGCTTCTCCCCCACTTCTACAAGTGTGGGATTTGGTCAACTCAGGATAGCCGCTGAGCTTGCCGTCATGTACGTCGAACTGGAAGTTGCCTTCGACTCAATCAGCTTCCCGTCGCTTGGTCACCTCCTAGAAAATTACTTCTACATAAAAGGTGACATGTTGTGATTCATTACAACCCTGCTTTCTGACTGAACCATTCTTCTTACAGCGGATCCAGGAATAATCTCGAGAAATGATCACTGCCGGAGTTCTCTCTGGAGCATTATTTACTATCGAGAAAGAGTTAGTTGGGTCGGAAATCTGCTAGCTTGTGGGGGATACACAGACTAATAGATTAACAGTAGCCGCTGGCAGAGGAGAAAGTGATTCTTGCACTGCTTCTATTGAAATGCAATTCAGCAGCAGCAGCCTGGAAAGCACGGCAATGAGGATTTTCCAGGGCTGCTGGGAGTCAAAGTGGAACAAGTAAATACATGGGCTGTGTTAGGGTAACTAAGAGTAAAAACAGCTGCATGTATACTTGCACGTACACCAATGCTACGAGTATAATTATAAATTTGATCAGCTTGAAGTGCTAGTCAAGATATCAAAGGAATATATTGTTGGGATATCAAATGCGTGGTGTCACAGAGACATAAGCAGTGCAGAATTCGAATTTGGTGAGTAAAATGTGTACAGAAGGGATAGACAGGAAGGGAGAAGGGGTTATGCTGTTAGTTAAGAAACACATGAAATCTAAGGAAGTGCATCCAATTGATGTTGGTTGGCAATGCAATTTGGCGTGACATAAACGCTGGGAAAGGAAACATGAGAGAAGGTGCGTGTTATAGGCCTATAACATACACACCTACTCTCATTATACTCACCAGATTCTAATGAATCTGATCAGTACAAAGAGCAGTTGTACAGAGAAATAAAGTGGGCCAGTAAATCAGAGTGTCTCATAATAGGGGATTCTGATTTTCCAGAGATTCAATGGAATTAGCGGGTTGGTCACTCATACACTAGCAATGATTTTGTGGATTTATTGGATGATTGTTTTCTACATCAGAATGTTCGCGAGACAACTAGAGGGAGTAATACTCTTGATGTGATTATCAGTGGTGATTCTTCATGCATTAAGAATCCGCAGATAGAGGACCCACTAGATGGCAGTAATCACAGTGTGCTGAAGTGAGATTTACTCAAAGGGGTAACTACCATCAGGGGTACAGGGAAAGGTTTTTGCTTTCGTAAAGGCGACTACGGTGGTCTGAGACAGTATTTAAATTCTATACAGTGGGACCAACTGATGATGTTACCAACACCAAATTTAAAACGGGAAGCATTCAAAGAATTTATCTTGGAAGATACTGAGCTTTACATGCCAACTAAGAAATATTGTTCATGATTTAAGCCTAAATGGATGTCAGATGAACTAATTAGACATGTGGCAGAGAAGAAAAATCCACGGTATACATATAAATTAAGAGGTGATACAGAACCCTATGATAGAGATACAAGCTGGTCTGTAACTAAGTCACAAAGGAGGTTAGGCAGGCAAAGGCATATTACGAGAAAACTTTGGCACAGGCTACAAAGAAAAACAGAAAAGAGTTATTTACATATATAAACTCTAGAAGGAAAGGGATGAATCAGATTGGTCCACTCGATATCGATGGTTCAACTGTTGATAATCAAGTGGATCAGTCTGATTGGTCCACTTGATTATCAAGTGGCTAACAAACTAAATGAATATTTCGCATCTACACTCACACATGAGGAGTTATTCAGGGAGGGGAATGCCAGATGTGTATTAAACTCTGGGAGTAAGCTAGATAACCTTGTAAAAACTGAGAATAAAGTGGAGGAGAGATTGTTGAAGATAAACATAAGAAAGACACCTGGGGTGGATGGAATCAATCCAGTTATATTAAAGGAGGCAGCAAAGGAGGTAAGCAAACCTTTAGCCATAATTATGAGAGATTCCTTGGACTCAGGGGAGGTACCCATGGACTGGAGATGTGCAAATGTGACCCCAATCCACAAAGGAGGACAAAGGGAGACATGTAATTATAGACCTGTTATTTTGACTTCCGTTCCAGAGAAATTAATGGAGGCACTGGTTAAAGAAGCATTATAGGATCATCTAGAGAAGACTTGAGTTATAGCTCGGACACAGCATGGGTTATTTTAAGGGGAAGTCTAATCTGACCAATTTGATTGGATACTCTCAGGTTTTCACAAAGGAACTGGATGCAAAGAATATTTTTTACATCTTATATTTGGATCTTAAAAGGCTTTTGATACTGTTGCACATGAAAGATTGCTGCACAAATTGGTGCAGTGTGGCATTGGAGGAAAATTGCTGCTATTAAAGGGATTGTTGAGTGGGAGAAGACAGAGAGTGATAGTCAATGCACACTGCTCTTCGTGGACTAATATCATTTGTGGAGTCCCCAGGCTTCAGTGTTGGGTCCATTGTTGTTTTCTGTATTCATTAATGATATTGATGATGGTATATCAGATTTAAAATCCAAGTTTTCAGACGATACGAAGGTCGGCAGGGTTGTTAAGGACACTAACGACAGACACTGCTGCAACAGGATCTAGAAAAGTTGAGCAGATTGGCTGAGAGGTGGCAAATGAAGTTTAACATTGACAAATGAAAAGTACTGCATATGGGAAGCAGTAACCCCATAGTAACGTATCAACTATGTGGCACTGCACTGACAGAGTTAGAGAGAGAAAAGGACCTGGGGATAATTGTGCAGTCAGATATGAAGTTTTCTGAGCAGTGCAGACGGTCTGCAAGATTATCTCATGGTGTCTTCTCAATGATGTATAGGAATTTTCCTGCAGGGATAAGGAGGTGATTATCCTTTTGTATTAGTAATGGTCAGACCACACTTTGAGTACTGTATACAGGGCTGGAAGCCTCATTTAAAGAAGGATGTTGAGGTGTTGGAACGAGTACAGATAAGGACAACAAGATTAGTGAATGGAACAAAGAAAGGCTTAAGTTTTGCAAATTACAATGTCTGGAGACTAGGCACCTGCGAAGTGGTCTGATTGAGGTGTATAAAGCCTTGAATGGTTTGAGCATGCTGAATGCAGATGGGATTCTTCCTCTTGCTCAGAATAATCGCCTGAAATGGCATAAATTCAAATTGAGGAAAGACAGTTGTAGGATAGATGTGCGGAAGTTTGCCTTTAGCCAGCGGGTGGTTGATCGCTGGAACAAACTTCAATCTGTCGTTGTAGAAGTTGATAGCTTACACAGATTCAAAGCAGACTAGAAAAACCTTTGGAGCGAGTGGATGGGCGAAATGAGAAGAGTGTATGTGTGTTTTTTATTTATTATTATTTTTGGCTGATGCTATATAAGCTTGCTATCTTGCATCACATGCCCTTTCTAATACTGCAGTTCTTATTCCGTTTGTGCAACAGAGAGAAGACATACTCTGTATACTGATGATTCTGGTTACTCACCCAGAACCATCGGTCCAGGTGACTGATGCTTCTGGATAGCCAAGAGGACAGAACAGAACAGAACACTAGAAAGCACATATAATACACACAAACCTACACTACTTATTTCTGACCCTTTTACAGTAGTACTGTTCTTCATAAAGATACAAAGAGGAGATAAACTGACGTTTCTGGTGTCGCCCATTACAAAACACATGTCCACATGCTATATCGATGATATTAAGCTATATAATAATAATAATAATTTGTTTATCCCTATTTGATGTTACACTTTTTTGGAGATAAAAGCAAAAAGGGAGGCAGAACACATAAGCCAGTGACATGTTATGGGGTGTTCCCTTAAAAAAACGATGAATATACAAATATACCATTGAAAAATATACAGTTCTGAAATTGTATAGGTAATGTTCAACAGGAGAGATATAAATAACATTACGTGTTTTGTACATTTCTTTACAGAAGACTTCGAAAAGCATCACTACTTATAATATCTTTGTGAACATTTTTACAATTAAATGAGGAGAGAAAAGAAAAATTGATGAGATACATTGCACAGAAATTTACAAACTATTTTCCAACTGCTTCCGTTAACATTTATACATTATTTCCATGTTGATGTTTTTAAAATCCAGCAGTTGAGTGGAAGGTGATTTGAATCAGACATTTCTGATTCAAATTACCTTCAAATTCTGCCCCTTTCCCTGATGATGTGTTCGATTAGTAGTTTCTTGAATTGATTTAGTGAAGTGACATTTTTGATTTTTGCAGGAAGTTAGTTCCAGGTTTTAGCACCTCTGTATTTTATACTTTTCTCACCTATGGCTTTTCTGAAAAGCGGAATCTTCAGGTTGGCTTCATTTCTTAGATTGTATGATATTTCTTCTTCTTCTATGGTTATGAGAGAGGATCTGAAGAGAGGGAGAAAGTCTGCTGTCTTCACAACATTGTAAACAAGGATCGCCTCGGCTTTCTGCAATAGCTGGTAGATGATTAGGATGTACTCAGATTAACCGCGGCCAACATATGTCAATCGTCAATAAAATGATAAATGAAATGTTACACGACTTGGGATCTTATCTCTATCAATTTGGCTTCCTAATTAACCCTGTCAAATCAGCGCAAATTGTCTTTTCCTTTCGTATTGGTCAAGATGCATATGGACTTCGGAGTCGTACACTTCGATTATAATTGCAGTTCGGTTTTCAATTGTATATCCGTTATGTTCTAGTATCGATGTAGTGTGTGATGTATATCTACGATTCATATTTCGGACTTTGTTCCAAACGAGCTTAGGTGATGCATCCGGATGATGGATGATGTGAAGCGGATACAAGATTCCTTCTGACTCTGACGTCTAACGTAAAGTGCTTTTGCTCGGCACTTTTGAATGCTATTAGATTATCCGTGATACATAAAGACGAAATTACACCCACGCTTTTTTGTGCCTTTCTTGCTACTGTGCAATATGCATTATGCATTTCACCACGGTTTGAAAAAAAATGGAAACCCGTCGATTGCTTCAGAATTGCAATTGCCACTGCTTGGACAACCTATTACGTGATGTACTTTACTGCGTCCTTAATTGGCTCCTTGTTGACTGTGGTGGTTTTAAAGGTTTCCAGATGTTTGAAGACATTCTAGTCAGCTAGATCTTTCACCATGGTGTCCTAGATGGCTGGCATGGTCTCTCTTTACAAAGAGAGTGGATATCACGAGGAAGTGACCACTCCATAAGGGTTGTCTGCGACATCCTATGTATACACAGAGAGCAGAGAAGGGAAAATATAGAGAAATCAATCGCAGCAAATGTACTGATAGGCAAGTGGAAGGGACAGGTCGATGTTTTGGAGCCAACGCTCGATACTCCTGCCCCTTTCCACTTATGTCAGCCCTACCCTACAGCATACTATGTCCATTAATATCCCCTAATAACAGAAAAGGGGACGTCAACTACTTATTGAGATCATCAAAGTTTGCCTGGGGGATATTGTTTCTAGGTGGAAAATTGATGGAGCAAACAGTTAAGAGAAACCGTAGTGATAGGGCGAACTGCAACAGCCTCTACGTTCGTGGTAACTGGAGTCGCTTTGAAAGGGGGAAAGATACCCACAACAATGGCAACTCCTCAGGAGAAACGTTCGTCCCCTAGCTCTGTCTTTGCGAATGATTAAGCAGTTACGCAAGCTAGGGGTTCTCATTTGCCTTCGTGTACGTCTCCTGTAAGCAAAAGCATGTTGGCTTATGCTTAGCAGGAGGGCCTTGATGTTATCATTATTCCGACGGATTCCTCGGCAATTCCACTGTACGAATTTGAATGTGATCATTATTTAGGTCCACCAAAATTTGCCGGGTCCGTCTAGTGGCTTCCGAAATGCTTAAGGCTCTATTTTCTCAGTCTTAGATTTATCTCTCTCTGGACAGAAAATACGTTATCCTGTGTGCATATCTTCCTCTTCTGCAAAGAGTTGCAAGACTGAATAACCTGGTAACACCTTGACTTCGACATCCATTTGTTGTTTTATTGCAGCTGATTCTTCCGGTGATTTTGGTTTTCTTTCCAGCTTTGATTTGGAAGTGGAGGAGTACTACCAGAACAAAGTGGGAAACAAAAACCACAATGACAGCTAACTGTGTTTTTGAGAGTTCAATAAATATTAAATGATTCACTTGGTGCAACACTCATATCAGTTTGTGTCCCAATGTAATGCTTCGCTGCTACTTGCTCAGAATATGTAGCTGTTTTTCTATTTATTGGCTTCGCTGTTTTATTTAACTCCTCACAGGATATCCTCGCCACATCCTGAGGTGCATTACGCCGATTCCTCTCTATGCTTCAGAAATTTGGTCATCTGCCCCTGCCTCATACCTTCAGAAGTATCTCAGTTTAGAGTACTGGTTGCTTAGATGGATGAACAGGGTGGTAGGCCACCCCCTAACTATTTCCAGATCTATCCTACAAGCAAATGTGGGCACCACTCCCTGGAGACATATCATCATGACAAAAAATGTCCTCACGCTTGCACGGCTTATAAAGAGGCGAATTGATGCTCCATCGGTAACCACATTAATCTCCGGCCCTAGGAGAGCAAGAGGGGAGCACCCCGACTCTTGTCTCCCTCTACGTCTTAAGCTGTCAAACATCGATTCCCTGAGGAACATGTTTCCAGCCAATTGTCTTCGGATCTTCAATGCATTTAGGATCCACCCTGATAGGTTCTGTGAAGAAAAGCCCTACAGGAAGGAAATCCTCAAGAACTGCTACCAGATTATGAGCTTATAATACTCACCTGCTCCTGGACAGACTGGTTTTTTTTTTTTTTTTTTTTAACTTGCCTATTTGTATTTGACAAAGACTTTTTGTCCTCATGCAATCATATGTTTTGTATATTACTGTATATTTTGTACATTATTGTATATTTAATCCTGGAAATATCGCGGGTCGAGCACGCATGTACTGTTTTTAATTGTATATGCGTTCCTCGCACCTTAGTCTGTAAATATTTACACCCTTCTGGCACAGAGCCGTCCCGGGGTGACCCAAGGTTTCTTGGGAAATAAACTGATTATAATAATAATAATAATAATATGTTTACCTCTGCCTTGATCCTCTGTATCTTATTTTCCTCATTCCAAGGTTGGCATGCTCTTGAGTACTCAAGTTGCTCTCCTTGGCAGTTGACCAACATTTTGTCGTCCTTTGCACCACACCGAGCGAATGAAAGGAACCACCACACGTCATTTGCAGATGTCCGTATTTTTGACGCTAGAAGCATCTTAGGTGGATTTGGTACGTAAGAACTCGCGTTGCGGTGCAGGAACGCAGCTTTCATTTCACTATGAGATATTGCCATATTAAAAGTAAGGAGGCGGTTTCCAGTAGGGACTAGATTCCCAACCATACGTACGAATATTCTCTTTAGAGTCACTTCTTGTGTCTCAAGTTCAGAACAGATTTATCCTGTGTCACAATCGATGCAGTATATTTAATATTGCTACTTATCTTCTTCTTCTTCTAGTTATCGTCGGAGACCGACTAACTCGGCCACGTTGTGAAAATGTCCCATAAAAATTCCTCATTTCATTGACGGGACTTGAACTGAGGTCTTTTCTACCCGGTGTTTGGAGGACGGCCATCCTACCTTAGTCTGCTGCCTACGAGAGCGGTTGCTATGGGAGCGACCTGTGATGCGTTAATCTCTTCCTCAGCCCTTAATTCGACTTTGGTGAAGGTAGATCCAATTAAACGACTCTGCGGTTTTTTTTTTACCGCTTTGGGATCGAACTCGGTTTGATGATATTGATGGTCCGACGTCGTAACCACTGGGCTAATTGCGCCCATTATTAGTACTGCATTTTGAAAACATCCTCAACTCCATCTTCAAGGAGCAGGTTTACCCGCAGTCCCAAGCAAGACACAGGCTTTGTAAAGAAAACGATGACTACGCCACTGACAACCAGGAACAGCCGTTCACTCAGGGGGAGCTTCAGAGCGCTGCTGCGCAGATAAAAACTAGGAAATGCCCGGGCAAGGATATGCTTGAACCGGAAATCATTAAGCGTGTTGTGGATTTAACACCAGGACTCCTACTTGGACTCTATAACTGTTTTCTGAAACAGGGGTACTTCCCCAAGGACTGTAAAATTGCCAATACTAAATTAATCCTAAAATATCCTAACCGAAACCCAACTCTTCCGACCTCTTATCGGCCCATTGCTTTGCTATCGGTCTTGAGCAAGCTCTATGAAAGACTTTTATACAAGCGGATTCGACAGTACTACTCCACAGCAAACCTCGAGGCAGCAAACGAATATGGCTTCAGGCCGGGACTGTCAACAATCGACGCCATCAGTAACCGTATAAATACTGCCAATGCATGCCAAAGTAAATACTTTCTGGTGATCGCTGTGGATTTTGCTAGGGCGTTCGACTCTCTCTGGTGGCCAAGCGTCCTTGGGAGACTCCGCAAAACGCATGCGCCCATAAACCTTTACAATACTATCAAAGCATACCTGTCCCAAAGAAGTATTGAAGTCATAGCACCCTTCCAAAGAATAACAAGAAATATCCATAGAGGATGCCCGCAGGAGTCCGTTCTTTGCCCCCTGCTTTGGAATATAGTCTTCGACGACTTCCTTGACACCAACTTGGGGGAAGTAAAGTTTTTTTTTTTTTTTTTTTTTTTTTTATGTGAACCCCAAACACGAGAGGTATTAGAACCTATAGTACTTAGTACCGTGCTTGGGTTGGAGGTTGAGAAGACGAAAGAAGATATTTGTTGACATTGGACTTGAACTTCTGTAGATTGTAATTTTCAGGAAATACGTATGAAGGAAGGTTGTTCCAGAAAACGGCAGTTGAATGAATAAATGAGGAAGATGAAAAGTTGGTTCTGTGGGTTTGAAGTTGGACAGTAAATGGATGTTGGCTGGTGGCGGCACGTGTTCGGACTGTTTTGAAAGAGAGAGCGGGAATTATAGAAGCCAATTCAGAAGAACAGTGCCCATGGAAATATCTGTAGAAGAGGCATGCAGCAGAAACAGTACGTCTATGAGAAAGCGAGTGGAGAGACTCTGTTAGAGATGAATCATTAATTAACCTAACTGCCCTCTTCTGAATGGAATCAAGAAGCCTGAGAGAGGTTTTGGGGGCACCACCCCAAATGTGGGAACAATATTCCATGGCAGGGCGGATTTGCGATTTATACAGAGTGAGCAGCTGTTTGGAAGAAAAGTAACGCTGAGAGCGAAAGAGAAAACCAAGTTTTTTAGATGCGGAGGAAGCAATATTTGTAATGTGCTTGTGCCAAGAGAGATTAGAAGTCAGGGTAATCCCCAAAAGAGATATATCCTTTTGCCTAGAAATTGGAGTGTCACTAAAGATAAGCATAGGAGCAGAAGAATCCTTTTTGCGAGATATCAGACAAGACTGAGTTTTAGAAGGGTTGAAATCAACTAAGTTGTCTTTGCCCCACTGGAGAATTACCTGAAGATCGGCATTTAAGGAATTGGTAGCAGATTTTCGTGAAGTTGAAGCTGATTGAGCAGGGCAAGGTTTCTCAAAATGGAAAGTTGAATGCAATGTGCTATCATCGGCAAAACTATGGATAGGATTTCCAGTCAATGGAAGAAGGTCATTGATATACAAGAGGAAAAGAGTGGGGGAAAGAACTGAACCTTGGGGGACACCGGCATTAGTGGAGAAGTTAGAAGACAGAGAGCCATCTACCATCACCCTCAGTGAGCGATCAGAGAGAAAACTGGATAACCAATTACTAAAAACAGTTGGCAAACCATAAGATGGAAGCTTGTTTAGAAGACCTTTATGCCAAACACGATCGAAAGCCTTTGAGATGTCAAGAGCAACTGCTTGTGTTTCACCGAACCTTTCCATTGAAGTAGTCCATAAATGGGTAACATAAGCCAGAATATCACCAGTGGATCGACACCGACGGAATCCATACTGGCGATCGTTGATCAGACAGAAGGTTTCAAGGTAGTTTAAGAGTTGGCGGTTAATTGATTTCTCCATTACTTTAGAAAGAGTAGAAGTAATTGCAATGGGACGATAATTGGATGGGAGGGATTTGTCACCCTTTTTAGGAACTGGCTGGATATGAGCAAATTTCCAAGCAGAAGGAAAAACACCTTTGGAATAAGAAAGTGAAAAAAGGCGGCAAAGAATAGGAGTAAGTTCAGGAGCACAGATTTTGAGAACAAGTGGAGAAATACCATCAGGACCTGGAGCTTTCTTAGCATCAAGATTCATCAAAATCCTTCTGATATCCTTTTGACGGAAGACCACAGGAGGCATTGAATGGACCGTGTTGGGAATGGTGGGAGGTGTTTTACCAAGTTCATTAATACATGAGCTGGAAGAAAAATGGGATGCTAGCAGGTCAGCTTTATCCTTGGCTGAAGTGACAACAGAACCATCTGGTTTGGACAGAGGTGGAAGCAGAGATGGGCAAAGGTTGCGGCCAATAGCTTTGGCAAGAGACCAGAATGCTCGGCTACCATTAGGGCAAGAAGCAAGTTTTCTACTCTTAGCCTGTTCAAACTCTAGTTTGGACTGATTAATAACTGCTTTACAATTGTTGCGAGCTTTGGTGTAGGCAGAAAATGAAACTGAAGAATTAGAAACAAGCCAATTACGATATGCAACATTCTTCTCTTGAACAGCCTTAGCACATTTATTGGAAAACCAAGGTTTAGATAAAGGACGAGATTTTAAAGTGGAGTGTGGGATAAAGGATTCCATTCCTGCAAGAATAATTTCACTGACACGATCTGAGCAAACGTTGACATCAGGAGTTTTGAAACAGTAATCTGACCAAGGAAAAGAAGAAAAGAAGTCTCGCAGGTCATCCCATTTTGCATTCTTGTAATGCCAAACAACACGAGGTTGGGAATAGCCATGAGATAAAGGTTCCATTGGAGAAGAGACAATCACCAAGTTGTGATCTGAATTGCCTAAAGGACCTCTCACTTCGACCGTGTACTTAGAAGGGTTGTTTGTGAGAAAAAGATCAAGCGTATTGGCTGTATGATTCGGATTGTCCGGTATTCTTGTAGGTAAATGAACAATCTGTGCTAGGTCATTAGTAATTGCAAAAGCCTCAGCATCTCGACCTGCTGGGTCGGTGTGACTAGAAAACGGAAGCCAGCTGGAGTTGTGAACATTAAAATCACCAAGGAAAATTACCTCACTGTTAGGAAAGTTGGACTGGAGAAAGTCAAGTTGCAACGAGAGGAAGTCAAAGAGCTCCAAGTGATTAGTGGAGTTGGGAGAACGGTAGAGACAACAGATGAATTTGACACAATGAGGTAGAGAGATTTTAAGCCAGAGAAGATCAAAGAGAGGAGATTCCAAATTGCCAAGTCTCTGACAGGGAATATCAGAACGGACATATGCACAAGTACCACCTTTGAGGCGAAAGGAATCATACAGCGAATAATTTGGGCATCTGAGATGAACAGTAGTTGAATCAACCGATAACTGAGATTCTGTCAGAAAAAGTACATGGGGTTTGGCAGACTGCAAGTGGAAATGGACATCGTTGAGATTAGAAATGAGACCACGTATATTTGTGAAATGAATTAGGAAATCCTTGGGAGGTTTAGATCTTTTCGCAGATAAGCTTGTTCTATTAGTTTGACAATTCATGGTGTATTCAATAGTAAGAAAAAGTGGGTGGGACATGCTGTATGAAGTAATGAAATTTTTGGATATGGCGTACATGTGGGAAGAATATACCCAGATCCTTGACATAACGTGGCCTCGACAATGCTCCCCGCATACACACTACTCGCACTCCCTCCAGTCACTATCTGGCAGAGTAGAGGTAGCAAGATTATACACTAGCTGATCCGGAAGCCTCCTAGAGAGTTACCAATAGGTTCGGTCCGGTGTACTAACTAGCGGCCGGCCTGCGAAAACCGTTTTAGAGCTGTACCCTCGAAATGTAAGGAATATTGGATCTCGCCACAACGTTCATCATAACCTCAAGAGTCATCAATCATACTGCATGATGGAAGAGATAGGGAAGGGTTGACCGGAACTTAGCTCTAGAGACTGAACATGGGTTCCACCACTTCAAGCCTCCAATAAGCAAAGTGGTGGTATTTCACCGGTTGATGAGAGTCATCTACCACCTAGTACTGCCTGGTAACATAGAGGGGCGGCATTCCTCCATGTGGTGTGGGCGCCACACCTCGACCCCTGCTTACGTTGGTTCACACCTGGGTGGTCACCCACCATGTGCTTGTGCATGGAGGTTATACCCAGGATTACTAACAGTCCCACCATCGTGAAGGTGCAAGCAGTGTCAAGCCTTCGCAGATGACCTTGCACTGATGGTGGCGGCAGACTCCAGGGCACAACTGGAGATACAGGCAAACCATGCCCTAGAGATCCTACAGCAATGGGCAGAAGAAAACTTCCTACAAATTGAACCGACAAAACATGTCGATCCTTCTCAAAGGATCATTAAATATCAGAAGACCTCCGCAAATTAAAATAAAAGGAAAAATGATAAAGCTTACCACCCAAATGAAATATCTAGGTGTCATCCTTGACAACAATCTCTCCTTCCAACCTCATCTCAAGCAACTAAGAATAAAAATTAGAAACTACTCTACACTGGTTGCCCGTGTTACAAGGCGTGACTGGGGCCTGAAAAAGCGAACACTCTCTCGCTACTATAAGGCTGCATTTATACCAGCAATCTCATATGCTGCTCCAATCTGGTTCCATAAGACATCCATGGCTGCAAATAAAAGAATTCTTGATTCAGTCCAGAGATCAATCCTTCTAACAATAACCCACGCATGCAGGACTGTCAATACGCATGCGCTCCAGGTGCTGGCGGGGGTTCTCCCGCTGGACCTGGAGATTGTCAGGTGTGGCCTGTCATGCTACCTATCTAAAGGGATACCCGTCACATTCATGGGGTACACCATCGAACATACAAATGACAGAAAGACAGAAAAGACCCAATTATTGGGGCATCTAAAACAAGAATGGCAAACCCGCTGGACAAACAGCGGGTTTGCCATTTCTTCCCGACATACCCAAAGTGTACCCTAAATCACCGCCTTGGCTCCACCCAGGACTGCACTCCACTTACCTCCTGACGGGTCACGGACCTTTCAATGAAAAACTTTCAGCCTTTCGGCTTGTGGAGGACCCACATTGTCCATGTGGGGAACGCGAGAGCTGGCTACATTTGATGCACCAATGTCCATTGTACGACGACCTACGAGGAATCCTAATCACCCGACTAACTTACTTACCTCAGGACCGGGAACACCATCTCCTGGACAGCTTCGATGAATATAGTGCGCTCGCCAAATTTGCACAAGACTTATTTGCAAGTAGGAGAACACAAATTGTAATCAATAATGCACCCCGTTAGCCCAGGGCTCCCTGCACATGAGCATCCAAACTGAACCAGACTATGGCCGTTATGGTGGGACCTCACTCTCTCTCCTAGAATTGAACATCCATCGCAAATGATAGACGATCCGACTCCATATATGCGGACTCCTACTAGACAATGATCTCTCTCTGGACGGGACTCTTTCTCCCATGTGCGACGCAACGACTGGACCACATGACCACAGCAACTCTGCTGCAGCACGTCGCCTGGCGTTCTGAACTGGGCACCTTTTCCCAGTTCACTTTTAAAACCCCATCCCTAGACAGGGAAGGGGAAGAGATGGGCCACTGTCTCATCCCCCCCTGACCCCCCCTTTTCTCCCTGGTGGGGCTTGCTCCACTGACACTCCTGGGATCGCCTTCTCTTTCGTTCCCATACTTCTACCTGTTCCCCAAAATCTTCAGTCTTCCCCCACTCTACCTTTACCGACCGTGAATGTCTCACTGCAAGCAGCTAAACTTCAATGTGAAAAATTAACCTAACCTTCATTTAAAACCTATCTCGGCCTTACCTAAACCTCTAGTGTCAACCCCATTTTTTTTTTTTTTTTTTTTTACATAGGCCCAAGCCACTGAAATCTCTGGAAATTAGGTGGCAGGGCCTGCCAGAGTAAATAATTGTAATACTGGTGTACCTGAACTGCCTCCACGGGGCCAAGTGTGGGCAACGTTGGGCCTCAGTAGGGGTCCAGCGGCTAAATGACCAGATGAACAACGGTACACGACAGTACACATGCAAAAAATCCATACACTTTTAAAGCTCTGGAATCAACAGTGTTCTGTTTCACATGACAATGTATACTACGCGGAGATGGGGGAAAACCCCTTGTGCCGTTTGACACGAATACACTTTACACTTACACTTTAGTACTGTATTATTATTTCAAAGGAACTTCAGCCGAATTATTTCATTATTATTAGCACAGCCCCTTGATTACCCCTCATATTTGTACCAAACCAATTTTTACAATAACTGAATATCAATGACAAAATTCTTCTAATTGGGGTAATTTAAAGAGAACATCTGATTTATAAATAAAGTCGTGTGCTATTTTCCTGATTTTACTGTTTTTATTCCAAACGCATGCAGTGAAAAAATGAGGCTGCCCACTTGTATTTTTTAAAGCTATAATTTTAATTCTTCTACGCTTAAGATTCTTAGATATCCTCACTAAGAGGCCATTAATTCTTGATCATTACAAATATGATCAAGAATGTAATTCAAGAAAGACTTCAAGTGCCCTCCAACTCATAAAAATCTTAAATGAACTATATATTGTGTTTCCAAAAGACTCTAATAGGACTGAGGGTATTCCTTTTTGTTCAGGGAATGACAATCAGGATCAATTGATAGTGTAAATGACGATGTCCTTTTTCCCCGTATGTATAATGTTTTGTAATTTTGTAGTTTTTGTATGAATGTATAATTTCTGTATGTATGTAATTTTTCCTCTATATTTATTTATTTTATGTATTTGCTGATATTTTATCACTTTTTTTTATCATATAAATAAATGTTATGTTTATATTCCGGGACGACCAAACGTTCAGAGGAGTTTACAAGATACACAGAATACAAGAAACAGCACCGTATGATGTGAGCAATTATGAATCAACAGGGCTTACCTTTATTTTTGATATAGGCAGCTTCTTTTCCAACTCTCCTTGTCCAACTCGCTAATAATTCATGGGGAAGGCGATATCAATTTTGCAAGACATTGTCATAAAGTTAAATTTTGGAGATCTAAACTGGCTAATAATTAAGGAACGATTTTTTCTTTTTGATGCTGTGGCAGGAATTTTGAGTTAAATTTAGGGGTCTAATAATTGGATATGGGGTGGGGGTTATTCTCTACATTCCTTAAGTCGGACTAGAACTTTTCGGGGTGTCATGTTCACAGGAGGAAAGCTACTCACAATTAATCCGAAACTTTTGTCTTATGTTGTAGTGTTTGTTCTTCACGCATGCGTATAAGTGACCAATCGTCGGACAATAGGAATGGCCTACGGATATTGATTGAAGTTGCATGTAAAAATAAATTTTCTGTTTATACTCCGGCACGACAACCAAGTCAGTAGAGTTTACAATAAATCGTCAATACAAATATTTATCGTATTTAGTAGTCACGGGGTTGAACCCCGGTGCACTCAAGGAACGCGTGCTATGCACTCTCGCTCCTGACCACTGGGCTACGTCAGGTCTGGTAGTTTCATCTCTAAGGTTTCTGTAATAAGTGTGAGCAATACACGAAGGAACCAGTTTCTTCCTGGTTCCTTTGTGTATCTTAACCGTGAGATTCAACTGGATGGTGCGGCACCATCGTTATATCCAAGCTCGAGGCGAGATTCGAACCCGCGACCTTTGGGTTGCCAGGCAGGCACTTTACCCACCCGGCTTAGCTTCTAAGTCACTGTACGTACTGTTTAAAGGTTGCCAATTTTCTTTAAAGGCAGCAGAGGAAACTGAATACAACATCCTCGGAGATTTTACGGCTTTCGAGTTACATTTCCATTTCGATGCATTGCTTGTTTCTTTTCCACTTCTATAGACTTTCTCGAAAGAAGCCCTCGGCCTTCGAAATGAAAGTAGTGTCTTCGAATGTTCTCCAATTTGACTGACGGCATTCCAGGAAACCTTCGGGTATTGTAAGTTGGTTGTATTTGAGAGCTGCATTTTTTTGTAGTTTACAGATACGAGACTTTATACTAATTGAGAGAATACTGTTATACTAATTGAGAGAATTGAGAGGAAAATGATTTCCCCATTCCCTCCTCGTCCTCCTCCCACAAGCCGGAACATTTTCGGCTTTCTTGCCAGTCCACTGTACGATGCAGGTACGGTATGTCTTGATGAAAAACCCTTCTTTATTGAAATCTCTGGAAAAAAAATTAAACTGCATCTAGAATCTTCAAGCAGGACACTGACAACAGACAATGATTGATCGTGGGTCATTACATTGACTTCCTCCGAATCTAATAATCCCCCGTTTAATCTGAAAATGGGGACGCTGTCTTATTATTTCGTGATGTCATGTGGTTGCATAAATTGGAAGTTACCTGCGTCTCTTCCACTTAAATTAATCATTTGGAAACAACGCAGAACTTCTAATATAACAAGAGCTTCTAATATAAAAGATGATAAGAGGTTTTTTTTTTTTTTTTTCGATTATATTCTCTCCTCCATCTGGGCAAACTAATCTACACTTTTTTCATTTTTCTCTGCTTCCTCTGTTTCTTATGAAGTTGAAGTACTTTAAGATAATTTCTAGGTATCTTACATTTTAGTACTTAAAACGTCAAATTTCTTACGTTATTATTTCTGCACAGAGTGGATATTTCAACTTTTCCTTGATTGTATAGCGCGATCCTCAATCAACATACATCATTCTAATTAAGAATGATAAGCGAATTGACTTGAATTAATTATGGTATTTTTTTGTCAGTTATCCGTAATGAAAATGGTTCTTGAATATAGGTTTGTTCACTGTCTTGTTTCATATCTACAAAATCATAATCATTTGAAAGGTGTAAACGACGAATGAAGCCTATGATTTTAACCAGAACTAGACAGTTTACTTTTGGAAAAGGAAAACAATCGTCAGAAAAGTGCCTGCTATCTTTTATTTCAAGAAAATGCAAGGTCTTCCTTATATTTGACGATGAAATTTAGGGGTTATGATACTGTCGGAGACGAGGTTCTCCAAGCAGTGTAGACAGGAAGAAAGAAAGTCCCATGATGTCTTATCGATGATTTATCAAGCATTTACCTATACAGATGATATCGAGGTCTTAAAAATCACTACAATCCTAAAATCATTGTATGAAGCAGTTGTGAGATCGCACTTGGAACACTGTGACCAGGTATGGAAACCACGCCTAAAGAAATACATTGAGCACCTTGAAAGGGTCGTCTAAATACGGGAAATGCCCCTGGAGAGATTGGAAAACGCCGTGCATATGACGAAAGACACTGAATGTCTGAGGAAAGACATTGAATGAATTGTCCTTGAGGTTGTCACAGACATTCCATCAGATATGCCAGACAAGCTGTACTTGCTACCTGGAGTCAAAAACGCTGATGGAACTGATATTCGGGTGACACTCAAGTCAAGTGGACCCAATTTCGGCGAAGTCCGGACGGTCTGGAACAGCCAAATCCTCTGCTTCAACCTTCACGATGGTAGGAGTGTTAGTAATCCTGGGAATAACCTCCATGCACAAGTACATGGTGGGTGACCACCCAGATGTAAACCAACGTAAGCAGGGGTCTAGGTGTGGCGCCCACAACACATGGAGGAATGCCGCCCCTCTATGTTACTAGGCAAAACTAGGTGGTAGATGACTCTCATCAACCGGTGCAATACCACCGGTTGATGAGAGTCATCTACCACCTTATTGGAGGCTTGAAGTGGTGGAACCCATGTTTAGTCTCTAGAGCCAAGTTCCGGTCAACCCTTCTGTATCTCTTCCATCAAGCAGTATGATTGATGACTTTTGAGATTATGATGAGCATCGTGGAAAGATCCAACGTTCCTTACATTTCGAGGGTACAGCTCTAAAACGGTGTTCGCAGGCCGGCCGCTAGTTAGTACGCCTGACCAAACTTATTGGTAACTCTCTAGGAGGCTTCCGGATCAGCTAGTGTATAATCTTGCTACCTCTACTCTGCCAGATAGTGAATGGAGGGAGTCCGAGTAGTGTGAATGTGGAGAGCATTGTCCAGGCCACGTTATGTCAAGGATCTGGGTATATTCTTACCATGTGTACGCCAAATCCAAAAATTTCATTGCTTCATACAGCATGCCCCATCCACTTTTTGTTACTATTGAATACACCATGAATTGTTAAACTAATAGAGCAAGCTTATCGGCGAAAATATCTAAACCTCCCAAGCACTTCCTAATTCATTTCACAAATATACATGGTCTCAACGATGTCCAGCTCTATTTGCAGTCTGCCAAACCCGATCTACTTTTTCTAACAGAATCTCAGTTATCGGATGATTCAACTACTGCTCATCTCAGAAGCCCAAATTATTCGCTGTATGATTCCTTTCGCCTCAAAGGTGGTACTTGTGCATATGTCCGTTCTGATATTCCCTGTCAGAGATTTGGCAATTTGGAATCTCCTCTCTTTGATCTTCTCTGGCTTAAAATCTCTCTACCTCATTGTGTCAAATTCATCTGTTCTCTCTAACGTTCCCCCAACTCCGCTAACCACTTGGAGCTCTTTGACTTCCTCTCTTTGCAAATTGACTTTCTCCAGCCAAGTTTACTAATAGTCAGGTAATTTTCCTTGGTGACTTTAATGTGCACAACTCCAGCTGGCTTTCGTTTTATAGTCACACCGACCCAGCTGGTCGAGATGCTGAGGCTTTTGCAATTAATAATGACCTTGCACAGATCGTTCATTTACCTACAAGAATACCGGACAATGCTAATCATACAGCCAATACGCTTGATCTTTTTCTCACAAACAACCCTTCTAAGTACACAGTCGAAGTGAGAGGTCCTTTAGGCACTACAGATCACAACTTGGTGATTGTCTCTTCTCCAATGGAACCATTATCTCATGGCTATTCACATCCTCGTGTTGTTTGTCATTACAAGAATGCAAAACGGGATGACCTGCGAGATTTCTTTTCTTCTTTTCCTAGGTCGGATTAATGTTTTAAAACTTCTGATGTCAACATTTGCTCAGATCCTCTCAGTGAAATTATTCTTGAAGGAATTTGAGCCTTTATCCCACACTCCACTTTAAAATCTCGTCCTTTATCTAAATCTTGGTTTTCCAATAAATGTGTTAAGGCTGTTCAAGAGAAGAATGTTGAACATCGTAATTGGGTTTCACTGGGCTTTCACTGAAGAATTTCTAATTCTTCAGTTTCATTTTCTGCCTACACCAAAGCTCGCAACAATTGTAAAGCAGTTATTAATCAGTCCAAAGTAGAGTGTGAATAGGTTAAGAGTAGAAAAACTTGCTTCTTGCCTTAATGGCAGCCGAACATTCTGGACTCTTGCCAAAGCTGTTGGCCGCAACTTTTGCCCATCTAAGCTCCTACTTCTGTCCAAACCAGAGGGTTCTGTTGTCACTTCAGCCAAGGATAAAGCTGACCTGCTAGCATCCCATTTTTCTTCCAACTCATGTTTTAATGATCTTGGTAACACCTCCCACCATTCCCAACACGCTCCATTCAATGCCTCCTGTGGTCTTCCGCCAAAAGGATGACAGAAGGATTTTGACGAATCTTGATGCTAAGAAAGCTCCATATCCCGATGAAATATTTGTCCACTTGTTCTCAAAATCTGTGCTCCAGAATTTATTCCAATTCTTTGCCGCCTTTTTTCACTTTCTTATTTCAAAGGTGTTTTTCCTTCTGCTTGAAAATTTGCTCATATCCAGCCAGTTCCTAAAAGGGTGATAAATCCCTCCCATCCAATTATCATCCCATTGCAATTACTTCTACTCTTTCTAAAGTAATGGAGAAATCAATTAACCGAACCGTTAACTTTTACACTACCTAGAAACCTTCCGTCTGATCAACGATCGCCAGTATCGATTTCGTCACTATCGATTCACTGGTGATATTCTGTCTTATGTTACCCATTTATGACCTAATTCAATGGAAAGGTTAGGTGAAACACAAGTAGTTGCTCTTGACATCTCAAAGGCTTTCGATCGTGTTTGGCATGAAGGACCTCTAAACAAGCTTCCATCTTATGGTTTGCCAAATGTTTTTTAGTAATTGGTTATCCAGTTTTCTGTGTGATCGCCCACTGAGGGTGATGGTAGATGGCTGTCTGTCTTCTAACTTCTCCACTAATGCCCGTATCCCCCAAGGTTCAGTTCTTTCCCCTACTCTTTTCCTCTTGTATATCAATGACCTTCTTCCATTGACTGGAAATCCTATCCATAGTTTTGCCGATGATAGCACATTGCATTCTACTTTGCATTTTGAGAAACCTTGCCCTGCTGAATCAGCTTTAACTTCTAAAAAATCTGTGTGATAATTCTATGTGAACTGTGATAATTCTACAATGGGGAAAAAACAACTTAGTTGAGTTCAATCCTTCTAAAACTCAGTCCTGTCTTATATGTCGCAAAAAAGGATTCTTCTCCTATGTTTATCTTTGGTGACACTCCGATTTCTAGACAAAATGATATATCTCTTTTGGTGATTACCATGACTTCTAATCTCTCTTGGCACAAGCACATTACAAATATTGCTTCCTCTGCATCTAAAAAACTTGGTTTTCTCTTTCGCTCTCGCTGTTACTTTTCTTCCAAACAGCTGCTCACTCCGTATAAATCCCAATTCCGCCCTGCCATGTAATGTTGTTCCCACATCTGGGGTGGTGCCCCCAAAACCTCTCTCAGGCTTCTTGATTCCATTCAGAAGAGGGCAGTTAGATTAATTAATGATTCATCTCTAACGGAGTCTCTCCACTCGCTGTCTCATAGACGTACTGTTTCTGCTGCATGCCTCTTCTACAGATACTTCCATGGGCACTGTTCTTCTGAATTGGCTTCTATAATTCCCGTTCTCTCTTTCAAAACGGTCCGAACACATGCAGCCACCAGCCATCATCCATTTACTGTCCAACTTCAAACCCACAGAACCAAATTTTCATCTTCCTCGTTTATTCATTCAACTGCCGTTTTCTGGAACTACCTTTCTTCATACGTATTTCCTGAAAATTACAGTGTACAGAAGTTCAAGTCCAATGTCTGCAAATATCTTCTTTTGTCTTCTCAACCTCCAACCCAAGCACGGCACTAAGTACTATAGGTTATAATACCTCTCGTGTTTGGGGTTTACATATAAAAAAAAAAAAAGAATAGAATGCAGAAAGAAAAAAAATAGAAAGAAAAAAAAAGAATAGAATACATATAAAAAAAAAAAGAATAGAATGCAAAGAGCTTGGAAAGTAGACATCTTAGAGGAAATTTCATCGCGGTCCATAATGGCATGAGAGGGAAATCGAAATTTTCCCTGTTAAAATGATTCAAAAACTAAGGGTCATAAATTCTTAAATTATAGTGGGAGAGGTTTAAACTGGACTGCAGGAAGTTTTGTTTGAGCCAGCGAGTTGCTAATTGTGGAATAAGTTGCCTCCATGGGCTGATAGCTTTGGATGATTCAAATATCAACCGGACAGACACGTATGTAAGGAGGGGGACAAATAGGTGGTTTATTTTTTTTTTCTTATTTATTTATTAAATTTTGACCGTACAGCGGAAGCCCAGCGGTTATTTGCATTATATGGCTAATTCTGATACTAACTTCAACAGTCTTATTTGCCTCTATACGTTGGCAAGTTTTTTCTAATGGTCGTATGCTTGCTGTAGGTTCTGGCGCATCAATGACTTCGGCCCTATGTATTACGTCTTTGGGCAGTAGGTGTTATGTCTGTAAATTGGCGTGTGTTCCGTGGTCGACTTTTCGTTTCTAGGACGAAAAACACGAATTTTGGGGGGAAGAAGCTATGCTACCCTCGCCTGATACAAATGGCTCAGCCACATTGTGAAAAGGACTCATAAAAATTCCTCCAATAATGGGATTCGAACTGACGTCTTGTCCACACGGGGTGGATAGGACAGCGATTCTACCAACTACCCTCACCACGTGGGCAAGATTTTCTAATAAATAATCTTCTGAAATTAGCGATATTGGAATTTATTTATTGAAAAAGCTTTAAATATCGATACAAAATTATCTTTTCATTTCAAATGCAACATCAGTGGTGAGATGCGGCGCCTCCGTAGCCAGGTGGGAAGGAGGAGCAGTGCGTAGCACACGCTTCTTGATTAGACCGGGGTTCGAGCCCGTCACCACCAAATACGGAAGATGCGGAAAGGTCAGGGAATGACCACCGCATATCATGGAGTAATATAGCCTTAGTTGCTAATGCTTCTGAAAACCAAATAACAACATAACAACAACAGTGGTGAGATCTATAACTTTCCCGCATCCATTTTATGCAAGGGTCTGTCTGATCTCTTTTCTTCTTAGCATTCGCGTATTAGAAAACTCTCTGAACCCGTTCTTTGCTGTCTTAGCGATTTCGCATAATCTGCCTTAGCCAACCTCGTCTTTTCTGTGGTATTCTTGTAGATCGGACAGGACTGTGAAATGTGTTTAACTCGATAAGGGTAGTTGACATGCCTTACGAGTTATCGTTTCGAATTGCTTCCACGAGGGTAAAATGCAATTCGGAAATGCTTCTAATAGAGATATAGCATTCACTGTAATAACTCGTATAGCATTAGTATACCATGCACGGAGCGTGAAAATCATGAAACTTTTTTTTTTCTGGAAAAGCATAATGCAAATAATCGCTGTAAATACGAATACGAAATTATCATTAGTATGAGATGACGCTATTGTATACCCTCCTTGCCTGCAGCGAGAACACTCTTTAGTAAAGGTTAATACCATTGCCACTAGAGGGTTGTGTTGTTAGTAATGCCAGATTCTGCGGGTACACTTTATTGCATCAAACGTAATTCGAGCTGCACGCTGGCAATTAAGAGATTTCTTTACGGTTGAAGGAAGTGTCTGAAATCCAATCAGTCGTGCTCTAAGAAACCCGATTCGCAAACACTCGAGATTTCATCCCGTCCTGTGCTGCCAATTCAAAAAATGGCTACGCTTTATTTTCCCATTAAGATTTTGTTTGCAAAATTAATTAGTTCTTCGCTTTTAAAATTTAACTCGGTATATGTTTATACAAAATTAATTATTCTTCGCGTCAGATTAATTATTCCTTTGTTTACACGCAAACCAGTCCTTTGCTTACGCATTAATTATTTCAGTGCCAACACTTGCGTACGAGCGAAAATGCGTTTATCGAGAAAAACTGCAATTGTAGAAGCGGGTACTTCCACGACCTAGGTCACCTTCGCGTTTCTAGCAGGTGATTTCAGCAATCGTTCGTCCAACAGTAACGGAAAAATCTCAGGGACGAAGTTTCGTTCAACTACTTCACCTGTTTGGCAAAACAGGAATGCCGATATCAATATTTAGATTCTGGGAGTTTATAAATCTGTGTTGGCAATAAAGCCTTCAAGCTCTAGACATATGAGTTTGAGACAAAACAGGTCTATCGGTCCGACTTAAAGTAAATTTGGGATGGCTAAAGAAATCCTTCCAGTACGTCAAAGTTTTGTGCGGAAATTTGTCTTTATCCAGCGATGGTTGACAGCTGGAACAAACTTTCATCTATTGTTCTGGCTTAAATAAATTCACGGAAGAACTAAACAGACTTTGGGAGGGAATGGGTACGTGAAATGGGAACTATTTTTACTTTCTGTTTTTTTTTTTCTGAAGCTGTATAAGCTCGCTTTCTTGCATCATATGCCACTACTAATGCTAATGCTCCTGTTAAAGTACAAAATTTGCGTGTCTTACAAAGAAAAAAAAAAAAAAAACACCCCGCACTTAGAGCAGAAAGTGCAAAATCAGTAGATGCAAGCAGTGAACCTAAGTGGACGTACCATAGGGTACGTCCACAGGGGACCTACTCCTGGAAACCAGTAGCATTACTTTAAACTTAATGCAGAACGAATCGTGGAAACTTGTAATTCTCAAACTTAATCATTGAAATGGTCCGAAGTGGAGCCCTCTACAAACCTTGCATGCTGAAGTAACAGAAAGAGCGGCGAGTGCGCACGCGCAGCTAATAAGTTTTGTCAGTAAATGGAACAGTACACGGCAATCAAAGAACACCCTGCAAAAAGGGCTCCCGCCTCGCTGTCCTCTAAAAGGAGAGGAGCAAAGAAATAAAGTCACCCGGCAAACGAGCTGAAAGTTAGGCAGAACTGATGAGGCAAAAATTGTTTACAGAAGGAACGGGAGAAGGCCTTTTGTTATCGCATAAGTCATAAGCACGAGGCTCCTTTAAATTGCATTGAATGGAGTCTGTCATGTATGGAGGTCAGAAAATACGCATGGCTTTGTTGTAATGAAGGCAAACGCTCGCATTAAAATTCCTGCTGGAAAGAAGACATCGCGGAGCCTCTTCAGAAATAAGGAGCTCCGATTGAAAAATGAGACAACGCCTTGAACAGCGGTGTCTGCGTGAAAAGAACGAGCCTCGTAGCCAATCTGCAAAGACACAGAAACGCTTCCGAAGGTACCTCGGTGCCGTCCTTTCATCTGAACGCTGGAGTAGTCGCAGAACTATACTTGTTTGTTGCACCAAATTATTTAACTTTATCCTTCTTTCCTCTTTCTTTACTTCTGAATGTTGTAACGGGGGGAAAGTTCCTCAACCAGCATTCTTACTTTCAACACTCCTGGAATGAGTGACTGTTTGAATTCTCTTGCGTTTATCGCGCGTGGGATTTTTTTTTTTAAACTCAAGCACTCCGCCGCTGCTTTATTTAGGAATTAATGACACTGCCGAGCACGACTCTCACCCAATTAATATGTCAGCTGCCAATTTCCATGCGCAGTCCTCTGCTAATATATCAGCAGCAAGACTCATGCTTCGATTTCGAAAATTATCCTTAACATTTCTAAATAGTCACAATTTCTGCGCACAAAAGTTTTGTGTTTACCGAAAGTACATCTAACCACGATTCAGGAAAGTAGCCATGACACAGATTTGATGTATCCGTGGAAACAATGATGTTTGCACGTGCTCACAGACAGCACTAATATTGAGGAGGGTTAGCAGTTCAACTTTGTCTATCTGCTTCCCACTTCTTTATGTCAGTAAAGTTAAGATTGGTTTGATTTTGTGTTTAATCGCGCTTTGGCAAATAAGACCATGTTGCGCCAGGTCAGACGATAACAGTGGCGACTTCTGTAGTGCAAACCTTAGCAGAGGAAGATTTTACAGGTCTCTCTTAAACAAATTTTCAGACAAAGTCTGGAAAACGGTGACAACTAGATGTTAATTATCTGTAAAAAGGAAAAAAAAATATCCTTCACATTTTCTTCTTCAATTAAAACTTGTTGGAGTGTAAGTAATTTCCCTGGTAAGGTGAAAGTGTAAAGGGGATGGGGAGGTCCTGAGCCAGTTGTGGAAACACCAACATCTGTATGTGAAGATTCTGTACACAGAAAAACAGATCAATGAAGCTGGCGAAGTTATCTGCAAAGTATGATGTTGGTTGCGTCATCTGTGCTACATCTATGGCAAAGAATGCAAAGAGAAACAGCAAAGAGTTCTTTACTTATGTAAACACTAAAAGGAAGGAGATGAATCAGATTAGACCAATTTATATCGATGATTCGATGCTGATGATCCTCTTCAGACTGCTGACAAACTGAATAAGTATTTTGAATCTTCATTCACACATGAGGAATTCTTTAGGGAAGGGGATGTCAAAAGTTTATCAAACTCTAACAGAGATCTAAATGATTTTGTAATAACTGAGAGCAACGTGGGGATGTTGAAATTAAACATAAGAAAGGCACCTGAGGTTGATGAGTTCTAACCAGTTACATAGAGGGAGGCAGCAAAGGAATTCTAGACCTGTTAGCTTTACTTATGTTCGTAGACAGGTAAAATAATGGAGTCATTGGTCAAAGAAGTAATGCAGGACCATCTAGGAATGCAGTTATACTTCAGTCACACCATGAATTTTTTAAAGGTAGATCTTCTCTGGTCAATATAATTCCATACTATGATGCAGTTACAAATCAACTGGATGCAAAAAAAAATTTCGATATCATATTCTTGGATTTCAGAAAGGTTTTTGATGCTGTCGCACATAAAAGAATGCTGTACAATTGGAACAGTGTGGTATTAAGAGAATGTTGCTGCTATGGATAATGGGATGGTTGAGTAGGAGAAGAATGAGACTGGCTCTCAAAGGACACTGTTGTTCGTAGGCTAATGTTATTCGTGGTGTCCCACAGGGTTTCGTGCTGGGCTCGTTGTTGTGTTCTGTATTTATTGATGATATTGGCGAGGGTATATTATGCTTAATGCCTAAGTTTGCAGATGATGCAAAGGCTAGCAGGGTTGTTAATGACAGTGATGAAGGATGGTGGAAATTTAGACAGGTAGCAGAAATCCCAGAGCAACGTATCAGCTGTGTGGTACTACGTTTAGGGTATTTGAAACTCGAAAGGACCTTGAATAAATCATTACCACTGTGGACATAATGTAAAAATGTTAAAGGAAGCAGTTGGCAAATAGTTTGTAAATTTTTGTGCATATATCTCATCATTTTTCTTTTCTCTCATCATTTGATCGAAAACACGTTCTCAATGATATAAATAGTGATGGTTTACGAAACCTTCTGTAAAGAAATGTACAAAAAACTCCAATTTATTTCTGTATTTTCTGTTAAACATTACCTGTACAATTTCAAAACTGATTTTTCTTTAATGTTATTCATATCGCTTTTTAAGGGAGCACCCGCCCCCTAAAAACTATTGGCTTATGAATAACATAAGCCAATGGAATATAATAATTAAATATTTTATTATTTTTTATTATTATTATTATTATTATGACTCGTATATTATTTCTCCCTGATTGGGGGTTCCACCTCGCGACGGGTTTTGCTACCAAGAGAGTCTTTGGCACCATAGCTGTGGTTGACACGATGATCGTTATTTATTGCATATGCCACATCTCTTTGATCTCCTGTCTTAAGATCGTGTACTTCCTGATTTTTTGCCCATGGGTTTTCTGCAAGTTGCCAGAGTTGGGTACCGCTATGTCAATCATATAGGTAGCCTTTTCCTTCTTGTCCACAAGGGGTATGTCCGGTATGTTGTGCAGGATTGTCATATCCATTATTATGGCGCGGTCCCATTACAGTTTGCGGGTTGGGGTCTCTAGTACTGCCTGGGGTTCGTACTTGTAGTACGGTACACTCTCTTCGATGAAATGGTATTTCCTTGCTAGCTTCTGATGTTCTGATGTATTATTCTGGCTACCTGGTCGTGTCTATGAGTTATTGTTGTTTTGGTTTTTAGGAGCATCACGGGCTCGAACCCCAGTCTAATCAAGAAGCGTGTGCTACGCACTGCTGCTCCTGCCCACCTGGCTACGGAGGCGCCCGTGTCTACGAGTATACTCAGATTGGGTGATCACCTTGCATCCAGCAGTGATGTGTTGGATCGTTTCTGAGGCCAGGTGGCATCGTCAACGTGTGTCATCTGACATTCCGGGCTTCTTTGCGATGTATTTTCTATAGTTTCTGGTGTTGATTACTTGGTCTTGGATGGTAAGCATGAATTCTTTAGTCTCGGGGAAGGGCGTCCCTCTCGCAAGTCATGCATTGGAAGCAATTTTATTTATGTGATCTTCATGGAGATCATTGTAGTGTCTGCCATGGAGTGTCTTCTTTGCCCGTCTTTCTAGCTTCGTTTGTTCCTCCTGGCTGGGAGGGGACTCCTCGCTTAGGTTGAGTGGAGTATACCGCTTGTCTATCTTCCTTATGGCCTGGTGGAGTGCTGCTGTGTGTTCTGCAAGTCGTCCTTCAGGTTAGAAATCCTTGTCTTATATTCCTCAATGAGGTCTATCAAGCCCCTTTCTCCTTCTTTCCGGACAATTGTCTGTCTCTCCACGACAGATTTCGGGTGGTGTTAGCGTCTCTTGGTCATCATTATCTTTCTGTTTCTCATGATATCCTCCAGCTCAGTTTTAGTCCAATCTATGACCCAGAAGCAGTATGTTAGCACCGCGACTGCATAGGTGTTTATGGCTTTAGCTGTGTTCCCTCCATTCAGCTTTGCTTTCAGTAGGCCTCTGAGTCTCTCATGGTATTTTTCGTTCAGGCAGGCGTTAATTTGCTAGTGTTTTAACTGCTGCTGAGCCTGCATCATCCACACGTATGATCATACGTAGGCCTCTCCCTCTGCCATGGCTTCGATCTCTTTACCAGTCTGCGGCTGGTAGTTTCTGTTGATTAATTTTCCCTGGCGCAATCCGTGGGTCTTGCATTTGTCTAGACCAAATTCCATCTTAATATCATTGTTCTTCGGTGATCTGGAATGGTTGCCGGGGTTGCTTCTCGGTTCCCGCGTAGAACTTGATGTCATCCATGTACATCAGGTGGGTAAGAGTGTATAAGTTCTTCCTTCTGTCTTTGAGATTAAATCCATACTTGGTACCGTTGAGCATGGTGGATAGCAGGTTAAGTGCTAGACAGAACCACAATGGACTCAGGGCAAATCCCTGAAAAGAATCCTTCCTGATAGGGATTGGCCTGGTTGTGACGTTTTCGACTTTAATGGTGGTACTCTATTTCGCCATCGTTTGTCTTCGGAGGTTTGTCATTATCGGATTGAATTTGTAGATATTCAACACTTCTATTAGCCAGCTATGAGGCACGTGTCGAAGGCCTTGCGGTAGTTGATGTAGGCTGTGTACATGCTGCGATGCTTCTTGAAGGCTTGCTCCATAACCGCAGCATCTATGGTTAATTGCTGGTTGCATCCTTTCTGCAGTTCGGCCATTATGTTCTGGTTCTCCAAGTTGTCTGATGTCTTTCTTATTATGCAGTTGGTCAGGATCTTGTGGTTGGGAGGCAGGCAATTCGCATATATTTCACCTGGTTTCTTGTGTCTTCCTCTTTAGGATTCAGATATGTGATTCCTTGAGTGAGAAACTTCGGGATTGTCTCTGGGTACCTTATCATTCGGGTGATCTGCTTTGCCAGGTGCTTGTCCGTTGAAGTGAGCTTCTTGTACCAGTAATTGTGGACGTTATCTATTCTTGGAGTTCGCCAATTGTGAGAGTTCTTGATCGCCTGTTTTACTTCTTCCTGAATCTCCCCTCTCTCATTTCTTGTACGTACTTTGTTAACTTGCATTCTAGGGGGCTCGGCTGTTATGTCTTACTTGCATTCTAGATCCAGAGGTCTCGGCTGTAATGTCTTACCTCCCTGCTGCATATGTTTCCCCAGAGCTCCTCAATCGTCTTCTGCTCGGGTGATCCATTCCTTTCTTTCCCGTCTTCTCGGAGACTCCCGTAGAAGCCTCTTTCGTCCTCATCGAAGATTCGGTTGTTTGTTTTTCTCTGGAAGCTCTCTTTTTATTGGCGTACTCTCTTGCTGAGTGCAAGGTGGTTCTACTTCAATGTGTCCAAGATATCTCCTGTTCTCGGATTTTTTGTCTCATGTTTGCTGTGGATGCTGTCTCTCTTGAATCAGCAGCCACACTCTTCACTTTTCCAATTAATTGTGGATGCTGTCTCTCTTGAATCAGCAGCCACACTCTTCACTTTTCCAATTAATTGTGGATGCTGTCTCTCTTGAATCAGCAGCCACACTCTTCACTTTTCCAATTAATTGCTTACTCCTATTTCCCCGTTGGTACTGGGTCAGTTGGCCTATCTTGACTCTTAATTCTTCTATCTTGTGCTGAAGTCTGCTTTCCCAATCAGGCGGTTCCTTCTGTTTTCGGTTCTTCTGATGCTGGTCTCTCGCTTCTTTTTCATTAATCCTCATGGCTGCTACCGTAGCACAATACACGGCTGTGTGGATGGCCTCCAGTGTTGGACCATTGCTGTCGAGGTAATGCGGTATTATGTGCCGGTTCAGGTGGTCCGTAACTCTCCACAATGTTCTCTTCGGCATCAAGTGAGTCTTTGTGGGCTTAATTCCTTCTAATTCTGTTAGGGACTTCTTCACTCGTCCTCTATTATTATTATTATTATCTGTTTATTTCCATAAGGAAACCACCCCGGGACGGCAAAGTGCCAGGAGGGTGCTAAGTACATATCAGGGTACGAGATACTACGTGCAGTGGGTTACATATATTGAACACGTAGTCTTGTCCCGAAATACATTTTATACACATTTTATGTTTAATATATACAGTATTTACACATTAATGATTCTGTACATACATTATACAATTCATATATTTACAATTCACTAATAATTCCATCTATAACTTACATATTAACATAACTGTTACAGAAGGCATATTTTTACAGTCAACAAATTATTATTGTTCTTAAAGCAGAAAGTTTCTCTTTTACTCTAAATTCTTTGGTACTTTGCAGCCGATTCATATTTCGGTAAGTCTGTACGAATCCTGGAAGATCTCTTTCCGGTATGCTGCATCCTCACACAGTTTTTCGGCATCCATGTGTAGTGAGTTAAATATTTTCGCTGCATTTGATGGGAAGAATCTTTGCAGGCTACTAAGATTGTTCAGTACTGAACGCAGTGGATTATTTACTTCTCCGCAACGTCTAGCAGTGGCACTCGGTTTCACTAGAATATTATCCAGGACTGGAGCATCTATTCTGCCTGTGAGCATTTGTGCGAGAGTGTGTATGTTCCTGTTAATTGTCCGCTGCATCCAGGGTGTGATGTTAAGGTTTGAGTAGAGAATAGCCCTTGAGATAGTAAAAGGGTGGCCAGCAACTCTGTTAAGCCATCGCAAGAACCAGTACTCGATCCCAAGGACGGACTTATAATGTGAATCTGGAGCTGAAGACCAGATTTGCGAGGCATACATTGCAATTGGCAGGACACACATTAAAATGTACTTGGTCGCTAGCTGAGGATCCTTAATTCCTACCAGTTCCTGTCTAGTAGCCCATAAAGCGGCGAATATTTTTGTCTTCATATGGGCGAAGTGTTGAGCAAAGGTGAGTCTGTCATCCCATTTAAGACCCAGGTCCAGGTGAGAATGCACTTTTTCCACACAAGACCCGTTCACAGAGATCGAGATGTCATTTTTATGCTGCTTGTAAGTTATGGTCATTTGGGCAGACTTCTGTGAATTAATACGGAGCCCGATGCAATCCAGGTAGCTCTCAAATTCTCGGATTGTGCTATTTTGAATATCATGACCTCATCACTTTCCCCTTCAGCTGCTGTGGGTTGTATTTTTTCTTGCTCTCCCTCCTCTGGCTCGGTGGTGGTATGTTCTTCCTCCTCCTGTGGTTCCATGTTCTTTATCCTTTGTAGTTGATCGCTCATGTCCTGCTTGATTTTTTCCAAGAGTGCAGGAGCTATCAGGGTCTTCGTGACGATGGTCCTTCTCTGGTTCGCTATTCGCTGTTCGGTGACCGGAATATCCGGGAATCGTTCCAGCCACTTGGTATGTGTCGTCCTGTACGTCATCCACTTCATGCATTAGCATTTTCTTCCTTCCTTCCTGGGTGGTCACTGGCGCAGTTGAGCAGGAAGCACTTCAAGTTGGTGAGGCTCGATGGTTTTGCCCTTCTGTTGCGGTAGCCATACGGTGGACAGCGCCACTTGCTTCACTGTCTTCCTCGGGAGACCGTTTCTGATTTTTATAACCGACCCCTCTGTCTAAGGCCTGAACGGGAGTGTCTTTATCCTGCGATACACTATATGCAGCATCATTAATATTTCTCTGCGACATCATCCATCTATGGAGGTGGACCTGTTTATCTTCAGCTTATGTTCAGTAGTATTTTTCTGGAGTGACACCAGATGGCGCCACAATCTACCCTAGCCGCTACTCCGACCTTCAAGTAGGTAGGTCCCTTGGAGCAACTTTGGCGATGTTTATTAATTTTTATTACTATTAATTTATTTTCTTATTATTATTCTAATTTATTACTATTATTATTCCGGGCTCCCAGCGTGATGGAGCCCAGTTCGCGTCCGCAAAGGCGATACTCGAACCCGGGTAAATCAGGTTGTATAGCCCAGTGTCGTAACAACTGGGTCCATCGCGAACTTTATTATTAATATTATTTTGTTGCTCTCATATATTATTTCTCCCTGATTGGGGGATTCCTCTCCGTGACGGGTCTGCTACCAAGTACACAGGGTGGTTGTAATGTCTGGGGTTACTGTCGGTCGAGGAAATCTCTGACTATCCAACTGGTGTTCAGGATTGCAACTTTCTGGAGTTCCTCTTAGGTGTTCGCTGGGAGACCTATTGCTTCTAGGCTGTTGTGCAGGGTCTTTGGTTCCATACAGGTGGTTGACACGATGATCGGGATAGTCGTTACTTGTTGCATATGCCACATCTCCTTGACCTCATGTCTCAGGTTCGTGTACTTACTAATTTTTTCCTCATGGGTTTTCTGGGCATTGCTAGTGTTGGACACGGCTATATCAATCAGGTAGCCTTTTCCATCTTGTCCACAAGGTTATGTCCGGTCTGTTGTGCGAGATGGTCTTATCCGTTATAATGGCGCGGTCCAGTACAGCTTGTGGGTTCGGGTCTCTAGTACTGGGGTGGATGGGATCTATCCAGTTATATTAAAGGAGGCAGCAAAGGAAGTAAGCAAACCCCTAGCCATAATTATGAGAGCTTCTTTGGACTCAGGGGAGGTACCCATGGACTGGAGATGTGCAAATGTAACCCCAATTCACAAAGAAGGATCAAAGGCTGACACAAGTAATTATAGACCTGTTAGTTTAACTTCGGTTCCAGGAAAATTATTGAAGGCACTGGTTAAAGAAGCACTGCAGGATCATCTGGACAAGAATTCAGTTATAGCTCAGACACAGCATGGTTTTGTTAAGGGCAGGTCTTGTCTGACCAATTTGATTGGATACTATGATGTAGTCACAAAAGAACTGGATGCAGGGAATAACTTTGATATTATATATTTGGATCTTAGAAAGGCTTTTGATACTGTTGCGCATAGAAGACTGCTGCACAAATTGGAGAAGTGTGGCATTGGACGCAAATTGCTGCTATGGATAAAGAGATGGTTGAGTGGCAGAAGACAGAGAGTGGTAATCAATGGACACTGCTCAACGTGGACAATTGTTATTAGTGGAGTTCCTCAGGGTTCAGTGTTGGATCCATTGTTGTTTTCTATATTTATAAATGATATTGATGATGGTGTATCGGGCTTAATGTCCAAGTTTGCAGACGATACAAAGGTTGGCAGGGTAGTTAAGGACACTACTGATACTATGCTGTGCAACAGGATCTGGAAAGGTTGAGCAGATGGGCTGAGAGGTGGCAAATGAAGTTTAACATTGACAAATGTAAAGTACTACATATGGGAAACAGCCCTTGGATTGGAAAAGTGCAAATGTATCTCCCATACATAAGGGTGGCTCTAAAAGTGAAGTTGGAAATTATCGACCTGTCAGTCTGACTTCAGTAGTAGGGAAAATCATGGAGGCATTGATCAAGGGTGGAATTCAGGATCATTTGGATAGAATTGAAATTCTCAAGGATACTCAGCATGGTTTTGTAAAGGGAAAATCATGTTTAACAAATCTGGTTCGCTATTTCGAAAGGGTCACTCACGAGTTGGATTTAGGGAATAATTTCGACATTGTTTATTTAGATTTCAGCAAAGCTTTTGACTCAGTCCCACATGAGCGGTTGCTTTATAAGCTGGAACAGGTTGGAATCACTGGGAAAATCCTTAGATGGATAGAAGGATGGCTTCAGGGCAGGAGGCAGAGGGTTGTGATAAATGGCTATTCCTCAGATTGGGTTGATGTAAGAAGTGGGGTTCCCCAAGGATCAGTATTAGGACCACTGTTGTTTTTAATTTTCATAAACGACATTGATGAAGGGATAGAGGGCGTGATGTCTAAATTTGCAGATGATGTTAAAATTGGTAGAGTAGTTAATGATCACTGTCAAGCTGAGCTTCTTCAGAGAGACCTAGATAGACTTCAAGAATGGTCAGAAAAATGGCAGCTGTGCTTTAATCCAACAAAGTGTAAGGTATTACACCTGGGAAACAGTAATCCCAAAATAACTTATTCACTTGGTGGAGTTCAACTAAACCCAGTACTGGAGGAAAGGGACTTGGGTGTTACGATACGGTCAGACATGAAATTCTCTGAGCATTGTAAACAGGTTGCAAGGAAGGCCCATGGTGTCCTATCGATGATCTATCGAACTTTTGCAAGTAGAGATAGGGACGTGATAATCCCATTATATAAGGCCTATGTTAGACCACACTTGGAATACTGTGTTCAAGTATGGAGACCGCACCTAAAGAAAGACATCGAGCTTCTTGAAAGGGTGCAAAGAAGGGTAACTCGCCTGGTGAGATCGGCAAAAGGGCGTCCTTATGAAGAAAGACTTCGAATATGTGGGTTGCAGAGTTTGGAAACTAGACACCTTAGAGGAGATTTGATTGAGGTGTTTAAGGCTCTGAGAGGCATCAGTAAAATGAATGAGGACAAAATTTTCAAGATTATAAATGATGCTAGAACTAGGGGACATAAATTCAAGTTACGCGGGGAAATGTTTAGATTGGACTGCAGGAAGTTTTATTTTAGCCAGCGAGTTATAAATTACTGGAATAAGTTGCCTTCATGGGTGGTAGAGGCCGACAGTTTGGGGAAATTCAAAGGTCATCTGGATAGTACTTTCGGGTAAGGGAAGCGCAAAGGATGATAGGATTAATTTCCTTTTTATTTAATTTTTAATTTCATTTTATTATTTTTATTTATTTATTAATTATTATTATTTATTTATTTAATTTTTGTTTTTATCATTGTTTTGTTCGGATTTTTTTTTTTTTTTTTTTTTTTTTTTGGCTGGTGCAGCATAAGCCATAGGCTTTCTTGCACCATACGGCCGTTACTAATACTAATACTAATACTAATACTATGCTGCTGCAACAGGATCTGGAAAGGTTGAGCAGATGGGCTGAGAGGTGGCAAATGAAGTTTAACATTGACAAATGTAAAGTACTACATATGGGAAACAGTAACCCCAGATCAACGTATCAACTCTGTGGTACTACGCTGACAGTGGTAGAGAATGAAAAGGACCTGGGGATAATTGTGCAGGCAGATATGAAGTTCTCTGAGCAGTGCAGACGAGCTGCAACAGTAGCTCATGGTGTCTTGTCAATGATATACAGGAATTTTTCTAGCAGGGAACAGGGATGTGATTATTCCCTTGTATAAGGCATTGGTCAGGCCACACCTTGAGTACTGTATACAGGTCTGGAGGGCTCATTTCAAGAAGGATGTAGAGCTGCTGGAACGAGTACAGAGAAGGGCAACAAGATTAGTGAATGGAACAAAGGGTTGCTCTTACGAAGAAAGGCTTAAGTTTTGCAAATTACAGAGCCTGGAGACTAGGCATCGGCGAGGTGATCTGATAGAGGTGTATAAGGCTTTGAATGGCTTGAGCATGCTCAATGCTGATGGGATTCTTCCTCTTGCTCAGAATAATCACCTGAGAGGGCATAAATTCAAATTGAGGAAGGACGGATGTCGGATAGATGTGCGGAAATTTGCCTTTAGCCAGCGGGCAGTTGGTTTGTGGAATAGACTCCCATCGCTTGTTGTTGAAGTTGATAGCCTAAACAAATTTTAGGCTCAGCTGGACAGGTATTTCGAACGAACGGAGGCGTGAAATGGGAGTAGTGGTTGGTTTTTTTTTTTGCTGATGCTGAATTAGCTTGCTTTCTTGCATCATATGCCTCTACTAATGTTAATGCTAATGCTAATACTGCCTTGGGTTCGTACTTGTAGTATGATACACTTTCTTTGTTATTATTATTATTATTATTATTAAGTCTATTATGAAATTTTATGAGCAGTGCAAACAGGTGCCAGTTTAGCTCATGGGATTTTGACAGTGAAATACAGGAATGACTTCTGCTAGTAGGAATACGGAGGTAAGGAGTTAATGATCCCATTGTATAAGGCAACGGTCAGGCCAAACTTCAGTACTGCATACAAGTGTGGAGGCCTCATTTTAGGAAGGATGTACGGCTGCTCTAATGAGTACAGAGAAAGAAAGTAAGAATGGTGAGGGGAACAAAGGAGGTGCTCTCTTTCTGCAAATTGCTGCGTGTGAACACTAGGCACATGCAAAGTGATCTGATTGAGGTGTTTAAGGCTTTGAATGGATTGAGCAAAACGACGGTTGCAGAATAGATGTACAGAAGTTTGCCTTTAGCTAACGGGTGGTTGATTGCTGGAACAAACTTCCATCCGTTGTTGCGAAAGCGAATAGTTTGTATAAATTCAAAGAACAAGATAAACTGTCTACATCCAAACATGCGCGTGTAGCACAGCAGTAACTTCACCGTCCTCCCAACACCCGGTGGAACAACGAGCTAACAATGTACTCGATAACTTGCTGGATTGGACCCTGGCTGCTTGTACCCAGATTTGGGCTTCCTGGGTATGGGAACTGCTGGCATCCATCCTATTACACTTTCTCCAGTGGAGGCGGGATTCTTTGTGGTATTTACCACTGTACGTGATTACAGGAGACTGCTGCACCCATAAAATTTGGGCTTATTCCTATGGGTGCTTGAAATATTACATTTAATCTAGTACAGTTATATTTGGGCCCGCCTTCTCGTGGCTTGGACGGGTAATGGGAAGCAGCTTTCCTGGTGATCGCTGTTTCTGGTAGCAAAGCGGCCAGAAACAGCTAAACAACACAATAACACAAACACACACAGTACGCAAACATGAACACTACACTAATTTCTGGCCGTTGTACAGAGTCTTGTATATCATCACAGAGAACCATGGTGGAGATAAACTAACGTTAAGGTGCTGCCTTGCGTAAGACACAACACGTGTCCACACATGTCCACATTGGAGGGAATCGATAGGTGAAACGGGATTTTTTTTTCGGCTATTGCTGTATGATCTTGTTATTTGCATGATTTGCCACTATTAATACTATTACTAATACTAATATTCAAAAAATAGTATTATAATGACATCCACTTTCGCATATTTGTACGTTGGAATCCATTAATTGTACAGTCTTACAAATTAAAACTTATATGATAGAATTTGTATTCTCATATATTGCGTTTCCTAAGTTTGTTACGCTGATTTCTAAATCAAAGGTCTTTGTCACATATTTTAAATTTTATATTAATTTGAGTTCACGATAACAGAACAAAAATGAAATAAATATAACAAATTCATATACAATAATAAACAGGTATAAATTACAGGAAGTGAAAAAATAAGATGGGTTAAAGTAAAACGTGAGTTATAAGCAGCATTTCTGAGTTGTCTCAACCCTGAAGGAACTTAGCTCGCTCCTGGAACATATGTGATTCAATCCTATTTGAGATATTTATTAGTCTGTTAATGCTGCTGTTCAAGAATCATTCTTTTCGAAATGTGATTAGTTAGTGGATCAATTTTAGATCACATATAGTTTTTTTTGGGGGGGGGGAGAAACGTCATGCAAGCAATTGGTCATTAAGAACGCCACAGAAAGTTGATGAAGCTCGGTATAGCTTGCTGAAAAATCCAAGGAAGGGTTTGGTAAATTTTCGGAACAGATGAGGATGTCATACAGCACAATAAGGAAGATTTGTAAAAGTAATTTGTCTGAATATTCTTATAAAATTCAGCTCAGACGACACCACTAACCCCAAATGCAAGAGATCATACGCCGGTGCGATGCGGAGTTGGGATATGATTTTTTTAATTCCCATTAAGATATATAGCTTTGTACAATTTGAATAAATTGAAATGCTAGCCATTTCTGTGACTTTTACGTACAGGCGAGACCACAGGAACAGCAAAAGAACTTTTACGTACAGGCCTCACATGGGACGTTGGGCTCACATTTCAGCCTCACTTTGCCAGGATAAGGCAGAAGACGTACGCTGCTCTTTGGGCAGTGCGTCAAGAGCTCGTTGGTGTGCATCAGCCAGCGCTGCTTGTTCGGCACATCCTGAGGTGTATTACGCCGATTCCTCTCTATGCTTCAGAAATTTGGTCATCTGCCCCTACCTCATACCTTCAGAAGTATCTCAGTTTAGAGTACTGGTTGCTTAGATGGATGAACAGGGTGGTAGGCCACCCCCTAACTATCTTCAGATCTATCCTACAAGCAAATCTAGGCACCACTCCCTGGAGACATATCATCATGACAAAAAATGTCCTCACGCTCGGACGGCTTATAACGAGGCGAATTTATGCTCCATCGGTATCCACATTAATCACTGGCCCGAGGAGAGCAAGAGGGGAGCACCCCGACTCCTGTCTCCCTCTACGTCTTACGCTGTGAAGCATTGATTCCCTGAGGAACATGTTTCTAGCCAATTGTCTTCGGATCTTCAATAAATTTAGGATCCACCCTGATAGGTTCTGTGAAGACAAGCCGTACAGGAAGGAAATCCTCAAGAACTGCTACCAGATTATGAACTTCTTATAATACTCCCCTGCTCCTGGACAGATTTTTTTTTTTTTTTAACTTGCCTATTTGTATTTGACAAAGACTTTTTGTCTTCATGCAATCATATGTTTTGTATATTACTGTATATTTTGTATATTACTGTATATTTAATCCTGTAAATGTCTCGGGTCGAGCACGCAGATACTATCGTTAATTGTATATGCATTCCTCGCACCTTAGTCTGTAAATATTCACACCCTTCTGGCACAGAGCCGTCCCGGGGTGACCCAAGGTTTCTTGGGAAATAAACTGATTTTAATAATAATAATAATAATAATAATAAAAGGAGAAGACTTTTTCCATCTTCGGTTCCATCTCCCCAAGTGTGGAAAACTCTGGGTTAACCAAATAGAAAAGGATTTTAAATAATTGAAATCCTTAATTGGGATACCCACCTAGTAATGGGTACGCCCACCTTTCGCCCGGATAAGGGCAGTCACACAGCCAGTCATTGAGTCTGCCCTTTCACAAAAGCGTTCCACGGGTTCCACAACAGCCTTCCATGCTTGTTGCACCGCTGTCTATAATTCCGTCGATTTTTTTTTTTTTTTTTTTTGGTAGTTGTTGGCGCATCGGCTTCTGTGGCCATAGTGCACCTCCCAAGGTTTTTGCAGTACTTTGATCCAAGCCCGAGGCGGGATTCGAACCCACGAGCTTTAGGTTGCCAGGCAGGCACTTTACCCACCTGGCTAGCCCGGTCGGCTAATTCCGTCGCATTCTCGGGTGAAGGGTATGGCCGTGTAGCACAGTGGTATCGTCACCGTTCTCGCCATCGTGTGGAAAAGGCCCGAGTTCGAATCCGTGGCTGAATTAGTCCGTCTAAGGGGTTATATTTATTTAATTTTTGTTCTGTTATCGTGAACTCTGTATCATACCATTTACTGGATTTGTTGTCAATAACATAAAATAAGATACCAAAGTTTTTCCAACAGAAACTGCGGTTTTTCGTCCAGCAAAAGAGACAATTCCACCATACAACGTAGGCAATTAAGAGATATACGACACATAGCACAGCAATGAACTTAAATACTGTATTCGGGTGGCCTAAAAATATAATAATAAATTCCTGGGTCTAAAGCTCGAACGGACCTTTCCACAGCATCCCAACGTATGCCCCACAGGGTTCATGTCCGGTAATAAGGGGGGCATTCCATGGTGATAAAATCTACAGAATGCTCTTTGAACCTTGTTCTTGTTACCATGACTCTATGGGGAGTTGCAATGTCCTGCTGGAAGAGTACATTGCCTTTTGGGTACACGATGACCATGATGGAATGCAGATGGTCTATGGACCGTTCAGAGAGGCGTCTAGACGTACCACAGGTCCCAACGTGTGCCAGTTGAACATGTCAAAGACCATTACCGACCGTTCACCTGCATGAACAGTTCTTTGTTGACATGCTGGATGCATAGCTTCGTGCGGTTTTCGCCAGATACGCATCCTCCTGTCGCGCTAGAAATAACTGGAATGGGACTCGTTGGCCCAGCAGACCGGTCCGCAATCATCCAAGGTCCAATGTGGATGTTTTTCGCCTAGTTCAGGCGTAAAGTCCTGTTTCGTGGTGTTAGCAATGGCACTCTGGTGGATCGGCGGCTAACATAACCTACTGATAATGATCGCTGATGGTCTTTGTGGAGGCGTTGCTGGCATCTCCCTCGTTGGAGTCGGCGGTGATTTGGGCCATTGTCGCTTTCCGGTTGGTTGAAACAATGCGAGACAGACGTCGACGGTCACGTTCTTCCACCACCTTTCTCCGCCCACATCGCCGTCCACGATGAGATGTTACTCCGGAAATGGCGTACTCTCGATACACTCTTCATACTTTCCAATGGGGATAGTGCAATTTCTGTACCACCTCAATACAGGGACCCATTAATAGGGCACCCTCTATCATCCTTCTTTGAAAGTCGATCACGACATTTATTCATACTGACATCGAATTACCGTGTACGTGAATACCTTGATGCAGTGTACCTCTCACCTGCCAAGCGGTGGGTTTGTCAGCTAGCGAGAGGGGTGACAGCGTCGTGTTGCCCTGGAACCAGGTATTCCATAAATTCTGTCCTTCCAATGTACTTCTATGGATAAAGGGACGGTTAAGTGGTTATAAATGGCCATTGCTCTTTATGGATTAATGTAATGAATGTAGTTGCACAATGATGAGTCCCCTTTCTGTTTTTTTAACGTTTATTATTGACATTAATTTAGTCATTTCACGTCTGTTGTATAAGTGTGCTGATGATACAATTGGTGGGCACAATTGGCTAAGAATTACGATAAATTGAAAAAGATTTGTAAAAATTATTGGAAAGAATGGCAAATTAAGTGTTTTTTTGCCTTGCTTTTCTATATCATATTTCCAATACGAATAATAAATAAATACAGTAAATGTTTATTGAATACAATAGCCTAATTTATGGTAATTCATGTGAGAGTGAATCGTTTTGTAATTTTGCTAACGTGGTTTGTTCTATCAGGGATTGCAACAAAAAAATTTCGATTGTCGACATTATTCAACAAAAATCTTTTTGTTTGGCTGGAAGCAACAAGTTGAAAGCCCCTTAAGTTAATGGAACGAATTTTAAGTGTCGGAGGAGTCTTCGGCGGCGTTCCAATAAAAAATAATTCAAGCTACATAAGGCCTAATAATCGTTTAATTTTACTCGAAAAATTGGGAACTCTCTACAGGTAGATTAGCGACCCTCACCTGCCCGAGGGCTTCCGCTAAGAAATGTTTCCGAGAATTCAATTAGTCGCAACTCAATTTGGGTGGAATAGGGTTCGAGAAGGCTTCTTCATTTTGTTAGATATTCGAAGCAAAGCTGTTTCTGCCTTTCTCATTACACCAAAACTTCCCGAAGACATTCATTAAAGAAACTGGAGAATAATAAATTGAGGCGCTGTTCGTCTGTACGCACTCTGATTATCCCATTATTAGGAAGTCATAAACAGTGCCTTCGTTATCTCACCAAAGGAAAAGAGATCTCAGACAAAACGGGCTCACAGACTTGTCCGTCATAAGTTGAAATCAAAACTGTATTATCGCTCTTTCATTGGCTGAACTGTTGTTGTCCCGTCAGGGACATGGGAAAAGGCTCTTCCGATAAATAATATATTGTTTCCTACTGTGCAGTTCCGGATGCGAAACGATTATTAGTGTGACATTTTTTTTTTTTTTTCCATTTATTTGTACACACAATTCTTTACAGATTATATACAAAAACTTACAGAGAAGATATATATACATTTTATATACATTAGCATTCTCATTATACATATAAAAATATATATATATATACTGTATTATATACGAACACGTGTGTGTGTGTGTGTGTGTGTGTGTGTGTGTGTGTGTGTGTGTGTGTGTGTGTGTGTGTGTGTGTGTGTGTGTGTTTTACCTGTATCAAGGGTGGCTCTTAGGCCTTAGCCCATCTCCACCTTGTACGTCTGTGTTGGTGCAGAAACTCTGCAAAGCTTTTTATCGCTTGTGTACGTACACCTTGCCACCAGGGAGCAGCCAACACCTAAGCAGCCGCTGCCTGCCCCCAGGCACAAGCAGCCTGCCTGGGTCTACTATTACCTTTAGTGCCTTGGGCACAAATCCCGCACCCACCGGAGATAGTGCAATACCGGTGGGTGCCAGCAACCCGTCCCCAGGTTGCCCAAACCTGGAAACCAGCAAAAAAAAAAAAAAAAATCCAAGCCTCAGCAGATACAAGCCAGTTTGGAAACTCCAATAAACTTAGCGAAGTAAATATTTACATTTGTACAAAAGATAATAGAATTTTAACTCTAAATCCTAGCAATACAATTCAATTTACATATCTTACAAATCATCCTATTTACATTTAATGGAATACAAACATATATATTAACTTCTCAGCTATCAGATTTATATTCGATTTTGGATTTGAGTTCTTAGTTGAAGTCTTTTCTTAAAGACCGATTCTGCAAAGGTCTGGAAAGTCTCAAAGTTTGTTTTGTTCTCAACTAGTATTTTCACATATTCTTGGTGGTCTTCCATAATTAAAGTGGTTTTTAAATGTCATGAAATTTGTTTTACTCGGAGATATCTTGAGCTTGTTGATGTCAGCCCATGCCACCAAATCATCTAAAATGGGTTGAATTTTGTCCTCTAATACCTTGCGTGACCTTCCTTCTATGGCAATAACGAGATCATCGGCGTAGGCCACCTTTAGAGAATCCTCGTGTGTTTTCGTGAGCCACTGATCTAGTACGGCATTCCAGAGGAGAGGCCCCAACACCGACCCCTGGGGGCATCCTTTCGAAACCTGGGCCTTGTAAGACACATGGTCAAGGCAGATGCTTTGCCTTGACCATGATGTATCTCTGATTAAAAATATGATCTCAGTATCCTGTACACATAATTATCACATTTAGCCAGCCTTAAAGACCTGAGGGCACTCTCCCACTAGAGGCAGTCGAAAGCGCCCTCAAAGTCCACAAAAATTGCCAAAACATATTTAGAAGATGAATTCTGCATAAAGTTCGTCAACGTAGGAATAGCATCGCCGGTGGACCTCCCTTTTTTGAAGCTAAACTGACAATATTAGTGTGACAAAGCGATGTTTATTATTATTATTAAAACCGTTCATTAAAGTAACAAGTGTTTGCTTTCACCCCTTATACACAGCCGACCGCCTAGAAGGGAGTACAAAAATGAACGATTAAAAGTATTTACAATATTTACACAAGTGCGTATATTTACAATATTATTTACAAAATTCAATTATTGACAGAATTATAGTTGGAGTATTTAGAGAGGTTCTTCACTCTACTGCTTCCTTTCGCAGTATTTCACAGGGTGGTCAATCAATTGAAAAGGTTGTTTGGGAAGAAATTCTTCAGATAGTACAGGTTGGGACAGTGTAGAATGCAACGGCAAATAGGGGTTGTCATTACTGCGTCCAGCACGTGGAGTAGAGTCCTCGAAGACTGGGGGCATCAATCACACCGGTAAGCATCTGAGAAAGAAGATGAATATTCCTGGATGCAATGTGAACTCTTCAGGTAGTGATATTTAGATTGGTATATAAAGAAGAAGAACCCTTTATTGCATACATATTCTGGAGGTCATTGTTTTGCATATCAGTGAAACGGTGAGGGATTACGATTTGCCCTCTTCCAAAGTATTAAATATTTCTACCGATGCATTTTCTTCTCATCGCAGAGGAGGGGTATCATCCTTCCTATTGGCCGTTGCTGTGGTTCCTATTTGTTTTCACTTTACACAACATTTTCCCAGAAACCCTTTCCTTTTGTTCAGTGACAAGCGAGAGAGATTTGAATACCCCGAGCAAAACAGGCATATTCTATGCTTGGATTTGCTGCAGATTAAGGTTTCGTCTGCAGAAGTATGACAGAGGTCACATGTCCCAGCAGTTACTGCGAGTGTTGTATTCTTAGTCTGAGTCATTTTTGCCGTTAGCAACCAGCAACTGTTATTGCTGAATTAAAAGATTAAAAGAATTAGTCCCTGAGGAAGGGTAGCGGTCGTTTTCGACTCCCGAGGTTAACTAGTCAAATAGCTCTAATCATTCAGGATCAACGATAACCTTGAAACAAGGTCAGGCGATTTTATGGCCGACGTCCATAGTTCAATTATTATTAATATAGAAATATTAATAAATAATTTCCTGATTAAGGCACAGGCCAAAGAAGAGTATCACGTGTAACTGGTGTCCTTAGGATCATTTAGATACTACAAATGGAACTGTTCATAGAGAATTCCTTTCACTATTAAACGCAAATACGGTGCACACAGAGTTTGCGTCCGCACCGACGCTCAACACACACTTTAATGTCATTAGTCCCCACCTGAATAATAATATACTCTTTACCCCCCTTAAAATCTGTCAATCTGTTGGTGACATCATTAATAGTTGCTCCCGGCAGACATACCCCGGTTCTACTCCACATATCCTTATTACAAAAAGTATTCTTCGTTTCCCTGACAATTGAGTCTCCTAATAAAACAAAGTCCTTTTTAACCAGAGTAGTTTGCACTTGGTTTTTCTGTTTTGAGGCTCGAATCGGGTGTGCCTCACTTGGTAGATTGCTGGAGTCATTATAAAATTAGCTAAATATCAATGAAAATTAACTTTAAAAAATTATACCTATAATATTATAAAAATCAAACTGTTACAGGAAAACGTATAACAAAATAATCAACAATATACTAAAAAAATCAAATATTTTTAAAAGCAATAATCAACAGTAATATAATCCACTTAACTGAGGAGCCCTGACGAAGTGTGTCCGCTCACCTCGAATGCCAACAATCGAATGAGGAAAGGACTACCTACAGCTACTGTAATCATGGGAGACAGGACATCCAATATAATTGCCATTTGGCCCATATGACACTTGAATCTATCCGGGAAGGGGTATGCAGTTAGTCCTACCACTGAAGGATTTGCAGTCAGTTCTACCCCGGAAGTGGTTAGCAGTTCATTCTAAAGATCTGGCACTAGAAATTTAGCATTAGCATTAGCATTAGGAGGCAAATGATGGAAGAAAGCAAGCTTATCCATGTCCATTACTTTTTCCATATTCTGAAAGCTTTTTGTGTCCTCTTGAATACTTCTCGGACTTCAACATTGACCTATGTATTGGATCTATCAGAGAATTTTAATTGCTTGGAAGCTCCTTGGGAGGCAATTTCAAGTAGCTAGTCAGCCAGGTTAGATATAGCAATGTCTATTGGTCCTTGCTGTAGATCCTTCCAGTTTATTTCTGTGCGACGTGCAAGGATGATCTCTGAGTTTAAGTATTTGATGGAGAATACTGTTTTGGTAATCAATTCATTCCCGAAAGCTTCCAGCGTTTGGATTTATAGTGACATTGAACTCAAACGTGATGGGAGAGTGATCAGAGGAGAAGCTGTGGTGTTCATTGGTCAGACCAAGGTATGGAAGATTGTGGAATGATATATCCAGCATCTGGTTTCCTCTGGTAGGAAGTGTAGTTTGGTGAACTAAGCCAAATGTGCCAATGTCTGATATAAGATTTTCAGTGGCCTCATCATGTCATGGCGTAAGCATGTTGAAATCGCCTATAATGACGGTGGGGATATTGGGGGCTAGGTTGGCTGTTATCCATGCTATCAGTTCACTTCGTGAATCTTCTGTGTGGTCAGGGGATAGATACACAAGACAAATTTGGAGTTGTATGGCATCCTTTCTTAATGTGGCACATAGGCCTTCGAAGTTATCTTATTTGATCACCTGAAATCTGAACTGTTTGAAACTGGATGAGTGCAGTAACGCTACACCTCCGCCGCATCTGGTATCCCTACAATTATGGAGGCTGAGGTAACGAAGAGGCTGACGTATGACATCCAGTTGCCTTCCGTGAGATAACCAGGTTTCAGTCAAGCAGATAAACTGATATTCACCTAATAACATGGTGGTTTGTAGAGGGTGTAGATTATTGCTGATACTATGTACATTTCGGTAAAAGTATTTAAGGGGAGTTATTGAGACAGGTTGGCATGAAGCTGACTTTGGTTGACCCTATCTAATTCATTTAAACTATCAACTTCCAAAACAACAGATGGAAGTTTGTTTCAGCAATAAACCACCCGCTGGTTTATTGCTGGAATAAACTTCAGAGTAAAGGCAAACTTCAGCCAATATATTCTGCAACCGTCATTACGAAATTTTAATTTGTGAGCACTCATGTGTGTATGGTCTTAGCAAGAGGAAGAATTCCATCAGCATTGAGTCTGCTCAATCAGTTCAAAGCCTTTAAACACCTCAATCAGGTTACCCCGGAGGCGCCTGGTCTCCAGACCTGAAGCCTTTCTCGGTAAGCCAATCTCGTTGCCCTTCTCTCTACTCGTTCCATATGCTTCCTAAAATGACCCCTCCAGACCCATATGCAGTACTCAAGATATGGACTGACCATTGCCTTATTCAATGGAATAATCACCTCCTTATCCCTTCTAGCAAAATCCCTATATATCATTGACAAAACCCCATGAGCTGTACTGCCTGATTTCTCAGAGAACTTCATATATGACTGCGCAATTACCCCCAGGTATTTTTAATTTTCCACCATTCTGAGTATAGTACCACACAGTTGGTATGGCAGTCTGGGGTTACTGCTACCGATATGCAGTACTCTCCATTTACGAACACTAAACTTCAATTACCATTTCTCAGCGCATCTGCCTAACATTTCTATATCCTGTTGAGCAGCATACTGTCATTAACACCCTGCCAACCTTTGTATCATCTGCAAATTTGAACATTAAGCCGTTTGATATGCTTTCATTAATATAGATAACAACAACGGGCCCAACATCGAACCCTGGGGGCTCCACTAATGACATTAGTCCACAAAGTGCAATGTCTATTGATTACCACTCTCTGTCTTTTCCCACTCAACCATCCCTTTATCCATAGCAACATTTTCCTGTTAATTCCTTTATGACCACATAGTAGTAGCCAATAAAATTAGTCAAACAAGATTTTCTTTTAAGAAACCTATGCTGTGACTGAAATATTATTTCGACCTTCTCTAGATAATCCCTGCATTGTTTCTTTTACCAATGACTCCATTATTTTCTCTGAAACATAAGTTAAGCTAACTGGTCTGTAATTTCTTGTGTCGCCCTTTGATTCCCTTAGTGAACAGTGGATACATAGTGTGCATAATATTAGGGTCAAGCAACGCCTGTGGTTCCCCACATCTGCGCCATATGTACTCTGTGAAGAAATAGAGAACTACTGTAAATGCCAGAAAAGTGTTCTGTGTTCAATACGTAGTACTGTGTTGGGTTCTGTTGGGTGTCCTGACATTTGGCCTCAGGGCCTCTGGTGGAACCCCATGTTGCCCGCACACACCGCTAGGAGTTAGCCAGGCTGCCAATTATTCTCTGGCTAGTCTCTACAGGGTCGCCTAAGCTTCCCAGAGACCAATGTAAAAAAAAAAAAAAAGAGAGAGAGAGAGAGCGTTAGAGCGGGTGGGCTTTAGAGTCAAGAAAAGTTGCGACAGGTAGAAATACGGGAGATAAAGAAGAAGGCATCCCCCAGGTACATGGAATACATCCATCAGAAGAAAGTACGGGATGGGAGTGGGAGAAAAGTTGCCGTACAAGAGAGCACAAGCGTGATTGCCATTTGGTACAATCTTCTTGTTATCATTCAGGTCCGGTCTTGATGTCAATTTCAGTGCTGTCCAGTTTGGTAGTTAAAGTCCGATTCGGTGATCTGTGTCTATGTCAGTAGGGATATAAATAGGAATGTAGCTGTGGTTGTCCTATACTGGATCTTCTTAGATTTGGTGGTGGTGTAGCCTCATTTTCTGGTAGGCCTCTGCATTGATTCCCAAAATATAGGTGCTTGTCTTCTCTTGGTTTTAATGATGATCCGGATAGTGACTATATCCATGGTAGGGTCTTCCGTCGTGCAAATAAGTCTTGTGCGTAGCGCGTAAAAACAACATAGTCTTCTTCTCTTTCAAGGATATGCGGTTCTTGGTTTTTAGGAAGGTAATGTATCCTAGTCAGGAGGAGGCATTTAGAATCTTCATATATTTCGCACTCGTACATCAGATGGTCCCAACGTTCAAGGGAACCAAAGAGACATTGTGGGTTTTTGGTGATCCCTAGTGCAGTTGACACATCTCTAGTCCTCGGGGACCTCCTCTGAATCGAAGGATAACATCGTCATTTTTTTTCCAAAGGGTGTGCTTACTTCTTTCGCTGCCTTCCTTAATATAATTGGATATATCATATCCACCCCAGATGCCTTTCTTACGTTTAACTTCAAGAATTTCTCTTCCAATTTCCTCTTAAGTTATTACAGAAACATTTACATCCTGTTAGAATTTGATAAACTTCCGGCATCCCCTTCCCTAAAGAATTCCTCATGTGTGAATGTAAATGCAAAATACTCATTCAGTTTGTCAGCAACCTGAACGAAATTATCAACAATGAACCCAGCGATATCGAGTGGACCAGTTTGATTCATCTCCTTCCTTCTAGTGTTTCCATAAATACTGAACATTTTGCTACTTTTCTTTGCATCATTCTCCAAAGATTTCTCGTTATCTGCCTTCGCTTGTCTGAACTCCTTTGTTGACCTGATTACACACTAGTTTATATTTACCATAGTCTTTAGTTTCACCGGATAATTTATATGCATTCCACGAACTTTTCATCAGTTCATTTGATATCCATTTAGACCTATACCATGAAGAGTATTTTTTAATTGGTCTTAAAAGCTTAGTAGCTTCTCTGATTAATTCTTTGAACGTTTCCCATTTAAAATTTGCTGATGGTAGCATCATCCCACTGTATCGAATTTCAAAATTGTCTGAGACCACTGCAGTCATAGTTATGAAAGAAAAAAGTCCTCCCTTTACCCTTAATAGTAGTTACATCTTTAAATAAATCCCAAATCAATACACAGTAAAACAGTTTTACTCTCTCTTTTTGCCTCTCTAATATGCTGCTGCTGTACAATCCAGGCATACAATAAATCCACAAAAGTCTTGCTATTGTGTGAGTGACTAAGCCACAAGTTCCAGTCGATATCTGAAAAGTTAAATTCCCCATTATAAAACATTCTGGTTTCCTGGCCTACTCTATTTCTCTGTATAACAGTTTGGCATACTCATCAGACTCCTTTGGCTTTTAACACACTCTTGCTCTCATTTATTATTATTATTATTATTATTATTATTATTAGTTTATTCAACAAACAACCAGATTCACATTATAAGTCCGTCCTTGGGATCGAGTACTGGTTCTTGCGATGGCTTAACAGAGTTGCTGGCCACCCTTTTACTATCTCAAGGGCCATTCTCTACTCAAACCTTAACATCACACCCTGGATGCAGCGGACAATTAACAGGAACATACACACTCTCGCACAAATGCTCACAGGCAGAGTAGATGCTCCAGTCCTGGATAATATTCTAGTCAAACCGCGTGCCACTGCTAGACGTTGCGGAGAAGTAAATAATCCATTTCGTCCAGTCCTGAACAATCTTAGTAGCCTGCAAAGATTCTTCCTATCAAATACAGCAAAAGTATTTAACTCACTACACATAGATGCCGAAAAACTGTGTGAGGATGCAGCATACCGGAAAGAGATCTTCCAGGATTCGTACAGACTTACCGAAATATGAATCGGCTGCAAAGTACCAAAGAATTTAGAGTAAAAGAGAAACTTTCTGCTTTAAGAACAATAATAATTTGTTGACTGGAAAAATATACCTTCTGTAACAGGTATGTTAATATGTAAGTTATAGATGGAATTATTAGTGAATTGTAAATATATCAGTTGTATAATGTATGTACAGAATCATCAATGTGTAAATACTGTATATATTAAACATAAAATGTGTATAAAATGTATTTCGGGACGAGACTACGTGTTCAGTATATGTAACCCACTGCACGTAGTATCTCGTACCCTGATATGTACTTAGCACCCTCCTGGCACTTTGCCGTCCCGGGGTGGTTTCCTTATGGAAATAAACAGATAATAATAATAATAATAATAATAATAATAATAATAATAATAATAATAATCCTGTACAGAAATTATCTAGGAGGGTGTCTCATACATACCTCCAACTAAACTTATTAGAATGTAACAAAGGATAAAATATCAGCAAATACATAAGATAAATAAATATAGAGGAAAAATTAAATACATACAGAAATCATACGTTCATAGAAAAATTACAAAACATTATACATACATAGAAAAATGACATCGTCATTTACACTATCAATTGATCCTGATTGTCATTCTCTGAACAAAAGGAATTCCCTCAGTCTTTTGGAAACACTATAAATCGCTCGTTTAAGATTTTTATGAGTTCGAGGGCACTTGAAGTCTTTCTTCAATTACGTTCTTCATCATATTTGTAGTTTCGTATACAGATCCGCTACAATAAGCTTCTTGTAAGTTTTCTCATGTGTGGGTCTATTTTGAGGTCTCTAAAGGGCTCCAGAGTATTGGCAGGAAACATCCACATTAATCCGTGCGCGGTATTGAGAGCGATGCAGAGACTATGAGGGTTGTGGAAGCGCACTCCAGGGCGGGGCCTTACTACAAGATTTTCAATTTGAGGGGCATCTAAACTCCTAGTCAGAAGTTGTGCCAGAGTGCAGATGTTGTTGTTATTATTTAGGAGCATTAGCAACTAAGGCCATATTGCTCTGGGGATATGCGGTGGTCACTTCCTGACCTTTCCGCATCCTCCGTATTTGTTGGCTCACGGGCTCGAACCCCGGTCTAATCAAGAAGCATGTGCTACGCACTGCTGCTCCTGCCCACCTGGTTACGGAGGCACCACTGTTGTAATTGGGAGTGGAGCGAGTTGTTGAGGGAGGAGTCATCAGTAACTGTTTTTGTTAACTGAATTATTGTTTTACAAACAGAATAATGGATCTGAGTGGAACTATGGATGTAATAAACAAATTTTCCCTAAGATATTTAAACTGTTTTTCTTCCATAGCTTAATCTCATCTATTTAGTATCATCATTTTGAGTTCTTTTACACCATTTTTTCCTGTCCTGGGTCAAATATCCCTCTAACTCTGCAATCCTCTATTTCCCTTTCAATGTTACATATTGTGATCATCTGAATCCACGGAGCTGTGTTCAAGTTTGCGTACAGTATGGATTTCGAAATTGTGAAGGGCTTCCCGGCAATCATATTTAATCACTGGAGCAACCAGTATTCAAGGTTTAGAAATTTCCTAATACAAGTATTTGGAGTAGAGGACCAAATTGTCGAAGCATATAAGGATACAAGAACGATACATCTTTGGATATATTGGGTCACTAGCTGCTGGTTTCGAATCCCAGTCATTTCCTGTCTTACAGCCCATATGGCAGCGAGAGTTTTTGTTCTCGTGTTCTGAAAGTGGGTTTGGAAGGTAAGTCCCTCGTCCCACATCTCTCCTAGGTGGGTGTATGAGTTGCTCTTTTAAACTTTGCTCCATTAAGAGATAATTTGATTTGAATTTTAATCTTCTTATTAGTTATTGTCAGTTGTGCTGACTTGTCTGAGTTTAACCACAAACCGATTTTGCGTAGATATGTCTTCAGTTCATACAACTTAGCGTTGGCATGGAAATTGACGTCGGACACCAGAGATCCTTCGTTAGAGACAACAAAATATTTTATATCATCGGCGTAGGAAATAAAATTCTGATTCCGCGCCCGAAAAGGCTCCAGGGTGGCAGCGAACAGCAAAGCTGATAAAACTCCTCCCTGAGCCCCAAGTGAGGGTGTATTCTGCAAGGAATTCTTGGTGTTGTACAATGAGGTGTCTTGGCTTCAAAATGGTCTTGATGATCTGCAATAGTTTGCTCTCAATGCCGGAATAAACTTTCAATATATTTTCAAGTGCAGGTAATGACACATTATCAAAATCTTCCTTTATATAAAGGAATATGATGTCAATTTGGGCTTTTTCATTGAATGCGTGCTGCATTCTGAAGAGAGTCTCCAACAGATGAGTAGTAGCGGATCGTCTCGGTACTACGGTATGGAGGTGGGGTGGCCTGTGCGCAAATTACTGTTGGGTTAAAGCAGGAAGGATGGCTTTTTCAAAAAGCTTTAAAAGAGAACAACTGATGGATATAGGTCGAAAGTCTGAAGAGGCCTTAGGGTTCTTCTTTTTTGACACCGGTCGCACAAAAATATTGATTCCATCTCTGGGGGAGGACTCCATCTCTCAGGATGTTTTTTTGGAAAATGTGCAACAGCACATCAACAATATAGGCACTGCATATTTTTAAAATAAAGATGGGAAACCCTTCGGGGCCGATCGTAGATTTGGTAGGCAAGAAATTAATGGCATTGATGAGATCTTCTCTAGAAATAGTGACTGTGAATAAATCATTCTCACAAACACCTCCTCTCGCTAAAATATGTTGTGCCATATTCTCCAGCTGATATTCTTGAACATTTGTTTGCTTTACCTTCTATTGGCAACCTTTCAAAGCACTCCTTAGCCGAATGTCCGAATGTGGTTTCTTCGATTTCAAATCTAGCAGCCGTTTTTCTCACGATTCTTTTCGAATGTCGAAGCTTTCTAACAACCCCTTCGTAGCGTGAATGTCATTTCTTTTTCAAGAGAATGGCTCTTTTTTTTCTTGTAGTCCGTGAAGTCTTCATTCAATCCTGATTTTTTCCATCTCCTATAAGCCTTTTGCTTGGCCACAAACGCCTGTTTTAAATGTTCGTTGAACCACGGTTTAGTTTTGTCGGTGACTCGTATACCTCTTTTGAGGCACCCAGGTCAGCAATAAATAGGAGCTCTTTCTCAATCAAGTTGGCAGCTTCTTCCACTCGTTTATTGTATAGAGGATTCCTGTTGTAGGTCTTGAGATGTTTTAAAATAATTTCAGGTCTAACGAACTTAAGAGAGTATATCTTCTTGGTTTAACGAGTTTGCTCATCGATGCGTTTGCTCTCCCAGTATTTATGTCACACCAAACTGATTCAACATTGCACTGGCCATCAATGTCAACTGGATGCATTACATTACCATCAATGTCAGCTGTTTTTCGTGAAAACAATCCAATTTCCAAACGGTACTCTCTTTCACTCGTGTAGATCAGTTTCTAGGGGAGGCAGGGTAACAATTCGTGATTCACACCATATTTGATACTTTCTCTTTCCTTATTCTGATAAATCTAATATGCATATTCCATGTGAAGTCGTTTTAATTCGAAGTGTTTTCTTCGTTGTTTGCTATCTCTACAGACTACCTTCTTCCTCAATAGACGGATTCCTAAAAACTCTTGACAAGATTATTTCATTTCCGGCTAAAAAAATCTGAGACTTCTTAAGATTGGTGTCAATCTTTTAAATCTCTCCTCCCAAGTGCAGGATATCTGTTTCGTTTGGCAGGCTTAGTGGTTCGGTAAAGTGAAGTCTAAAGTATTTGAAGTCTAAAGGCACGAGGGGTTTTCCCATCGCCGCGCTGTGTACTCTGTTTGTGTACACAGAAATCTGTGAAGGCCAGAGATTTTTATAAAACGTATAAAAGTGTGGCTGTGTCGTGTAGTGTTGTTCCTCTGATATTTTGGCTGTTGGGCCCCAAGTGGGACCCCACCGTTGCCCAAACTTCGCCCCGTGGAGGCAGGTCAGGTATACAGGGATCGCAATAGAAGTAGGTACTCTGGCACCCCCTGCCACCTAGTTTCCTAAGATTTCAGTGTCTAGGGCCTATATATATATATATATAAAAGATGAGGGTTAGGAGTTAAGTTAAACTGAATTTGGTTTAAGTTAAAGTGGCGAGTTAAATTTTGACGCTAGTTAAGTTATGGTTAGTTTAGATTAGGGCATTCGCGGTAGAGAAAGACTGAAGGCTGGAGGCAGAAAGAAATATGGGGACAATAGGGAGGGCGACCCTAGAATGACAGTGTGAACAGGCCCCCACCAGAGGTAAGAGAGGAGGCAAGGGAGAGAAGGTGACGGAGGACCGTCTCCTCCCCTCCCTGCCTTGGGATGGAGATTTAATTGTACCAGGTGAAGGTACCTATCCTCATTTGACTGCGTCATTGGCGATCTGTACTGGGTACCTTCACCTGGTACACTTTAAATCCCCATCCCGAGGTTTTGGCAGTTCTGGGTTTTAGCTCAGATGTTCCTTGATTCTTGATATTTCCTCATCCCTTCTTGTGTTGATCTTTAGTGATTAACTTGGGTATTGTTCCCTTGTAGTTTTCTGTCGTTTTTGCGTGGGTATGATCTTCTTCTTCTATGAGCTCAATTGCTAAGCGTGAGAAACTTCGTTTTCTTCCTTTCTATCTAGGTGGGATTCTTGACCTTTTGGTAGGTATGCTATTGTGGTGATGGGTTTATTGCGTTGGTCGTTGTACAATGTGCAGTCGTTCTGTAGTGGTCGACTTGCTGTTTTCCAGACGAAAAATTCGAGTTACGGGGAGAAAAACCATGCTACTTTGCCCGAGACCGACTAACTCAGCCGTTAAAAAGAGTTATAAAACTTTCTCGCGTCATTGACGGTGTTCGAAATTATGTCCTTTATAACCGGTAATTACACGAACTCTGTTGCAGAGGGTCTAAGATGCAATCACTTCAACTGGATTTTCAATACTTACAGATACCTTCTTGATTTCTTAATAGGTGGCTGCTCAATAATACATGCAGTCCTCGATACTTTCAGATCTCATTATCATCCTATTTTTGTAGTTGCTGACGCTAAACAGAATGTGCCTGAGACCATCTGTTCTTCTAGATTTGTAATATCAGCCTTTCTGATTTTACTCAGTAATACTCTTCAAAGGTCTTCATGGGAAAATATCATCTCTGAAGATGAAACCCTAATATTTCAGTAATGTTCTCTTTACATCCTTCTCTGATTTCCTTCAAAGCTGTATTCCGCTATAGACAGATGCACAAAAGTCTCCAGATCTCTCCAGAGTTCGCAGAATGATGTGTCCTTCCTACTCAGATAGAATCGAAACCGTCCTAAGAAAGCGAGATAGTTTTGTGAGAGGGAAGCAAAGAGCACAGCTTAGCTCTGACAGTTCACAAGGATGATATATCATAAAAGGTAACTTATATGATATAACATTCGGAAAGAAGAAATAAATTTTTATGAGAGAGATTGGGGGAGTGGTGACGAGCAAGAAAATAAAAGAGGATATATGGACAAGATTTTACCTGGAAGGAAGTCAAAAAGCAAAACATAGTATCAGTAATGTTGAATTACATGGATCAACGATAACGGATGACGTAGTAAAGGCTGAAGCCTTCACCAATCACTTCTCATCGAGTGTGGAGGAGCCCTATGAAGACTGGTAAATCTCTTCTGTTCGTCTCGACCATCTCTACGGCCTCTCGTTTCCAATCATTCTCTTTACTTCCTCCAGTTAATGGCCAAAAGATACAAACTTCTGATAAACTGACGGAAGAAAGAGACATACCCGCATTGACGGAGTTACCTATGCTTTTCTCAAACATATACTTAATTCTGGAATCATTAAAACATATTTTTACCCTTTTCTTTCAATCTGGAAAATTTCCGTGTCAACTATAGAAAGCTGTCGTCATTTCAGTTCCCACGGCTACCAATGTCAACCGCATTAACAACTTCCGTCCAATTTCTTTAATTTCAGTCTTCGCAAAATTACTTGAAAAAAATATTCACGATAGAGTAATGCTATTTTTACAGAGCAACAAAGTAATCTATCCGTAATAATATTCCTATTCCAGAATCATTGACAACCCAGAATCTGGCTACTAAACGATGGCTTTCTTCCTTCATCTTTCAAAAGCCTTTGATTCATCAATCATCAACTACTTCTCTCTAAACTAGACCAACTAGATTTAAGAAGAAATATCAACTAACTGAGCTATTACGTATCTGATTGTCCTTTGGTCGTTAAAATTAATCACTTCTTTTCTAACGTCAATAATTCTTAGAGAGGAGTCCCCCAGGGTTCTCTCCTGGGATCGATTCTTTTCATTTTCTTCAACAACGAGCTTTTACACATTCTTCCTGCAACTCACTCAGTTGGACAGGCATATGATATCTCAATTATGTTAATAGACAAAGACCCCGGCATAACTTCAAACACAAACTACAGTGCTCATATACGGGAGGAATGGTTCAATCCCAGGATATAAAAATACATGATCTTCAAAATCTGAAAACCCTAAAATCTGAAGTCAAAATAAATTACAAGGGAATGTTAACGATACAAATTTCCTGTGAATCCGGCTCGACCGAAAACTAATCTGGGACAAACGAATAATCACCATTAGAAAACAAAATCACTGGTAGGGATACTTTCTCGTTCACCAGCATGAGTAAACTCGATACTCCTCAGGCAGGACTTCTTAACCCTGATCCAGCCACAACTAACCTATACTATTCTTGAATGGTGATCAATATTCAAAACGAACATGGCCAGGATTAATACTTTACTATCATAAATCGTTGCAGATGCAACAATTTTAGATGGCTACGTAATCTATTCTGTGTCTTCCCTGGAGTGCTTCCTTGTCCAAAAGGTATAATGAGGTAAAGTACCTTAATATTTACCACCGTTACCGTAATCTGAGGCTATGTTTATTTACAGCTCTACATTTCAGGCTTCCCAATGTTTTTTTTGGATGTTGTTGTCATCGTAGACGAAAGTTTAACCTACAGTTTGAGGAAAGAATTTAACTTGAATATCCCATTGTACTGGGAATCAGTTCTCCAGAAAAGCCTTAAGCTTCGAGGGGCAAAAGCTTGGAACAATCTACCTCCTCACATAAAGTCATCAGAGTTGCTCAATTAGTTTAAGAGACTTTCACACGAACATTTCATGGTGCCCAATTAAAATATGATAATGTTAAATAATAATAATGAATTATGAATTATAATTATCAACGTAATACAGTGGGAGACCACCCTTCACTCAAATAAACTGCCGCTATTCGCATAGGAATTGACTCCACTAGATGTCTCCCGATATCTAGTGGGTATACGTCATTCTCAGTACAGTAGTACAGTGTTATAAATTGTATCTGCAATACTGTATTGTGTGGTATTTAAAATATACAGCCGAATTGGCCGAGTTTGGCAGGGACCGCCTGGTAAAGTGTAAAGTATTTGATGTCTAATGGCACCAGGGGTTTTCCCCCTCTTCGTGTTGTATGCATAGATTTCACACAGGTTTCTGAAATGCAGAGATTTACAAAAAGCATATGGGAGGTTGTGTAATGTCATGGTATGTTGTATCTCTGACCATTTAGTCGTTGAGCCCCTAGTGGGGCCTCCCTGTTGCCCACACTTGCCCCGTGGAGGCAGGCCAGGGTGCCCAGTAGATTTATATTCAGCACTCTGGCAGGTCCTGCTACCGAGTTTCCGCAGATTTCAGTGGCTAGGACCTAAAAAAAATGCGTGGGACATCGCTTTACTAGAACTACACTGAAAGGATTAAAAGATTGATTTGAATTTTGATATCGAGTTAAATTTGGACCTTGGGCTGACTTACACAGTTGCAAAAATTAGAGTGTGGGGGAGATTGAAGACTGGGTAAAAAAAAAAAAAAAAAAAATATATGATATTAGGGTCCTCCGTAAATGGTTACATCAACCCATATATTTTGTCGTAAATTTCGTGTGTTCTCTTGTCGATTTGCCTGTTTGCTGGACTAAAAAACCTCAGTTTCTGGGGGGGGGGAAAGTTTTGCTATCTACCCCTGAGATGGACTAACTGAGCCACGGGATGAAAAAGAAGTATGGGTACATGATATTATGATATTAGAGTCCCCTGTAAATGATTACATCTACCCATATATTTTGTCTGTAAATTCTGTGTTCTCTGGTCGATTTGCCTGTTTACTGAACGAAAAGGTTTTCCCGCCAGTTTCTGGTGAGAAAACCTTGCTATTTACGCCTGAGACCGACTAACGAATGGGCTTTTTTCACTCAGCCACGGAGTGAAAAAAGCCCATTCAAGTTCCTCGCATCAACGACGGGATCCGAACCCGGGTCTTTTCCATCCGGTCTGGGAAGGACGGTGACGATACCACTGTGCTACCCGCGCAGACGAAGTATAGGTACATAGTGCATAGTGTTAGGGTCAGGCGCCACCTGTGATTTCTCACATCTGCGCCATATGTACGCTTTGAAGAAATACAGAACTACTGTAAATGCCAGAAAAGTGCTGCCTGTTGTATGTGACATATTGCTTTAAGTTCTGTTGGGTGTCCTGGCGTTTGGCCGCGGGGCCCCTGCTGGGACCCCACGTTGCCCGCACACACGGCTAGGAGGTAGCCAGGCTGCCCTTTATTCTCTGGCTGGTCTCCGCCAGGGTCGCCTGAGCGTCCTGGACGAAGACCAAGTTAAAAAAAAAAAGAAAGAGAAGAGAAGAGAAGGCCTAGGCAACAAGAGGAAGGGGGTCTGAATGTGAGGAACAAGCTAAAGTAATCAACATGCTGTCTGCATAAGTGTATCTACTCCTCATGGCTCTTACTTTCTAGTTTCACTATATTGTCCACCACCTTCCGACATTACACTTCATCTTGCCTACCTCCATCAAACTATTTCTTTGGTAGGTACTGCCAAACTTATTATAATGTCAGATGTTAACGCCAAATCTAGTCTATGGCACTCCGACCATACTGATAACAAGGGTTCACTCATAGAAGACTTTCTCCTTTCACATGAGCTGACGGTTCTAAATAAACCCGGCTCACCTTATACCTTCAGCTCTCTAAATGGCGAATCAAATATAGACATCACTGCTACTTCTTACACCGTTTCTTCAAACATTAATGACTGGACAGTAAATACTAACATTTGCTCAAGTGACCATCGTGCGATCACCTTCTCCGTGACTTGCTCTGCACAATCATATAATCCTCCACTACAGGACCTTAGAAGATTTTCTTTGCGACGCATCATGTGGAACTGGTTTAATGACTCAATCAACATTGATTTTCCAATTGAAACCATATACTTCATCCATCACTTTACAGCTTCTGAATTAGCTTCCTATGTTAATGATGCTCTCAGCCACGCCTGTTATAAAGCAGCCAAAAAGAAATTTCAGCCCTCTCATCCCACTCCATGGTGGAACCGAGAGTTTACTCTGCTTCATCAGCAAGTGCATCGGGCTAGACGCACTTACCAACGACATCGCAGGAACTGGCCATCTCCCGACGTCGAAAGTCTTAAAACACAATATCAAGTTCTCAAAAGACAATACGTCAAAACTATCACTACCTGTAAAATAAAATCTTGGCAGAACTTAGTTACTTCTACTGGCAATCGGGACCCCTGGGGCCTTGTTTATCGCCTTACGAGGAACAAATCCTATCCCTCTACTGTTTATTGGTCGGTACCCGTAAACGGCACCGAAACTCTCATTGGAAGGACACCATCAACACTATCTTGGACAATCTGCTTCCTTCTGATCGTCCAGAGGATGACTTGACTACTCATCAACAGATAAGACAGCTGAATAATTCCTACACTACTACTTCTGAATCTCAGCCTTTTACGCAGCTGAAGGTGGACACATCTGTCCTAAAAATTAACAACTCTGGTCGCGGGCCTCGACCTTCATGAGGGCATCTTTATCAAACAGTTCCACAAGCTACGTCCAACGGTTCTTCCGACTCTCTTCAACAAATGTCTGAATGAAAGCACATTCCCTGTTATCTGGAAGACAGCTCTTCTTAAACTAATTCCTAAACCTTCAAACACCCAAAGTGGCAAGTCCTTCCGTCCTATTGCTCTGTTATCGCATTTGGCCAAAACACTTGAAAGGCTGATTGCTATAAGACTCACTTCACTGTTCACTAACACCTCTCTTGTATCAGACGATCAATATGGTTTCCGAACTGGACGAGGAACTGAAGAAGCTGTCGTTGAATTCCTTTCTGAGTTAACTCTGCAAATTCTAAATACGTTCTTGCTTTTTTTGTTGATTTCTCTGCGGCGTTTGATATGTTATGGTGGTCTAGTTTGTTTGCTCGCTTATGTGCTGCCGATTATCCTCTTCCTCTCTATAACCTTTTAAGAAGTTATTTTGAAAACCGTACAGTTTCTGTTATTTCTGGATCTAACTCCATCTCCCGCTCTGTCACTAGGGGCTGTCCCCAAGGCTCTGTACTTGGACCACTTGTCTGGAACATCGTTCTTGACGAATGGCTCCTTAAAACTATTCCTTATACTTCCAAATTGGCCTGTGCAGACGATCTCACCCTGCTGATACAGGGCAGTTCCCGTGCCTCCCTTGAAAGCACTGCCAACTTAGTCATGTCAGATCTCTCTCAATGGTCCACCACAAATAAGTTATCTATAATCTCATCGAAAACTAAAATGATGCTGGTTAAAGGTTCGCTTAATATTTCACGGCCACCTGTTGTAAAACTTCAAAACAAATCACTTTCCATGGTTTCTTCTCTAAAATTTCTTGGTCTGATCATTGATAGTAAACTTACATTTACTAAACACTTGGAACATCTTTCAGAGAAAGTCAAAAAACTTACCTTCTCACTTCTGCGTCTCTCTAAACAATCTTGGGGTCTTAATTCTCTTTCTCTACGGTAATATTACAAAGCTGTGTTTCTACTAATTTGTTCCTATGGTGACCCACCTGGTTCTGGCATGTTAAGAAGGTTTCAGTATGGAATAAACTTCACAGCATTCAACGTAAAATGCTTTTAGCAATGTGCAGGGCCTGTAGGACTGTGTCTACGCCTGCTTTGCAGGTCCTTAACGGCTGTCTGCCCCTCGATCTCTTTCTTATGTACCGAGGCCTGTGCTTCTACATTAGGCACGCTGTCCCTGTCACCTTTCTTGGCATTACCATCGATGTCACTGTGGATCCCAAGGCAGAGAAAAGACGCTGTTGGAATATTTTGATGCAGAGCTGGCAAGACAGATGGTCTGCTACCTCTAAGGGTCTTGTTACTTTAAAGTTCATCCCTAACGTCACCTTTGGCACGTTAGAGTCCACTCAGAAATGGTTTCATCCTGGTCTGTACACTCTCTACTTACTCTCTGGTCATGGCTCCTTCAATGCCAAACTTGCAACTTTCAACCTTGGTGAATCACCTCTCTGTTCTTGTGGCGACCCAGAAGACTGGGAACATATTTAATAACACTGCGATCAATACCAAGAGCTTCGACAGAACCTTCTTCTCTCCACCAGTATCACTGTCCCCCGAAATGAGCCGGACTTCCTGAGCACCACAGAAAACTTCCAGTCCCTGCAAGAATTTGCTCGTCATGCTTTTGATCGCCGGAGACGTCTTCACACTCAACTACGGAATACCTCCTAGCCTTCCTAGTGGAGACCCTGCTGGCACTGGCTTTTGGCCAGTGCGGGATCAGATATATACAGTATATATATATTTTTTTCTCTTAATTTTATTTTATTTTATATTATTATTACTTTTTTTTCTTCTTCTTTTTTTTTTTTTTTTCACTTTTGCAGGTTCGCTGGGATAGGTATATATATATATATTTTTTTTTATTATTTTTATTATTTTTTTTTTATTATTTTTATTATTATTTTTTTTATTTATTTTTTATTTATTTAAATATATATATATATATATATATATTTTTTTTTTTTTTTTTTTTTTTTTGCTCTGATATTAGGGCAGTAAGAGCTGGTAAACCAGGTAGGTCGCGATACATGCGTAGTTGTGGCCTACCTCCCCGTAGTGTAGACGGACACTGAGCAGGCTTTCCAGGTGATCCCCTGCCTGGTGACAAAACGGCCAGAAACAATTAAACAACACAACAACACACACTCTGCACGAACATAACGTTACACACATTTCTGGCCTGTTACAGTGCTTTCTGTAATCATCACAGTGTACGATGGCGCAGATGAATTGACGTTAAGGTGCCGTCCTACATAAGATACCATACATGTCTACATGAAGATAAATACAAGAAAGGCACCTGGGGTGGATAGGATCTATCCAGTTATATTAAAGGAGGCAGCAAAGGAAGTAAGCAAACCCTTAGCCATAATTATGAGAACTTCCTTGGACTCAGGGGAAGTACCCATGGACTGGAGATGGGCAAATGTGAGCCCAATTCACAAAGGAGGATCAAAGGGCGTCACAAGTAATTATAGGCCTGTGAGTTTAACTTCTGTTCCCGGAAAATTAATGGAGGCACTGGTTAAAGAAGCACTGCAGGATCATCTAGACAAGACTTCAGTTATGGCTCAGACACAGCATGGTTTTGTTAAGGAGAAGTCTTGCCTGACCAACTTGATTGGATTCTATGATGCAGTCACAAAGGAACTGGATGCAGGGAATAACTTTGATATTATATACTTGGATCTTAGAAAGGCTTTTGATACTGTTGAAAATGGAAGATTGCTGCACAAATTGGAGCAGTGTGACATTGTAGGCAAATTGCTGCTGTGGATAAAGGGGTGGCTGAGGGGGTGAAGACAGAGAGTGGTAATCAATGGACACTGCTCGTCGTGGACTAATGTTATTAGTGGAGTCCCTCAGGGTTCAGTATTGGGTCGATTATTGTTTTCTGTATTTATAAATGATATTGATGATGGTATATCAAGCTTAATGTCCAAGTTTGCAGACGATACGAAGGTTGACAGGGTTGTCAAGGACACTACTGACACTATGCTGCTGCAACAGGATCTGGAAAGGTTTAGCAGATGGGCTAAGAGGTGGCAAATGAAGTTTAACATTGACAAATGTAAAGTACTATATATGGGAAACAGCAACCCCAGAGCAACGTATCAACTCTGTGGTACTACACTGACAAAGTACAAAGTACAAAGTACAAAGTATGTTGAGGGTCAAACGGCACCAGGAATTTCTCCCATCTCCGCGAGTGTTCGCTGTATCGAGGGACAGTACTCTGTCAAGACCAGAGATTTAAAAGTGTGTGGATCATGTGTTGTGTAGTATGTTGTGCCCATTGTTCTTCTGGCCTATTGGCCGTCGAGCCCCTGATGAGACCCGAAGTTGTCCGTACTATGCCAACGAGGAGGCTGGCCAGGTGTACCTTGAAATTTATTATACTCTGGCAGGTCCCGGCGCCTGATTACCTGGGATTTCAGCGGCTGGGTCCTATAGAAAAAAAAAAAAAAAAAAGATAGATAATCGCGGTGGTATAATTGCAAAATCGCTATTAAGTTAGTATGTGGAGTTTGTTCCCCGAAATTACCATGGGATTGTACGCTAAAATGACAAGTTCTAGAGGCCTAATGGGGCGGGCAATAATTTTGGTGCTAATTTAAATTTGGAAGCGTGGGGCTTTCGCGGTGTATAGTCAAAGAGAAGGGTAGGGAGACTGAAGGCTGGGGGGAAGAAAGAGAAGTAAGGGGCCGATAGGGTAGATGGCCCCTGCAGTCAGTGGGGCATTCCCATGCCCCACCAGAGGGAAAGGGGGATGGCAGGAGGAAGAGAAGACAGCAAGCCATCTCTCATCCCCTGCCAAGGAATAGGAGTGAAAGCAGGCTGGTCAAGGTTGCCAGCCCAGATCGCCATATGGCTAGGTGGCAGCAATGTGCTGCAATCATTTCTCTGAGCCCTTGCATGGTAGTATCTGGGAAGGTTTCCGTGGTTGTGTAGACATTCTGCTGGCCTGCACGGCATGGTTGTTTACTGCAGTGGTTGAGGCTGTGGGAGCGTCCTTCTCCTTGTGAAGAGGTCCTGGGCCAGCTGCGCGAATGCCTTGTATGTGTCAACTTCAGTTATGGCGAGGTCTTCTTGATTACGGAGGTTGAGCTGTGTTCTAGTAATGAACCTGCAATAGAGGTCCTCATATAGTGGGCAACTGTACATTAGGTGCTCCCACGTTTCACGTTCACCACAGAGGCAGAACGGTGTATCACTAAGTCCAAATCCTTGTAGTTTGTCTCTAATGGCCCCGTGTCCCGTCAGCAGGTAGGTGGTGTAGAGTCCTGGTGAAAGCCACGGTGGATAATTCGGGTATACCAGCCGTATGTTGGGTAGAAATTTTCTAGTTATTGCACCTTTGCTGGAGGTCTCCCAGCGGGCCTGCCAAGTTTGTTGGAGGTAAGCGGAAAGACGGGTCCTTTCTACTTTGGGATCATTTGACAGATCTGTGGAGTAGTCGAGGCATGTTGCCGTTCTGCCTTTGGTCAGTTGATAGAGTAGCCCATGCTTAACAATCTCCAGGTCCAGAGGGAGGGATCCCGTTAGAGCCTGGAATGCGTGGGTACTTACAGTGTTACATGCTCTCGAGATGGCTAAGAGTATGTGTCGCTGTGTAGTCTCCAATTTTTTTCCGGTTCACTGCAGTGGTAGCCTTGCGATACCATATTCCAGAAGCATATGTAATCGCTGGCAGGAAAATAGCTTTATAGTAGAGGCTGAGGGTTTTCCGCCTCAAACCCCATTCCTTGCGTGTGATTCGCGCAAAAAGTGCGGAGTATCCTCTAATTTTCTTCCGTAAGTGCACTATATGTGGTGTAAAGCTCAGGTTTTTGTCTAGTACGACTCCAAGGTGCTTTAATTCGGTGGTAAGCTCGATTGTGTTACCTTGTATCTTGATTTTAGGGGGGTCCTCTGGTGTCTAGGGCTCCTTATAATAATACATATCTTGTCTTCGAGGATGAGATCTTCAAGTTATTGTTGTTAGCCCAGTCCTCTAGAGTTTCTATTGCTCTGTTGGCGGTGTTCTCCAGTTGCACCCTAGATCTTCCCAGGCAGCATCAGAACCACAGCATCCGCATAGGCTAGGGGAACGACGTCGCCGAGTTCCAGGTTCAAAAAGCCATCTAGAACCAAGTTCCATAGGGGTGGGCCCAGGATTGAGCCCTGTGGGCATCCTCTGAATACTTCTCTTGTTACTGAACAATATGGTGCTCTGACTGTCACGAACCTATTCGACAGGTAGGATTTGATGACTTGATACAGATGTGATGGTAGGTTGGCTTCCGGAGTCGGGCCAGGACGCTTGGCCACCATAAAGTGTCAAATGCCCCAGCAAAGTCTATTGCTATGACCAGAAAGTATTTCTGATCTGAGGTAGTTGCAGCATTTGTAATATTTTCCAGGACATCCAAGGTTGAGCATCCCTTCCTAAATCCATATTGTCGGGGTGATTGCAAGCCGGCTGCAGTGTAGTGGATCCCTATTCTGTTTCTTAATAAGTGCTCAAAGAGCTTGCTCAGGACTGATAACAGTGCTATGGGTCTGTATGACCCCGGAAGGCCCAGCTGTTTGTTGGGACTTTTGGGAATGAGGCACAAGTTTGCAGTTTTCCCGGACTGGGGAACAAGCCGTCTTTGAGGCAGTGGTTGTATAGATTAAGAAGCACCTCTGGAATGGTTTCGACGGCTTTCTTGACAATCTCTGGCTCCAAAAGATCAGAACCAAGAGACTTCTTGTTTCTAATCCTCATGGCAGCTGTTTCCAGTTCAAGTTTGGTGAAAGGTTCTTCTGTTGCAGTCGTGTAGTAGGTCTGCACAGAGGGTTATCTACTCTGGGGTAGAGGGGGCAAGATGGTCTTGAAACATGGTATCCATGATGTTAATAATTATTTCCTGCCAGGTCCGGGTATAAGTACCCTGCCGTGTCCTCGTCTCTGGTATGGTCTCACCGCTGGGGAGTTTGTTTGTGGTTACTCTGTATACCACACCCCAGGGGTTATCATTCCCAGTGGTAGAAACAAGGTGTTCCCAACTGCGCATCTTACGCTGGCGTATGGTTGCCGTGTATAGGTTCCTTGCATCTCGGAAGTTCTGTCTCAGTGCCTCCATTTCCGCTGCCGGCTGGGAGCGCCTTACCCGCTGGAAGAGTTTCCTTCTCCTGTGCACCTCCTGCCTAAGCCTCTGTAGCTCTGGAGACCACCAGGGTACAGCCCCCGGGGTTGGGTTTTTCTTTTTGATAGAGGTGTTGGCAGCTTCAGTGATGAGACCGGCGACTGTCATCTGGTGCTGATCCGGGCTGAGTCCAATGATGTTCAACGATTGGGCTGCTGTGGTCAGTGTGGCTTGGAAGAGTGGCCAATCCGCCTTCTCTATGGCATATCTTGGCTGTGCCTGCCTCACTGCTTGGTGTCAACTAAGGGAGCGCTGGAGCTCAAACGTGATGGCCCTGTGGTCCGACGTGGTCGGACCACAGGATCCAGCTTTCTTGGACGGTCCACGATGTTAGGTGGCCAGCGAGGGATCTGGTAGCCAGAGAGACATCGATTGTGGCCTCCCCCATCGAACTAGAGAACGTTGCCAGATTGTTTGGCCGGTTGAGGACTGTGTACGGACTATTTGCTAAGTAGTCTTCAAGTTGTTGCCCGTTTTGTACTCCACGTCTATCCGTGGTCGTACTACACTGACAGTGGTAGAGAATGAAAGGGACCTTGGGGTGGTTGTGCAGGCACATATGAAGTTCTCTGAGCAGTGCAGACGGGCTGCAAGAGTAGCCCATGGTGTATTGTCGATGATACATATGACTTTTTCTAGCAGGGATAAGGAGGTGATTATTCCCTTGTATAAGGCAATGGTCAGACCACACCTAGAGTACTGTACACAGGTCTGGAGGCCTCACTTCAAGAAGGATGTAGAGATTCTGGAACGAGTACAGAGAAGGGCAACAAGATTAGTGAATGGAACAAAGGGGTGCTCTTACGAAGAAAGGCTAAAGTTTTGCAAAATACAGTGTCTGGAGACTAGGCACCTGCGAGATGATCTGATTGAGGTGTATAAAGCCTTGAATGGTTTGAGCATGCTCAGTGCTGATGGGATTCTTCCTCTTGCTCAGAAAAATCACCTGAGGGGACATAAATTCAAATTGAGGAAAGACAGATGTAGGATAGACGTGCGGAAATTTGCCTTTAGCCAGCGGGTGGTTGGTTGGTTGAACAGACTTCCATCCCTTGTCGTGGAAGTTGACAGCCTAAATAAGTTTAAGGCTCAGCTGGACAGGTATTTCGAACGTTTATGCGGGTGTTTATGGTTATTTTTTATTTATTTATTTATTTTTATTTTATTTTATTTATTTTATTTTTTTTGGCTGATACTGTATAAGCTTGCTTTCTTGCATCAAATGCCTCTACTAATGCTAATGCTAATTCTAATGTATTTTTCTAGGGTTCCTCTAATGGCAATAATCTCTTCCACTGGAGTCTCAGTCAACGGGGGAACCCGCGTAATTGGGGGTTCCTGACTCTTTTTTCCTTCATGCTCAGTTTCTTGACTATTTTGTTCTTCGTGGTCAGATTCGCTGAATGATTCATTGGCAGCCTCTTCAGAGACCTCCTTCGTTGTTGGGACGTCTGCAACAGACCTTCTTCTACCCTTCTCTTTCTTCTTGGCTTTGGTCTTTGTAGGTTTATTCATACCTTCCCCCATGTAAGATGTAAAATCTTACAAATATATTATTTTATAGAAAAGTGAGATTAATTTAAAGTAAAACTTATAACAAAGCAATATGGGGGAGCGAAACCTTACAAGTCAAGAATATTATAAGATCACTCGCAAGGGATTAAATTAAACAACGTCTCTACAAGGGGAGCGGTAAACTGAAAGGCTATTAGCAACCTGGGTACACCTCGACTCCCAGCACACAGACAAACGAAAACAATAGAGACGAGTAGCAACTGCTGTTAGTAAAATAGATATTACGGAAAACAATGGTGCGGTGGACCGTGGTACTGTCCGGACATTTCTTTGAACGGTGACACCTGGAGTAGAGACAGCAAGTAAATACGGGACAAATGCTGGAATTAGAGTTAAGACTGGCGTCTGGCTGTCGGTGATGAAAAGTTTTGTAGATCGTGTGAAATAAGTCTGCTAAAGTATAACTATAAGCGGCTGACTTCAAAGGTACAGACAGCCTGAGAAATTTTACAGATTGCTTAAAATAAGAAGTTAGATCGAGCATTAAGGAAAATAAAACGGGCAAATAAGAACAGAGTGAAAGTTGATAAAATGAGAAAGATTGGTTAAGACTCAGAACAAGGGCGCCGGACACATAGGGGTGGTACGTAATTCAGATGAAAAAGGTGAGTGAAAGGGGGGAGAAGGATGACAAAGTTTAGATTCTTGTCGGTGTTTCTGAAATGGGTTAAAAAAGTGACTGAGTAGGAAACACACAGAACCTGAGTTGAGTTTATGCGGGTGTTTATGGAAATGAGTTAGGAAGAGACAAAGTTGAGATTCTTGTCGGTGTAAGTAAAAATGAGTTAGCAACATGGACAGTTGAGTGTTTCGTCGTGGTAGAAAATATGAGTTCGTAACAGTTGACAGTTGAGTTTTTTTGTCGTGTTAGAAATTATGTAGTGTAAGGAGAATAAGCCTGTCTGTCATTGGAAGGTAAGATCAGTGGCTGTATGCTATAGTCTAATCCACATCGGAAGAAAGGCAAGGGTAGTGACCCAAATGCAACGAGCGCTGTGAAATATTTTTTAATTTAATAAGAAGTTCTTAATAGGTGGGGCGAAGAAGCGAGGGCGGCACCCTATGAGCTATCTCCTTGTGGATGAGCTGTAAAAAGTGGAGTAGAGAAGGAGTTAGTGTGAGATGCCCTGTGAATTTTCTTTTTGTGAATAAGTTTTAATAAGGTGGAGAGAGAAGGAGCGAAAATGCGAAATTAGTAGCTCGGTGAGAAGGAAGGAAGCAGCGAATGTAAGGTAGCCCGAATAAGGTGGAGAAAGGACGCCAGTCTCATGCAGCCAAGAGTTCCTGAAAATTATCTGTAGCAGATTCAGGTGAAACAGATGAAGGAGATCCTCAGAGAGCCAAAAATGGAAGGTTGAAACCTCCTCGGAAAGGAAAGAAAAAGATAGAAGTAGGTGAGAAATATAGTAAGTACTGTAAATTAACTAGAAGCACTGATAGTGAAATAGTATAGTAACTAATCAAAAAGAATGGGTAGCACTAGAAGAAAAATGATAAATAAATTATCTCTGAAGTAAATTATATATACTAACAGATTTATTATGTTAAAAAAGGTTATTGTAAAATGCAAGGGAAACGAAGGATGAGTAATAGATTAAATTGTTGTTCAAATGATTATAATGTGTTAGAAGGGTAGTAAGGTTTATATGAGAAGTTTGATTATGTTTTAAGGACAGATAATTGAATATAGTGTTTGTATTGATGAAGAATTGTTAGTTCATCTGAAAGACCAATAACAAATAGAGACTTTAGGAAAGTTAAGATTGGTCTTCAGTGTATTGTAACAGAATGGTGAGAACACAGAGTATAATGATAAAAGTAGCATATTGATTGTTAATATAAGAAACACAATTGTATCCAGGAGTAAGGGAAATAGGTATAATGAATGTGTGTAAGTGTTAGGAGTTAGTTAGGGCAAGAAGAATGAATCAAGTGTTTTCATATAATGGTCAACTCAGATTAGCTAGTGAAGGGAAACACGAATAAGAATAATATATGCAAGGTATCCATGATTTAACCTTGTATGTCATATTACATGTTTTTTTATTCAATTGTATATTATGTTGTATATATAAGTGTAAATAAACTTTGTTGTTTATTAATTTGTGAGTTTGTTATTCCTGAACACTCAGCCTTTCCAAAGGGAATTATACATAATTGAGAAGGTCCCTCGAATCTGGAATTCTCCTGTGAAGCAAAGTCAGATGTGTACGTGGGGGTGTAAGAAATAGAGGTCTATAGTTATAAGGGAACAGAACAAATAAGGAATATTTAATAAAGCATAATTATTATTATACATATTCAAAATAAAATTTAAAGAAGAGTAAAGACATATAAATATTTATTAAAAACACCATCATCCCCCCCCCACATCCAGTTGCCGGGGCCTCATTCCTTGAGCGGATTGGGTAATCCGTCTGTCCCTTAACCAGAAGTATGGGTACAGGGATATTCAAGGATATTCATGTGTTGTTGTGGCGGATCCCAGGGTTTCCCCCATAAGCCGCTATTGTACTTCTTGTGTTGAAGCTTATGCCAAACCGGCCAATTGTATGTAGTGTGTTGGTCGTGTAAGTGTTATGATGTGTTCTGTTGTTATGTTATCGGCCGGTGCCTGGCTCTTAGCAGATAAGAAGCAGTAACACCTGGTCACTACGTCTCATCCCCCATCCCCGCCACGTGGAGGCGGCCAGGATCAATTATCTCCTGCTGGGCAAGCCCAGGGCATAACACCTGAGAGTGCCCGAAAAAGAGAGTGAAGTGGAAAAAGAGGAATACAGAGGGAGAAGTTTGGGATCTGGGGAGGTAAATGGATAGAATAGAGGAGAATCAACAGAGGGACTCTCCAATAGTTAGAATTGAGAAGAAGTTAAGCAAGAATAAAGTAGGAAGAAGTGGAGAAGTGGACTAACTTCTCTAACCATGGAGACCTATCTCATGGAAAGTATGGGTACAATAGGGAAGACGTCCCCAGGTTGAGCTGTGGGTAGAACCCACCAGAGAGAAGATGGGGTAGCAGGGGGCGAGGCGGCATATCGCGCCCCCTGACAGGAAGGGGAGTTAAAGAGAGCCGGGCTAGAGCGCTCCGCTCATGCCGCCAACATAGTAGTCATAGTATATTTATGTATGTAAGGCAGTCCATCTCCAACGAATAATCAGTATCAAGCAGAACCAATAGTATCAATATACCAATAGTAAAAAAAAAAAAAAAAAAAGTCACTCTGCCAAATTGGCGACTGCCTCCCGGTGCCCCTCCCTAGAGCCGAGTCTCGGTCAACTATTCCTGTCTGCGCACAATGCACGAAATCCGCACCCATCGTATGAAGTGGAATACCGATAGGTGTCACCTTTCCCGCATCCTGGCTGCCCACACCAGGAATACAAAAAAAAAAACATATGCAGGCAGTCAGGAGCAAATCCCCAACATCAGTTCGTGATGCCTGCAAAAAAGAAAAAAATAATAATAAATAAATAAATAAATAAAATAAAAATAAAATTTAAAAAAAAAATCCTTCTGATTGCCTGCAATAAAACAAAAAAAAAAAAAAACGACTGAGACAGCATAGATAAAATAAAAATAAAATAATCACTGTTAATCAGAACATTAAGCTGCCTCCTCTTCTGAAAAGCTCTTCTGGCAAACTCCTGAAATGTCTGAAATTACTAAAACCTAGATAATAATTTATTATCAAACCTAGATAACATTACCTCTGCATAAATCAACCACCACATTTACAAGATTAATTCTCATCTGACCGCAAACCGAACAATCAAATAAGACATGATCCCAAGTCTCTAAAGCTTGACAAACACAATACGTGTCAGACCCTATCCCTAGCTTATACAACTTGCCCTTCAAGGATCCGTGACCAGTTAATAATAAATAAGAAGTCTCCATTGTCAAATTAAACCACTTGTTCTTCTTATAATCTACATTAAAAGTTATATCAGGAATAAACCTCCTGGTCACAACTCCGGTCACACTGGAATTCCATCTTTCCTGCCAAATTTCTATTAGTTTTGACATAATGTTCCTATTAGATATCTTTCGATTAACCTGAATAATAATTATAAACTAATACCAATAATAATTATAACTGGCCTACACTTCCTGGTAAAATAACAAAATGCCCTAAAAAGTATAAACAAATCCAATGGAAAAGCACCTGCAATAACCTCTATTGCGTTCGTAGATATCGTTTTACATACCCTTAATATAGTTAATAAAATACATCTTTGTAATGAATTTAACTTATTCCTAAATTTAACAGTAATCACTCCATGGTAGATGAAGCAATAGGCAAAAAGTAATCGCAATAGGCAAAAAGTAATCACAATAGGCAAAAAATAGCTTTGTAGTTTAAGGAAAGAACTCTTCTATTCAACCCCCAGTCTTTTCTTTCTAAGTATTCTAAATGAGCAGTAAATGAAAATTTATCATCCAAAACAACTCCAAGATATTTAACCTGAGGAACAAGAGGTATCTGCTTATTATCAATAACTACCTTCGGTGGACGATTGTAATCAAGCTTACCTTTCGTAAGCATCGTCACTGTTTTAGAAGGAGAAATCTTGAGTTTGTTATTCAAAACCCAATGAGCAAGACTGTTCACCACTATTCCAATTTTATGTGTAATTTGTTGTCTAGATTAACCCTCTATCAACAAAGCCAAATCGTCCGCAAAAGCTATCTTATGACACTCAGACTTATCAAAGGCTAACGACAAGTTTAAAACCAAGTTCCAAAAAACCGGGCCCAACAGGCCGCTGTCTGTCCTTTGTTCAGTTCTTTTGTCAGTCTTCATAGTTACCCGGTAGATCTTTGTTGATGTTGCTTATTACTGTCGCTATTGGTCATGATGTGTGGTTGGTGCGTGTTCAGGTCATGTCTTCTTCTGTACAGGTCTTCGGCAAACTTTCAGAAGGCTATATATTCCTGCCTTCCATTGAGGAGATGTTGTTCTCTATTTCTGGGCAAGAAGGCGATTCGAGCAATGAACTGAGAGCGGAGGTCATCCTAGAACTGGCATTCATGCATAAGGTGGTGCCAGCTCTGAAACTCTCAACAGCTGGTTAGGTCGTCTGTAATGCCCAGGGCTGTTAGTTCGGCCTTGAAGGCACCATGTCCCATTAGTACAATGAATAATGTGGATATAAAATAAATAATGCTGGTGTTGGCTTTTCTGATGGCTGGTTGTGTGCGGCCATACATTTTTACGCTCCTCATTCACTAGTTCATCCTGTTAACTCCAACCGAAGTGAACTTGAGAACTTTAGAGCTACGTATTTATTACAATTAAAAGTTGGAATTCCCCGCTACCACTTACTCTACAATACTATAAAATGGCGGAAAGTTCCGCACAATTCAAAGGCCGTGCGTATATTAATAAAATCTACAAATTCTCTAGCTAAAATAAAGCTAGAGATTTTGTAGCTATTTGCAAATCTCTAGCTAAAATCAAAATAAAGTAAGGAGAGTCACTGAGACTATAAAGCTACGTATAGAATATGATTTAATATGACAATAAGGTCAATAAAATTGCAAAAACTTTTCTGCTCTTCCTGGAGCTGAAAATTCTTTGAATCTGAGATGAACTTTAAAATCTTATCCTAATAATTTTGCTGAAGGAAATGAAGCTATTCTCGTGGAAAATAAAGAATTCTCTATTTTCTTAAAATATTTGCTCTAAAAGCATTTACAAAAAGAAAACAGGCGTTGGATGGTTCACCCACTGCTTCTCCAATTGTCGTAACTCCGGAAAACACACCTACGCCTTCTACAGATATCCGTTAAACTTTCGACTAATACTTTGCGTGTATATTTACCGTTCCACGGGCGTCTTGCAAGTGTACAAACATATCCATGCGTTGGCTAAAATGTACAATTCCCGCTGATTTGGAAATGTAAACTAAACTTCAAACGATGGAATAAAACTCGCGTTGATACTATTTCAGGCGCTTGTATTCTACGGCAACTATTACTTAAGAATTCCCCATCCGAAATCACCGTTATTAAAATTATAAAATAGTCCTGACAGGGTAGAAGACTTGCTAGATTTTTCTCTCTTCCCAGAACAATTGATTTCAATGCGGGCTCCACTGGGTTGATTTACGACAGGACGCAACCGACTGGACTTTACTGGCTGTACTTACTTGACGATAAGAACTTACTTTCTCTGTCCATGAATCGGAGATTTTATTTTCTGTTTCTCCACTGCCCCTTCAGAGGCAGAAATTGTGGCCTGTAGAGGCGAAGTCTTTTGCGAGTATCCAGGACAAAGTGGTCTGAGTAGAGAAATCCACGAACCGCCGGGAGGTGTTGAACGACCACATCTCATCGATGCTCGAGGTGTGCGAAGCTTCTCCCGGATGGTACGTGGTAACAGAAGAGCGACTCTGGCGCAAATCGCCGGTAATTGAAATGCTGGTGATGGCAGTAATGTGTCAGAACACATTGTACATCGAACCCTGCTGAAAATTTGGCTGCGTAGCCGCAGGCCACTCCGAGTACCCATGCTAACCACGGTTCACCAGCGACAGCGCCTACAATGGGCACGCGAGCATCGAAACTGGACCTTGAGTGATTGGAAGAAGGTCGTCTGGTCCGATGAATCACGTTTCCTGTTGCACCATAGGGACGATCGGGTTCGTCGTTTACCTGGGGAAGTAATGGCGCCTGGAAACGAAAACAAAACAGTGCCATATTTCGGGCGATGTTCTGCTGGGATACCCTGGGTCTAGTCATCCGTATGCCGGGTAATCCGAGGTCTACCACCTAATTAAACATTACTGCTGACCAGGTACATCCTTTAATGGCATCGGTCTTACCCTCTGGCGGTGCCGTCTTTCAGCAGGATAATGCGTCATACCGCACCGCCAGATTGTTCGAGACTGGTTCGCGGAACATGAGGAAGATTTTCAGGTATTGCCCTGGACTCCAAACTCAACAGACATCAATCCCATCGAGCATCTGTGGTTTGTGTTGGAACAGCAACTTCGAACTGCGGCGCCTCGACCACGGACCTACAGAAGTTAAAGGATCTGCTGGTTAGGTGTTGGCACCACTTACCACAAGACACATTTAGAAAACTTGTAGCGTCCATGCGTCGCCGGGTATGAGTGGTTTGGCTGCACGTGGAGGACCAACATCATAATAGGTCGGTGGTCATAATGTTTTAGATAATCGGTGTATATATATATATATATATATTTTTTTTTTTTTTATTTATTTTATTTATTTTATATTGTTTCTCTTATATTTTTTATTTACTTTATATTGTTTTTCTCTTATATATTTTTTTTAATTTTATTTTTCTCTTATATATTTTTTTTAATTTTATTTTTCTCTTATATATTTTTTTATTTATTTTATTCATTTGCTGTACAAGTTGGCACTAGTGATATTAAGAGTAGGAGACCCTCGGAATTACTTAACAAGTACAAGTCAATGCTTAAAAAAAAGCGTCTCTGAAATGTGAATGTGTCTGCAAGTTTGCTCAGACACGATAGGAGGCAGAATATGATGAGAGCCTTGTCGATCAATTCGGCCCTGGAGAGATTGTGCAAGGCTCAGGGGGTAGAATGTTTCTCAGCCTGGTCTATGCTTGTTAACAGGAGAGACTGCTTCTACAGTGATGGGATACACTTAAATAGAAAGGGTGCAAGAATATTTGCTGATGCTATAGAGGCAGTGTTAGGTGGGTCGGAAAACTGCTAGCTTGGGGGGGGGGAAACAAGGGCTAATAGATTAACAGTAGCTGCTGCCAGAGGCGAAAGTGATTCTTCCACTGCTTCTATTTAACCGAGCAGCAGCCTGAAAAACAAAACTGCTGGGAGTCATTGCGGTACAAGTAAACACTTGGGCTGTGTTAAGGTAGCTGAGAATAGGAAGAGGTGTATGTACACTTGCATGTCCACCAATGCTAGGAGGATATTAAATAAATTCGATGAATTTGAACGGCTGCTAAAGACATCAAAGGCAGATATTGTTCGAATACAGACACGTGGTGTCACACAGATATAAATAGTTCAATTTGGAATTTGGGGAAAACAATGTGTACAGAAAGGATACACAAGATAGGAAGGGAGGAGGGGTTATGCTATTAGTTAAGAAACACATAAAATTCAAGGAAGTGGAGCCAGTCGACATCGCTGGACAGTGCAGTGTCGAGTCAGTTTGGTGTGATGTAAGCGTTGGGAGATCAAATTGAGAGTAGGAGTGTGCTATAGGCCTAATGACTCTAATGAGTATAATAAGAAACTGTACAGGGAAATAGAGTGGGCCAGTAAATCAGAGAGTCTTATAATGGGGGATTTTAATTTCCCAGATATTGACTGGAATTTGGGGGCTGGTTACTCACACACTAGCAGGGCTTTTGTGGATTTATTGGATGATTGTTTTCTACATCAGCATGTTCGGGAGGCAACTAGAGGGAGCAATACTCTTGATTTGATTATCAGCAGTGATTCTTCATGCATTAAGAATCTGCAGATAAATGAACCACTAGGTGGCAGTGATCACAGTGTGCTGAAGCGGGATTTACTCAAAGAGGTAACTACCGTCAAGGGTAAAGGGAAGCGTTTTTGGTTTCGTAAAGGTGATTACGGTGGTCTAAGACAGTATTTAAATTTTATACAGTGGAACCAACTGATGATGTTGCCAACAGCAAATGCAAAATGGGAAGCATTCAAAGAACTTATCTTAGAAAATACTAGACTTTACATACCAGCTAAGAAATATTGTACAAGGTTTAGGCCTAAATGGATGTCAGATGAACTAATCACACAGGTGGCAGAGAAGAAAAATGCATGGGATTCATATAAATTAATGGGTGACATGGAAGCCTATGATAGAAATAAACTGGTCTGTAACCAAGTCACAAAGGGGGTTAGGCAGGCAAAGGCAGATAACGAGAAATCTTTGGCAAAGTGTACAAAGAAAAATAGCAGAGAGTCTTTATTTATACGTATAAACTCTAGAAGGAAGGGGATGAATCAGATTGGTCGACTGGATATCGACTGTTCAACTGTTGATGAGCCTGCCCAGGTAGCTAACAAACTAAATGAGTATTTTGCATCTACATTCACACATGAGGAGTTCTTCAGGGAGAGGAATGCCAAAGGTGAATTAAATTCTGGCAGTGAGCTAAATGATTTTGAAATAACTGACAGCAAAGCGGAGGAAAAATTGTTGAAGTTAAACATAAAGAAGGCACCTAGGGTGGGTGGGATCTATCAATTTATATTAAAGGAGGCAGCAAAGAAGTAAGCAATCACTTAGCCATAATTATGAAATCTTCTTTAGATCCAGCTGAGGCCCCATGGACTGGAGAAGTGTAAATATATCCCCAATTCACAAATGGTGATGCAGGTACTAACAGATCTGTTAGTCGAACTTCTGTTCCAGGGAAAATAATAGATCACTGGTTAAGAAAGCGATGCAGGATGATCTAGACAAAACTGCAGTTATAGTTCAGACACAGCATGGGTTTGTTAAGGGGAAGTCTTGTATGACCAATTTGATTGGATACTATGATGTGGTCACAAAGGAACTGGGTGCAGGGAATAAGATTAATATCATATATTTGGATATTAGAAAGGCTTTTGATACTGTTGCACATGAAACACTGCTGCACAAATTGGAGCAGTGTGGCATTGGAGGCAAATTGCTGATATGGATAAAGAGATGGTTGAGAGGGAGAAGACAGAGTGTGGTAATCAATGGACACTGCTCTTCGTGGACCAATGTTATTAATGGAGACCCTCATGATTCAATGTTGGGTTCAGTGTTGTTTTATGTATTTATTAATGCTATTTATGATGGTATATCAAGCTTAATGTCCAAGTTTGCAGACGATACGAAAGTTGGCAGGTTGTCATGACAGTATGCTGCTGCAGCAGGATCTTGAAAAGTTGAGTATTTGGGCTGAGAGGTGGAAATGGAAGTTTTGCCTTTGCAAATGTAAAATACTACATACGGGAAACAGTAACCCCAGAGCAACGTATCAACTGTGTGGTACTACACTGACAGTGGCAGAGAATGAAAAGGACCCGGGGGGGGGGGGGGTAATTGTGCAGGCAGATATGAAGTTTTCTGAGCTGTGCAGACGGTCTGTAAGAGTAGCTCATGGTGACTTGTCAATGATATACAGGAATTTTTAAAGCAAGGATAAGGAGGTAATTATCTCCTTGTATAATGGGCAATGGTCAAGCCACACCTTGAGTACTGTATACAGGTCTGGAGGCCTCATTTTAGGAAGGATATAGATCTGTTGGAACGAGTACAGTGAAGGGCAATAAGATTAGTCAGTGGAACAAAGGGGTGCTCTTAGGCTTACATTTGCAAATTGCAGTGTCTGAAGACTAGGCACCTGCGAGGTGATTAGTTTGAGGTGTATAAAGCCTTGAATAGTTTAACATGCTCATTGCTGATGGGATTCTTCCTCTTGCTCAGAATAATCCCCTGAAAGGGCATAAATTCAATTTGAGGAAGGACAGTTGTAAGACAGATGTGCGGAAGTTTAACTTTAGCCAGGGGGTGGTTGATTGGTGGAGCAAACTTCCTTCTGTCGTTGTAGAAGTTGACAGCTTAAACAGATTCAAGGCGAGTGAATGGGTGAAAGTAGAATTTTTTTTCTTTTTTTTTGTTGGCTGATGCTATATTAGTTTGCTTTCTCGCATCATGTGCCCTTACTAATGCTAATTTATTTTTCTTATATATTTTTTTTATTTATTTTATTTTCTTTCTCTTCTATATATTTTTATTTTTTCTGATATATATTTTTATTTTATTTTTCTCTTATATATTTTTTTATTTTTTTTCGCTTATATATATTTTAATTTTTTCTCATATATATTTTTATTTTTTTCTCATATATATTTTTTAATTATTTTATTTTTGCCATTTTATTGGCATTTTAATTCATTTTATTTCACCTATTTTATTTATTATTATCTTTCTTTCTTTTTCCCCTGCTTTTTCACTGGTTTCAGTGGCCTAGATGCACAGGAGTGCTGGCACCCCATAGGACTTTCACAACTGTCTGTGGGTGAGGGATTTTTTATTTTTATTTATTTATTGTTATTTTTTTTCCTTTTCACTCACGCTGGGGTGGAATCTTTGCTTGTGTAATTCATTGGGCCTGAATGGTACGGGAATTCTGTAAAAAGCAAATCCAATAAAAAAGCAAATCCATAGAACTTGCTTTTTTGCCTGTGGGCGGGATTTAGTCCAAAATGGACAGTACGCAAACATAGTTGTAGTCCGCGTCCTCGTGGCGTGGACCGTTACTGGGAAGCAGCCCTCCTGGTGATCGCTGCTTCTCAGTAGCAAAGTAGCCCGAAACAACTAAGCAACAACACACACACACACACACACACACACACACACACACACACACACACACAAGACAAATATAGCTCTGCACTCATTTCTCTTTTGTATACCATCAAAGAGTAACAAGGTGGATTTGAACTAACGTTTATGGGCCTCCTTACAGAAGACAGAATACATTTCCACATACACATGATGAGCTTCTTACTTCTGTTACCTCATTGGCACTGGATCAATTGGCCTCTCTTCGCTCTTCTATCTTCTGCTGTTTTTGCCTTCTATCCCACGATGCTATTTTCTTGTCATCGCGTTTTGTTTTCAGTTGGTCATTAGTTTCTCTTCCGTTCATCCTGGTGGCTGTTACAGCGGCAAAGGTAATGGCTGTGTGGATTGTATCTAGTGTTTCTTCGCAGTTTTTTAGATAATCTGGAACTGTTCGGCGATTGAGGTGGTCTGTGAGTTTCCGATAACATAACAACAGAACACATCATAACACTTACACGACCAACACACTACATACAATTGGCCGGTTTTGGCATAAGCTTCAACACAAGAAGTACAATAGCGGCTTATGGGGGAAACCCTGGGATCCGCCACAACAACACATGAATATCCCTGTGAGTTGCCACATGATTCTCTTGGGTCACTGTATCGGTGTGATGTGGATGGTCTTTGTAGGATCCATTCCCTCCAATTCTGCTAAGGCTTTATCCTGTTCTGAATATCGCTACCTCGTCTCTTTCCACTTCTGCTGCACTGGGTTGTACTTGTTGTACTTGCTCTTCTCCTTCTCTAGTTCCGGGTTAGTTGTCCGTGTTCTTTGTAGTTGGTCGCCCAAATCCTGCTTAATTTTTTTCCAAGATTGCAGGAGCAATCAGGTTCTTCATATGATGGTCCGTCTCTGATCTGCTATTCGCTGTTCAGTGACCTGAACAGTTGGAACCGTTCCAACCACTTGGAGTGTTGTTTAATCAATGCTGATGCTAATGCAAATCTTGCATCGCCATGTCCGTCTGTAGCTTCGTTATTCGTATTATGCTCGCATGATGAACGTATTCATTTCGATACTCCACTTCATGCTTTGGTCCTTTTTTCTTTCCGGGTGGTCAGGAAAGTCTAAACTAGGTTGTTATGAAGGAGCATTTCCAGTTAGTTAGTATGAACGGTCTTGCCCTTCAGTTGTAGCAGTCGTAAGGGAGACAGCGCCCTTGCTCCAATGTCGTCCTCGGAAGCTTGTCTCCGACTTATCGAATCGATTCCTCTATCTAAGGCTTGAACGCGAGTGACTTTATCCTGCGCCGCACTCAATACAGCATGCTCAATATTTCTACTTATCATATTCATCCAGCAATCTAGGCGAACCTGTTTAGCTTTGGCTTTTGCGTCCGGTGGCGGGTAGTAGTTGATGAGAACGATGGTGGAACTCTTTACGTCAGACATCATTTAAAACTTTTGGGGCGATAAGTCCAATGAAGCGACTTTAGTGATTTCGGACTCGGGTACGTCACATTAGTGGTCTGGAGTCGTAACCACTGGACTAATCGCGCCCCGTATTATTATTTTTAATATACAGTAGTTAGTTTTGAGTGTTTCTGACTCGGAGGTGCATTTTAGAAGCACAATACGAAAACAGTTCTTTGACTTCTCACCAAGTGCTGCAGTCAGGAAGGTTGGCATTTGATGAAGAACTGGTTACGCTGCATCTTCAATGACGCGGGCGGCGTTTAAGCCCAACCCTAAAATTTGTCACCTTTATAAAATTAATCTGGTAAAATTTATCAGAAACACTCCTGAAAACGGTGGATAAAATTTGTTGAAGCAAAGCAATGATTGAACAGAGGAGTCTTTCCACACTGTTCTTTGACAAGCAGCTAAAGCAAGAGGGACACTGACAATGGGTAACAAATAAAGAAAAAACGAGCATCGTAAACAATACTTTCCAGCAACATCTTATGCGTTTTCACTGTCACTAGTGTTTGGATCAGTTGACCAAACTCCTGACAGAGTAGAAACCAGACGAGCGCACCAGCTGGACTGGTTTCTCTGCTCAATGAAAAGTAATTATCATCGGCCATTTGCAAAATACAGTTAATTCAATTACTTCCCGACAGCTACCAATTTCTGCATTCGTTAGTTCTGAGCTTCAGCACGAGGCAGAAGCCGCATTTCGGAATCCTTTAACTCACGCTGCCGTTTTTCCCTGCCCTCCTAATTACTGCTTACCGTTTTTGTAGCGAGCGAAAGCACCGGAATCGAGATACACCTAAGTGGGGTAGTTTTCCGCGGATATCGCGATGCGAATTAAAATAAGTTTAACAAAAGAAATAAATGACTCGCAGACATTGAGGTGTTCGGCTGCTTGTAACCAATTCCCCCGCCAACCAATCTAATGAACTGGAGCAATAAATTATTCAAGGTGACACATAAAAATGCGAATCCTCCCCGTTTCGTACATAAAACTGTTTCGGCGCGGTGTTTTCGAAAAAGATTAATTAAACCCATTGAAAGCTGACAATGGCGAACAAGCCGAGCGAAGGAACTTCTCGCGATAATTAACTGTTTACATCTGGCAGACATTTGTTAGGCTGCGCGTGGGATTACTCGATGCAGCGTCTTAAATCTTTCGCCAGGGGAACATTACGTTGCAAAAACAAAGTTAGCATTTCTTAGTCACGATACACGAGCGCATTCAAAGGATCGGGCGACGCAATTTCCCATTTTTGTTGCTCTCCATCCAAGGAACCGATCTCGAAATTAAAGTCCGAGCCACTTTTTCTGCGCTCCGCTTGATTAATTTCAGCAAAAACTTTAAACCATTTGAGTGTGCGTCAGTTGATGGAACCGCTTAAAAACACTCTTGTGGTGGCAAAGGCAGCTTTGTTCACAGTTGCACGTTCGCTCTTTAACACGAAGGAAACATCCGCAGTTCTCCAATGCGAGCAAGTTAATTATTATTATTATTATTATTATTATTAAAATCAGTTTATTTCCCAAGAAACCTTGGGGCACCCCAGGGCGGCTCTGTGCCAGAAGGGTGTGAATATTTACAGACTAAGGTGCGAGGAACACAATGTATAAAATAAACAAGAGTACATTCGTGCTCGACGCGAGACTTTTACAGGATTAAATATACAATAATGTACAAAATATACAGTAATATGCAAAATATATGATTGCATGAAGGCAAAAGGTCTTTGTCCTATACAAATAGGCAAGGTAAAAAAAAAAAAAAAAACAGTCTGTCCAGTAGCAGGTGAGTATTATAATTTCATAATCTGGTAACAGTTCTTGAGGATTTCCTTCCTGTAGGGCTTGTCTTCACAGAACCTATCAGGGTGGATCCTAAATTTATTGAAGATCTGAAGACATTTGGCTGAAACATGTCCCTCAGGGAATCGATGTTTGACAGCGTAAGACGTAGAGGGAGACAGGAGTCGGGGTGCTCCCCTCTTGCCCTCCTAGGGCCAGAGATTAATGTGGATACCGATGGAGCATAAATTCGCCTCGTTATAAGCCGTGCAAGCGTGAGGACATTTTTTGTCATGATGATATGTCTCCAGGGAGTGGTGCCCACATTCCCTTGTAGGATAGATCTGAAGATAGTTAGCGGGGGTGGCCTACCACCCTGTTCATCCATCTAAGCAACCAGTACTCCAAACTGAGATACTTCTGAAGTGAAGGTATGAGCCAGGGGCAGATGACCAAATTTCTGAAGCATAGAGAGGAATCGGCGAAATACACCTCAGGATGTGCCGAACAAGCAGCGCTGGCTGATGCACACCAACGAGCTCTTGACGCACTGCCCAAAGAGCAGCGTACGTCTTCTGCCTCATCCTGGCAAAATGAGGCTGAAATATGAGCTCAAAGTCCCAGATGAGGCCAAGATCAGTATGAGAGGTCACCTTTTGCACCGGTTCCCCACTAACAAAGATTTGGATATCATTTTTGACTTTCTTCTTGGTTATCGTCAGTTGTGCTGATTTGGAAGGGCTCAGGTGCAGCCCTATTGTGGCAAAATAATTTTCCAAGCTTAATATCTGCCTAGAAGCTTGGTGGTTGATATCATGAATCTGATGATTATGATCTCAGCTCACGTAGAACTTCAGATCGTCGGCATAAGAGACAAAGTGTCGGCACCAGGGATTCCCCCCATCTCCGGGTGCTATACATTGTGGGTGTGAAACAGAACAATGTCAATGCCAGAGGTTTAAAAGTATATGGATTTTGTATTTGTGTAGTATCGTGTACCGTTGTTGACCGGAAAAATACACCTTCTATAACAGTTATGTAAATAGGTAAGTTATATGTGGAATTATTAATGAATTGTAAATATATGAGCTGTATAATGTATGTACACAATCATAAATGTGTAAATACTGTATGTATTAAACATAAAATGTGTACAAAATATTTTGGGACGAGACTACGTGTACAGTATATGCAACCAATTCCACGTAGTATCTCGTACGTAGTATATGTACTTAGCACCCTCCTGGCACTTTGCCGTCCCGGGGTGGTTCCTTATGGAAATAAACAGATAATAATAATAATAATAATAATAATAATAATAATAATAATCTAGTCATTTAGCCGCTGAACTCCTAATGGGACCCAACGTTGCCCCACTCCGCCCCGTAGAGGCAGACCAGGTACACTACTTAGTTATTTACTCTGGCAGGTCCTGCCACATAATTTCCTGAGATTTCAGTGGCAAGGATCTAAAAAAAAAAAAAAAAAAAACCGCTATAGATAGGGGTCAGCCAAAACAAAGGGAGTACTAGTTGGGCGATTTGATGTTGTTAAGTTTTTGGGTGTAGGGCTCAAACAATTTGGACTTGATTCAGACACTAGTTGTAAGTTAGGGAAGGGGAGGGAGACTTAAGACTGGGGGGAAAAGACAGAGATACGGGGTCCATAGGGAAGATGACCCCAAGTCAGTGGAGCAGGCCCATGCCCCACCAGAGTGAAAAAGAGGGGTGGCGAGGGGGAGGACACCAGGCTTGAACTCCCCTTTCCGCCAGGGAGTGGAGGCAAAGGACCACGCAAGGGAGGCCTAAAGGCAGCAGCTGAGCTGTGCTGGTGAAGGTTCTGTCACTCCTGGGACGAAGGAAGAAAGGAGTGTTTTTTTTTTTTTTTTTTTTTTTCCTTCTCCTGACAGGACTGCCATATCCAGGAAGTTTCTTATTTTGATCTTCAATGGGTGGTGTTTGGGTGCCTAACCCGTCTAGCAGTGAAGACAGACTGCACAAACTCTGTAAAGGAGGCATAGAGCTGCTCGTCCATTATAATCAGGTGCTCATAATGCCGGGGATTTTCTTGCATTTTAGTGGCAAACCTTAGCCGGAACTCGTCATAATCATGGCAATCATACATCACGAGACCCACGTTTCTTCAGCCCCGCATTGACACAGCGGATCTTCTTCTATGCCTAGGGATGTTAGCTTCGCTTTAAAGGGTCCGTGGCCTGTAAATAGAAATGTAGTATGGAGGCCTGGTGAGTACCAGGGAGGAGGCTTTGGACTGATGAGGTTCACAGAGGCAATGAACATTTTGGCTATCAATCCTTTGTTGGTGGTGTCCCATGTCTCTTGCCAGGTCCTCTACATAATTTCAGAGATTCTCTTACTTTCCTTTTTTGAATTGTTATCATGGTTAAGAGTGATGCCTGTGTTTCGGTGGGAATACTCTTCTTCAATCGTTGATATAACCCTCTTCTTATTACCCCTAGGTGTAGGGGTATACATCCAACTAGCACCTGTAGAGCTGGGGTTCTTACTGTACGGCACGTCCTTGTTACGGCAAGGAGCATAGAACGCTGTATGGAGTCTAGTTTACGGCGATTTCGGTCGAGGAAGGCCCTAGTACACCATACTGAGGCTCCATAGCAAGCTATTGGGACAAATATGGAATTATAGATTAGGGCCAGAGTCCGGCGCTTACGGCCCCAGTCTGCACGGCTTATACGGATGATCATGGCAGAGTATTTTTTTATTTTCTGTGACATATATTTAAAGTGAGGATGGAAATTTAGCTTCGTATCTAAGACGATTCCTAAATACTTGATTTCTGGGTATAATTTTATGGAGGTGTTGTCAATTTTGATAACCGGTGGTCTTCGTAGTTGGAGCGTTCCCTTGAGCAATATAGATTTGGTTTTCTCTCCCGAGATCTTTAGTCGGTGAATGGCTGTCCAATCCTGGAGCTTAGTTAGTGCACAATTTGCTCTCTCCTCTAAATCAGCTCTTGTGTCACCATGCACCACCAAAACCAAATCGTCATCAAACGCAAGGGGTTGAGTCATCCCCAAGTCCATCCCAAGGAACTCGTCCAGAACGATGGACCAAAAGAAAGGCCCCAGGACCGAGCCCTGGGGACAGCCTCGGGAGACCTGGCTAGTGACAGGCTTGTACCTGGTACTAACATGGACAGTGCGGTGTCTCATGTACTCCTTGACACAGCTATAAAGGTTGAGTGGTGCTTTAGCTTGTCGGAGTCTTATGAGAATACTTGGCCACCACAGCCGATCAAACGCTCCAGCAAAGTCAACTGTGATGGCTAGCACATACTTTCCTTGAGTGCTTGAAACAGTAGAAATTAATTTAAGAAGAGCATCTTCAGTGCTGCAACCAGCTTTGAAACCTGACTGAAGTGGAGAAATGAGGTTTTCTTTAGAGTAGCATTTTGACAACCTGCTGAGCAGAAGCCTTTCCAGAAGTTTGCCTAGGACTGGCAAGAGAGCAATTGGCCTGTAAGATTTTGGCTCATCAGGTGTTTGTCTGGGTTCTTCAAGATGAGGTTAAGGCATGCCTCCTTCCAGATAGCAGGAAAGTGACCTTCCATTAGGCATTTGTTGAAAGTGGCGAGCATGGTGTTAAGGAAGTAGTTTAAAATTTCTTGATAACATTCACCTCGAGGAGGTCATTGCCAGGAGTTTTATTTTATTTAGTTTTGTCCAGTGAAGCTTTTAGATCGTCATTTGTAAATGGTTCTTCAGTATTTTCTGTTGTATAAGAATCGTTAAAGATAACAATCTGTAGTTGGTCTTCAATTAGCTGTGCATCATCTGTTGGAAAGAGGGCATTTAGCATGTTATGGACAGAGTCCTCCCACGTGAAGGTGGAAGAACCATCAGGCTTTACAGTTGTACTGAGGACTTCACCTCTAGGGAGTTTGTTCACAACGCTACGATAGGCAACTCCCCAGGGGTTATCATTTCCTGTGATCGAGACCAAATTCTGCCATGCGGCTTTTTTGCAGCGTCTAATCATGGTAGTGTGACTGTTCCTTAAGAATCGGTAAATATCTTTTGCGGCTTCGACCTCCAAGGTTAGGAGGTGAGCACGGGCTCTCTGAAAAGTTTTACGAGCTTGGTGGACTCTCTTCCTCATATCTTGTAGTTCAGCATTCCACCAAGGGACTGCGTTTTATGAGGGCCTTCTCTTGGGGATTGTCATAGCACAGACCTCTTTGATGGTCTTGGAGAGGGAAACTGCACAGTCCTCAGAGGTGATGTGATTCAGTTGTGAAGGATCTTCATGAAGTCTTCTTACAAGTTCGGCTTTAAAGCGTGGCCAGTCAGCTTTCTTTGTGCAGAATCGCACTACATCTGTTGGTATTGGGGGAATGCGATCCACGGAGCGGCCAAGAGAATAGGTGATTGCTCTGTGGTCAGAAGTGGTCCATGCTTCATTAACCTTCCACTTGCTGAACTTTCCAGAAATAGTCGGCGTGGTCAGGGTGATGTCGATGGTACTTTCCCAGAGGGTGCTACTGCATGTGGGGAGATTTCCAGTCTGGTTGAGTACTTGTAGTCTGGAGGCAAACCTAATCTCCCTCCAACTAGTATTCCGCCAAAGACCCAGCTAAAGAGTGGATATCTCTCGATGTAAAAAGAAAAGAAGAAGAAGGCCAACAAGAAAACTAAGGAGACCATGGAGAAATGGGCTGCTCTCCTCTGCTCGGAATTTGTGACCCAAGATGAGGGGCAACCACTGGCATTGGCCACTGACCAAAGCCCTGTTGCTGAACCCACTGATGCTGCTCCTCCTTCTGGGGCAATGGCCTCCACCCATGCAGAGATTAAAAGCGTCACCCAAACTATCACACCGACAGCCCCTGCCAACGCTATCGCAGCTGAGTTAAAATCCTCTCCTAGACTGGGGATACCACCTCCATCTAGTGTCCCAGAAGGTGGACCCACTTCAGAGCCAGCTACCCTTCAACAAACAATCTCTCGACTTCGTAGGCAGTTGATCGCATTCCTAAACCACGACTCCAGTCGCTTCACCAGAAGTGCAGGTAACCGTGTGCAGGAGTTGTGGTCCACCCTTGAGTCAATTACAACTGAGCTCCTCATTGACAATGAGAGGCTCAAAGCTGTGAATGAAGAACTTCGGTCCAAAACTGTAGTCCTGGAAAAGGTCATTGATGCTATTGGCAGGCCCCAAAATTGTACTAATGCTGACCCTGACTATAGTATTAGTATTAGTATTAGTAACGGCCGTATGGTGCAAGAAAGCCTATGGCTTATGCTGCACCAGCCAAAAAAAAAAAAAAATCCGAACAAAACAATGATAAAAACAAAAATTAAATAAATAAATAATAATAATTAATAAATAAATAAAAATAATAAAATGAAATTAAAAATTAAATAAAAAGGAAATTAATCCTATCATCCTATGCGCTTCCCTTATCAAATCTCCTCTAAGGTGTCTAGTTTCCAAACTCTGCAACCCACATATTCGAAGTCTTTCTTCATAAGGACGCCCTTTTGCCGATCTCACCAGGCGAGTTACCCTTCTTTGCACCCTTTCAAGAAGCTCGATGTCTTTCTTTAGGTGCGGTCTCCATACTTGAACACAGTATTCCAAGTGTGGTCTAACATAGGCCTTATATAATGGGATTATCACGTCCCTATCTCTACTTGCAAAAGTTCGATAGATCATCGATAGGACACCATGGGCCTTCCTTGCAACCTGTTTACAATGCTCAGAGAATTTCATGTCTGACCGTATCGTAACACCCAAGTCCCTTTCCTCCAGTACTGGGTTTAGTTGAACCCCACCAAGTGAATAAGTTATTTTGGGATTACTGTTTCCCAGGTGTAATACCTTACACTTTGTTGGATTAAAGCACAGCTGCCATTTTTCTGACCATTCTTGAAGTCTATCTAGGTCTCTCTGAAGAAGCTCAGCTTGACAGTGATCATTAACTACTCTACCAATTTTAACATCATCTGCAAATTTAGACATCACACCCTCTAACCCTTCATCAATGTCGTTTATGAAAATTAAAAACAACAGTGGTCCTAATACTGGTCCTTGGGGAACCCCACTTCTTACATCAACCCAATCTGAGGAATAGCCATTTATCACAACCCTCTGCCTCCTGCCCTGAAGCCATCCTTCTATCCATCTAAGGATTTTCCCAGTGATTCCAACCTGTTCCAGCTTATAAAGCAACCGCTCATGTGGGACTGAGTCAAAAGCTTTGCTGAAATCTAAATAAACAATGTCGAAATTATTCCCTAAATCCAGCTTGTGAGTGACCCTTTCGAAATAGCGAACCAGATTTGTTAAACATGATTTTCCCTTTACAAAACCATGCTGAGTATCCTTGAGAATTTCAATTCTATCCAAATGATCCTGAATTCCACCCTTGATCAATGCCTCCATGATTTTCCCTACTACTGAAGTCAGACTGACAGGTCGATAATTTCCCACTTCACTTTTAGATCCACCCTTATGTATGGGAGATACATTTGCACTTTTCCAATCCAAGGGAATCTCCCCAGAGTCTAGTGATGCTCGCATAACCAGCCTCAGTGGTTCAATGCACTCGCTTGCCGCCTCTCTCAAGATTATAGGGTATATTCCATCAACTCCAGGAGCCTTACTAGTCTGTAGGCTTGAAAGTTTTTTCATTAAATAATCTTGCGAAATTTCAATATCATTAATTACATATTTTTTAACTTCGCTCCCACAATTTCCCATTGCCACAAAAGGCTTTTCATTTGTAAATATCGATGCAAAATAACTGTTGAGTTCATCTGCAACGGCAGCTGGTGTATTTATTACTATCCCCTTTCCCTTACGTAAAGGTCCGTTCTGGTTTGTCCTGCTCTTCTTGGCATTTATATATGTGAAGAATTCTTTATCCCCCCTCTTTGCTCTGTTTGCTAGTGATTTCTCATAAACTGCCTTTGCCTGTCGAACCTTTTCTGTGGCTCTGTTACACATCACCTTGTAGCTGTTATAGGCTTCAGTACTTTTTATTGCTCTGTAACGTTTCCATGCCACCTATTTCTGCTCAAGTAATGTGGCAACTTCACTATTCATCCAACTTGGAACCCTTCTCGTGGACTATTTTTTTAATGGTATATACGCATTCAAGGCATCTGTGATTAATGTTTTAAAAGCGTACCACAGTTCAATTGTATTCATTCTCTGCGCGATATCTACCCAGTTAATAGAGGCCATGTAGTACCTTAAGGCATCGTAATTTCCTTTTCTGAAATTAAAACCCATTCCTTTGCCTTTTACTTCTGCTACCTCTCTCGTCATCATCCACCGTAGAACTCCGTGATCACTTCCTGCTACTGGTTCCTCTACTGCCAGCCCTGTTATGTCATCTGATTCATGTGTGATGATGAGGTCTAGGATATTCTTTTCTCTAGTACTTTCCCTGACATGTTGATACAAATAACAGTCATCTAGTTGATTTAAAAATTTTGTTCCCCATGTCGAGTTTACTTCCCATTTACTCCAATCAATTAGAGGCAAATTGAAATCACTCATAATAAGGCATTGACGCTTACTTGCCCATTCCATTTGCATGTAGAGGCTTTTGTCATAGTCTTCACAATCACCTGATCTGTAGATTACGCCTATTCGCATTGTACCTTTGTTTCCAACTATCTCACACCATACAGACTCTATACTAGCATGTGAAATGTCTGAATCTGGGAAAGCTATCGTCGCACTCAGGCTGCTTCTGATAAGACGCATTACCCCACCACCCCTTCTATCTACTCTATCCTTCCTAAATACATTATACAAGCCGTACTAAAACTCATCATCCCCAATTTCCGGGTGGCACCACGTCTCCGTAAGCCCTATTATGTCCGCGTTACTTGTTTTAACCAGCAGTTCGAATTCGCTCATTTTATTGACGACACTTCTAACGTTACTGTATAAACAATTAAGATTTACTGTTCTTGTATATTTAACAACCCTAACACAACCCTTGAAGTTTTTTAGGCTCTCTTCCCTGATATTAGCTACCTGCTCATGTGAAACGTCTTTGCCCCCAGAACATCTAGATAATACGTCCAGTTGGGGTAACAGATAAGAACTCTTAAGGTATGTGCAAGAGTTACATTGACCAATATTATCAGATAAACGCGTGTCAGTATTACCCACATCCCCCCTAACTAGCAGTTTCCCTGAGCCTTTAAGGTATCCTCAATAATACTGGCAAAAACCTTTGCACTACCTTTGTTTAAGTGTATCCCGTCTCTACAAAACAAATTCCTTCTACCTACAAGTGTGGGCCATGCTGATAGAAATTTACCCCCTAAAGCCTTGCAGATTCCTTCAAGTCTTGAATTAATCCACAAGGCTCTTAACATATAATCCCTCCTATCGTGTCTGGGCAGAATTGCAGACACATAGACATTATGGCCTAGCTCGCGACATTTCCTCAGCATGGTCCTGTATTTTTCCAACAAATCGTCAGATCGTGTACGTTTAATATCGTTTGTCCCCACATGAATAATAATATTTTCTTTACCCCCTTTAAAATCTGACAGTCTGTTGGTGACATCATCAATAGTTGCTCCCGGCAGACATACCCTGGTTCTGCTCCACCTATCTTTATTACAAAAAATATTCCCCGTTTCCCTGACAATGGAGTCTCCTAATAAAACAATGTCCTTTCTAACCAGGGTAGTTTGCACTTGGTTTTTCTGTTTTGAGGCTCGAATCGGGTGTGCATCACTTGGTAGATTGCTGGAGTTTTGAGTCCCTGACGAGCTCCCAGAAGCATTATTTTCGAGGGCAAGCACTCGTTTTTTCAGGGACTCAAATTGTTCCATCAGTGCACCAAATTGTAATTTAAGATCGGTGCACTCCTTACATCGATCACAAAGAAAAGAATCCCCAGGTGAGGTAGGATGAGTCACCAGGTCGACCTTGGAAAACATTCCACAGGTTCCACAACGGATTAAATCATGACTCACCCGTAAATCGCCATCTGCTATTCCCGTGTGAGTCACGATACCCTGTGACGTGTTTAAGGCAGATCTCGTAACTACCATTATAAAATTAAATAAATATCAATGAAAGTAACTTTAAAAAATTATATCTATAATATTATTAAAATCAAACAGTTACAGGAAAACCTATAACAAAATAATCCAACAATATTTAAATAAATCAAATATTTAAAAGCACTATCCAAAAGTAAACCACTTAACTGAGGAGCCCTGTCTAAGCGCGTCCGCTCAACTCGAATGCCAACGTACCTATCGTGATTGAGACTCCGTGCCCCCCTGGGCCTGCTGTGGATGTCACTTCCTATGCTGCTGCTGCAGTGAAGTTGGGACAGGAGCCCCTTGCCCATGGAATGATATAAACTCTCCATGTGCACCACCCAGAGAAGAAGCCACAGCATCTACTACTGTTGAGAGCAAGTGATACCTCAGAGCTCAAGACTAGCAATGACGTCAAAGATCTGGTGCAAAGCACTATAAGGGCTGATTATAAGAATCTAAAAGTGAAATCCCTTAGACCCATTAGGAACAAAGGAGTCCTACTGGAGACCGCAACAAAAGAAGACCTAACAAGTATTGCCACGTGTGGTACTCTCACAAATGCAGGAGTGGTCATAGCTCCTCCTTTTTAAAAGTCAAATCCGTCAATCATAGTGTACGATGTTCCAAAGCACAGTTCCAACGACGAATTACTTGAGGATCTGTTCCACAGAAACCTACAGGACCAGGGATTCTCCTGGGAGGAATTTAAGGCTGAGACCACGTTTAGGTTTGCAACAAAATCAAAATCTAACTCTACAGAACACAAAGTAATTAGGTTCTCCCCACGGATTTATAGAACTGTCCTCTCTACAGATAGATTATTCCTTGGTTTCAGTGCACACCGATTTCGTCCGTTTACAATTGTCACAAGGTGTTTCCTATGTCTGGGATATGGGCATACCTCCCAACGCTGCTCCCACAAATCTCCATCCTGCGGGCATTGTGCCAGGAGTGGGCATATCCAAGCAGAATGTCCCTACCGTGATGAAGAGCCTTCTTGTGTGACTTGTAAAAGGAACAGTCGAGCACATAACCATTCTCTCCGGGATATTTTATGCCCAGAATACCAAAGGGCTCTGGAACTCGTAAGACTAAGGACCGCTGATGCCTAAACCAACAAGAAATACCAGTTGTGTCCCCGCTCCAGTCCTGCCCACTCTTTCTGAAAGCCTAAGAGGAGCCCCCGTATCTCAGACTAAATACTTGAGAATGATGCAAATAAATGGGCAAAGGTCCCGCACAGTTGCGGATGAAATACGCCAGGCCACTGAGGAGCATTCAATTGATGTTGTTCTGATTCAAGAGCCGTATGCTGCAAGAATACAACCCCATCCAACCTCTAAAATTACTGGCTTTTCCATACACACTTGAGTCATTCAACCTGTCCCAGTGGACCCTAAAACATGTATAGCAGTCATAAATAGGGATCTCGATGTCCTGGTTGTCCAGGGCCTCTGCAATCAGTTCTCCACCTGTATCCAAATTACATCTACAGATCAATCATTCTACCTGATGTCACTGTACAGCCCTCCCTCAGGTAACATCAATGAAGCACTAAACTTTTTGGAATTCGCCCTGAATTTTATTGGCTCCAAACAACTCCTGGTTGCATCTGACTTGAATGCAAAATCCCCCTTCTGGCACAGTGCAGTTGCTGATGGCCGTGGCCAGCTTCTTGAGGACTTTGTTCTCAGCCAAAATCTTATTATCCATAACCAGCCTAGCCAGTTTACTACCGTACTCTAGCTCCACCGGTGAATCTAATATTGACTTAACCTTCTCTACAAAGGACCTACGTCAGTCAGTTAGTTGCTGGGAGGTAACTCCGGATCTGACTGTTAGCGACCATAGAGCCATACTGTTCCATCTTGATTTGGTTCCACCGAGAAACAACAACAACAGAGCAAGGCCAACTGACTTCATTAGATTCTCTTCGAGAAACGTCAATTGGGAAGCATATGACAGCTCCATAAAACTGGACTTTCCAAATCCAGACTCATCACAGATGGACTCGCTAAATGCAGAGGATTTGACCACCTTTATCCAGCACTCCATACTCAGAGCCTCATACAGGTCCTCAAGGAAGAAGGTGCACCGCCCAGCAATCTGCCCATGGTGGGCCCGGGAACTTAACATCCTTCGTAAGTCAGTCCATTCTGCGCGCAGGAACTACCAGCGACACCGTGATTGGCCAGCTCCTGATGTCGAACGCCTTCATAGGGATTATATCGCCAAAAAGAATGAGTATACCAAGGCAATTGCAACCAGAAAGAGAGAAACTTGGGCAAATTTCTTAAAAGAAACCAACCGTACAAATCCATGGGGTGGCATATAAGATCTTGAGAGAGAAAACCTTCTCCCCAGAAATATTCAACACTGTTTCAGTAGACGCTCAGGAAACTAAGTGTTGGCAGGATTCTGCCAACCGTATTCTAGACAAACTGTTTCCACCTGATAACATCTCTGAGGATCACCCAGAACATTCAGCAATTAGAGCTGCCAACAGCAATTATATAGCAAAAGAGCAAGCCGACCCATTCACACTAGAAGAACTGGGAGCAGTCCTTAAAAACATTAATGCCAAAAAGTGTCCAGGCCTTGACCTAATAGAATATATCTTCATCATCCGCTTTCACACACTGCGGCCGCACCATCTACTCCTTCTCTTCAATAAATGCTTGGAAGAAGGATGCTTTCCAAAAGAATGGAAGTTTGCCCTCATTCGCCTCATCACGAAACCTCACAAACCACCAACAGACCCCCGCAGCTTCCGGCCTATTGCCCTGCTGGCTAACCTTGGTAAGGTCCTGGAGCGACTCATGGCTCTGAGGGTTGTCTCCATGCTACAAATGCATGAATTGGTCTCACCATGCCAGTATGGCTTCACCCGTGGAAGGTCGTGTGAAGAAGCTCTTTTCGATTTGGTTTTACATATTGAAAGTTTTGAAGAAAAATTCGAATTGGCCATCTTCATAGACTTCGAGGGAGCCTTCGACACCATCTAGTGGGATAGTGCCTTGGGACGCCTTCGAACTGCCGCTGGCCCCCGGCAATTATACAGCCTCTTCCAGAATTATTTTTCCGACCGAGCAGTTATTCTCAAGTCAAAATTCCAGCAAGTCACCAGATCAGTAAATCGAGGTTGTCCCCAAGGGTCAGTCCTGGGACCTCTCATTTGGAATATAGTCCTCCAAGACTGGCTCTTCCGCACCTTCAGGAATGCAAAAATTGTGGCCTTTGCTGATGATCTCACAGTTGTGGTGTCAGGGCATTCACGGAAGGCCATTGAAGAAAATGCAAACCAGGTTCTCGAAGATCTCTCAACTTGGGCCGCACTTAATAAGCTGCATATCAACCCAACGAAAACTAAAATGATGCTATTTAAGAATAGACTGGATCTCAGGCGCCCACCGCAGGTAAAGATATGTAACGCTCAACTGCCAATTGTCACTGAAACCAAGGTACTTGGAGTGATTATTGACCACAAACTCAGCTTTCTCCCACATCTTGTTAATCTACGAAACAAAGTTAAGAGATTCTCAGGAACCATCATACGCATCTCTAAGAATGATTGGGGACTCTCCAAAAGGTCCCTACGGTTGTATTACAATTCAGTATTTTTACCAATTGTGACCTATGCAGCCGGAGCCTGGTTCCATCGGGTAACTCTTGTAAAGATTCGAGACAAGCTTGGAACCATCCAGAGGTCAATGTTAATGGCAATCTGCCGAGTATGTAGAACGGTCTCCACTCCTGCCATTCAGGTCATTGCGGGAGCACTTCCGCTCGATCTACATGTCATTTCCGAGGGTTGTGCTTCCGAATTACGAGAAATATCCCAACAAGGATCCTCGACATTGAGGTTAATCTGGATGCTGACCCCAAGGCTGAGATGACGCGGTGCTACAACGAGCTCTTCAACATTTGGCAAACTCGATGGCATAATTCAACACTGGGCATTGTCACAAAAAGATTCCTACCTGATGTAACCTACACTGCTACTAAATCTGTACAGTCTTGGTTCACCCCTTCACTAGAAACATCATACCTAATTACCGGACACGGATCCATGAATGAAAAATTACACCATCTGGGTCTCCACCCAACAGATCTCTGCCATTGTGGAGCCAAAGAGAACTGGTGGCATGTACTGTTCGAGTGCATTATGTATGCTGATCTGAGACACAACCTTGTCAGCTGTACACAGATCTCTGGCGAGCATCTAGAGCTCTTCCTACAGAACCCTAACAACCTCCCTGCACTGCAAACCTACTCAGCTGAAGTCTTTAAGCGCAGACGAAGGATTAACAGATCCCCAGTGGCAAACATCGAGGACCCAGCAGTGAACTGAAACCAACCATGTATTTCCCCCCCCATCCTTCTACATGGGCTGTGGAGCTTGTTTCTGCGGCCTGTGTTCAGGAAAGAAAACACCATCTCCCTCTCTCTCTCTCTCTCTCTCTCTCTCTCTCTCTTCCCCCCACTTTATTTTTTATTTATTTTATTTTATTTTTATTTTTTTATTTTTTTATTTATTTATTATTATTATTTTTTTTATTTATTTATTTATTATTATTATTATTATTATTATTATTATTATTATTATTATTATTATTTTTATTATTTTTTTTTCTTCGCGTTCTACAATCAGTCATATGGTTGTTTTTTTTTTTTTTTTTTTTTGCGATCTTCAGGGTTGCTGTCACTTTTTTTTCTTTTTTTTTTTTGTTGTTGTTTCGCGTTTTACAGTGACTGTTTTTTTTTTTTTTTTTTTTTCCTTTTACACCACGGGAAAATCTAAATATATATATATATATATATTTTTTTATTTATTTATTTTTATTTTTTTTTTTTTTCTCTCTCTCTCCTCTGGAGTGGGCCCCTAGAGGAATCTGGCCCACCTTTTGGCAACATCAGGTGGATCAGAGTCTCGTATTGAGACGGTACGTGTTTAGCTGGGACTGGCCCACCTTCCCGTGGTGTGGACGAGTACCCAGAATCATCTATCCAGGTGACTGATGCTTCTGGGTAGCCAAGTGGCCAGAACAGAACAACAGAACACACAAACCGACGTCACACACATATCTGGCCCATTTGTAGAGATACTGATCTTCACAGAGATACGAGGCGGAGTTGAAGTAACGTTCTAGGAGCCGCCCCTTACAAAAACACATTTCCACATGTCCACATGGAGGCAAGGATGAAGTTTTCAAGTTCCTTTCCCCCCCATTTCGAGTGACCGTACGATCAGGTGTTTGACTATGCCACAGGGGGGAGCGGCAATTCGCGTCCATGGCCATAAGTAGCTTAACCCCCTGGGAGAAGGTCAAGTGCTGTTTGTATTATGGCGATCGCAATTGAGATGTCTTCACCAGGTCTGCTATAGAGTGAGAGCAGATGTAAGGATCCCATGGCAGTAAGAACTTGAGCACAGGCACTAAAGGATGTACAAAGTGGAGCTACTTTGGTTTCAGAGATTTCAGTGTTACTCACTACGATTGTGGCCCGTGGTGCATCTGTAGTACCTTGAATGATTTTGTATGAAGCTGGATAACCTGTGACCTTACCCTTGTAGGCATAAGGCTCCTGGAGCATAATTATATCAATAGTTTCTTCCTCTGTTTTTAATTTAATTTGTTCAACCACTGCTCTGACATGCTGTGCATTAATCTGCAAGAAATTCAGTTTCTTCTGTGTTGGTGGTTGGGTGGACCGTCTATCCATAATTGGTTCTATCTTGGTATATTCCCTTAAATTTTATATATACAGGGCAGTTTGCATCCCTGACGGAGTGCAGGTGGGGTATTTTAGACCGTTTGCAGTTTGCACAAGCTGCTGGATCCTCCCTTTTAGGGCAGTCTTTGAACTCATATCCCTGCTGGGTACAGTGACCACACGTTGGGACCCGTTGGTTGCAGGTGTGCGATGTGTGCCCAAATTGCAGACACCTGAAACATTTGGGAACTGGAACGTACTCCTTGAATCGGTGGTTCCCCATCCGATGTAGATTCTCTCATGTTGGCTAATAACCTTCCCAGCTCTGGGGGAAAGTTCGACTACCCAGTTAACTGTAAAAGACACAAAATTCGGATTCTGAGCAAGAAAAAGGCTCCAAAACTGCTGCAAACAGGATAGCTGACAGTACGCTTCCTTGTGGGATGCCTCTTGAGACGCCAATAGTTACTTGAAAGTCATTGTATGTCACAGACAGTTGTCTAGGGAGTAAAATAGACTTTAAAATTTGAATTAAGGTATCCGCCAAGCTGAAGTAGTGTTTCAGAATGGTAAAAAGAGCTGGGATATGTATTCTGTCATAAGCCGATTTTATGTCTAGGAATATGATATCAATCTGTGATTTGATGTTAAGGGTGCGCTGAATTCTGAATAGGGTATCAAGAAGATTGGTAGTTGTCGATCTCCTTTGTAGAACGGTATGGAGGTACTCGGGCCTGTGTGCAAAGCAATGCTGGGCAATTGTTGGCTGAATTACTTTTTCGAAAATTTTGAGTAAAGAACAACTGATGGATATTGGTCGCAAGTCTTTAGGAAATTTGGGTTTCTTGATCTTTGGAATGGGCTTTACATGGTAGGTTTTCCAAATTGAAGGAACTATTCCAGATTGAAGGATTTGTCTGAAAAGGTTAAGGAGGAGGTCGACTATATATGGGCTGCAAATTTTGATAATAAAGAGTGGGAAACCATCCGACCCTACAGTGGCTTTGTTGGGTAGTTTATTGATGACATCAATTAGGGTCTCTCTAGTTATTTCTATTTCAGACAGGTGTGCCCTAGGTAACCAATCCTTCTGTGAGAGAAAGGAATCAGAGTCAGGAAAATCTGCCTGCTGTAAGCTGAACTGTGCCCATTCCTGGACAAGCTTTTTGTCAATGGCTAGATGATGATGATGCGAAAGGATCCTTCTACCACTCTTTAACCTATTGAGAACAGCTTGGTTAAGGACCAGCCTTTTCTTTTTCAAGAAGCATGTTCTTTCTTTCTTAAAGATGGAATGGTCTGAGGGAAGTTGAGTTTTCAACCATTTCCGGTAAGCCTTCTGCTTCTTGATGAAAGCCATCTTAGTTTCCTTATTGAAACTCCGATTCGACCTGTTACCAATCCTGGTGATTCTGGCTGCACGATGTAGTGCAATTAACTGCAGTTGTTCCGACAAGAGCATAACGGCATCCTCCAACGTCTCAGAATAGAGATGCCCCCCAGTCAAACCCAATCAAGCATTGGAGAATGATCTCTGGCTTCAGATATTTGGTAGAGAAGGCTATCCTAGGCAATTCAGCAGAGTACTCGTCAGGTAACCCAAAGGAATTTCTCTGTAAGGATAGTTTACATGCAATTGCGAGTGATCAGATTGGAATTGAAAGTTGCTAGGTAGGAGTTTGATATCTTTTAAGTTGTGGAACATTAGGTCCAGCGCTTGACGCGCTCTAGTTGATTGCGTCACTAACGATTAAGCTCTTCTGTGAGGACGTCCTCTAAGGCTGTTTCAACTGGTGATGAACCCAAAGAAAATCGAAGTTAGAGTCATTCAAGAAATGGATGAATTAAGATATAAACCCGATACCTTTGGCAAAAGAGATTAGTGGATGTTTGCCGTTGATGGACTATTCAGTCCATTTTCCTTCAAATTAAATGCACCTCCAAAAGTCTGAGGGAAATACTGTAAATAAAATTAGTTTGACGAATATGTATATATGTAGGAATTCTGCGAGTAAAATGAACTCGTAGTACTGGCCTGTAAAGTGCATGTGTACGTACACAATTAATGTAATGTAGTACGTTGTTCTGTCAGGCCATTTCCTCACCATGGTGCAGTCACCACATGGACAAATGTCGCCTGGTGCCCGTACCTGACACTTGGAGCCAAGCCTGGGTCTACTAATTCTCTCTGCGCTGTTAAGCACTATGATCCCGCACCTACCAGTGGGTGTGCAAGACCAGTCACTGCTAGCAGTCCCGCTCCCAGGCTGCCCGAGCCTGGGAGCCCGCAAATTAAAAATAAAATATATATATATGTATATATATATATATTTATATATGTATATTTATATTTATATATGTATATATATATGTATATATATATTTGTAAATAAATAAAAATAATAAATAAAATGAAATAGATAAAACGAAATAAATAAAATGAAATAAATAAATATATAAATAAAAACGATAGTATGGATCAGAGCTGTACTACTCAATATGTTCTACGTTGATAATAATATTAGTAAAAATAATAAGAGGAGTTTACCTCAATATAGTGCGTAGAACACTTCCGTATGATACCCTCCAGAAATTAAAACGGAAAAAACGAAAAAATCGACACCTTACCGGTACATTAGAGTAAAATATAAATAATTAAATAATCAATTTAACACAATTCAAATCAATTTAAAACAATTAAAAACCAAATTAACGCAATTAAAAGAATCTAACGAAAATATTCAAAACGATTTTCCTTCCTGAAGCTGGCAACGCTTTTCGACCGTATGTCGTGATCACAGGAATGAAAGTATTTTCATTCGTGTGATCACCAGAAATTGATTATTTAATTATTTATATTTTACTCTAATGTACCAGTAAGTTGTCGATTTTTTCGTTTTTTCCGTTTTAATTTCTGGAGGGTATCATACGGAAGTGTTCTACGCACTATATTGAGGTAAACTCATCTTATTATTTTTACCAATAAATAAAAACGAAAGACGACGAACTTAACTCTTTATTGCATACAAAAGGACACGCCGTACACAAGGCCGTTCACGGCTGCAAGCCAGGGGTTTACAGGGGAGGCTAACACAACGTAATAAACAAGGATGAGATAGGAGGGAAAAAATCAATATTACTACTATTATTCCAATATACAATATCATTGCAATATCAAAACTCTTGCTAAAACTAAATAAAATCGTCCTTCAATCAGGTAAAGAGAATCAACTTCCTCGCCTGAAGACCGGAAATAATAAAAGAAGTACTCCCCATGTGCAGGATATCCCGCGCTGTCTTTCTTAGTCAGTGTCAGTAAAAAAAAAAAAAAAAAAAAAAAAAAAAATAGTAAATAAATAAAATAATAATAATAATAATAATAATAATAATAAAAGTAAAAATATTAAAAAATAAAGAACCTGCAAGTTGAGTGGGAAAAAAAAAAAAAAAAAAAAAAAGAGTATAAAATATTGTAACAGCAAGATCCAAGATCGATCAACTACTAACCTTATTCTTTTAATAAAAGGAGACTTAGCAAATTCTTCCAGTGCCACATAATAGTTTCCTCTTTCCAGTCACATAGTCCTGAGGAACTCTTGTAGCCACCAACAAATTCCTCCAACTGCATTGACGAGTGCTATACGAGCGGTATCGCAAAATGTCACGCCCAAAAGTTTACCGATTCCGTCCTTCCACCTAGTTGCAGGTCAACTTTTTGCAGTTGATTTTGTTATGGCTGTTATTTGATTTTTTATGAGCATTAGCAACTAATGCCATATTGCTCGAGGGACATGCCGTCGTCATTCCCTGACCTTTCCGCATCCTCCGTATTTGGTGGGCAGGGGCTCGAACCCCAGTCTAATCAAGAAGCGTGTGCTACGCACTGCTGCTCCTGCCCACGGAGAAAGCCCATGACAAAAGAACAGAGAGAGCCCATAACAAAACATGCCACAGAGAGAGCCCATAACAAAAGGCGCCTCCTACGGCGCCTTCTGTTATGGGCTCTCTCTCTCTCTGTGTCATCAGATAACGTGGTCGTATGCCGTTGCCTACGACATGATAATTTACAAATTATTTGCCTCCCAAATAATACAAGTATAAGCGTTGGCTGAAGTGACAACAGAACCATCAGGTTTGGACAGAGGTGGGAGCAGAGATGGGCAAAATTTGCGGCCAATAGCTTTGGCAAGAGACAAAAATGTTCGGCTACGATTAGAGCAAGAATCAAGTTTTCTACTCTTGGCCTGTTCAAAATCTAGTTTGGACTGATTAATAACTGCTTTACAATTGTTGCCAGCATTTGTGTAGGCAGAAAATGAAACTGAAGAATTGGAAACAAGCCAATATGCAATATTCTTCTCTTGAACAGCCTTTGCATATTAATTGTAAAACCAAGGTAAAGGACGAGAGTTTAAGTTGGAGTGTGGGATAAAGGATTCTATTTCTGCAAGAATAATTTCATTGACACGATCTGGGCAAACGTTAACATCAGATATTTTGAAACAGTAATCCGACCAAGGAAAAGAAGAAAATAAATCTCGCAGGTCATCCTATTTTGCATTCTTGTAATGCCAAACAATACAAGGCTGGGAATAGTCATGAGATAAAGGCTCTATTGGGGAAGAGACAATCACCAAGTTGTGATCTGAGATGCCTAAAGGACCTCTCACTTCGACCGTGTACTTAGAAGGGTTGTTTGTGAGAAAAAGATCAAGCGTGTTGGCTGTATGGTTAGGATTGTCCGGTATTCTTGTAGGTAAATGAACAATCTGTGCCAGGTCATTATTAATTGCAAAAGCCTCAGCATCTCGACCAGCTGGGTCGGTGTGACTAGAAAACGGAAGCCAGCTGGAGTTGTGAATATTAAAATCACCAAGGAATATTACCTCACTGTTAGGAAAGTTGGACTGGAGAAAGTCAAGTTTCAAAGGGAGCAAATCAAGTTTCCAAGAGAGCAAATCAAGTTTCAAAGAGAGGAAGTCAAAGAGCTCCAAGTGATTAATTGAGTTGGGAGAACGGTAGAGACAACAGATGAATTTGACACAATGAGGTAGAGTGATTTTAAGCTAGAGAAGATCGAAAAGAGGAGATTCCAAATTACCAAGTTTCTGACAGGGAATATCGGAACAGACATATGCACAAGTACCACCTTTCAGGCGAAAGGAATCATACATCGAATAATTTGGGCAATTAAGATGAGCAGTAGATGAATCAACCGATAACTGAGATTCTGTCAGAAAAAGTTCATGAGGTTTGGCAGATTGCAAGTGGAAATGGACAGCGTTGAGATTAAAATTGAGACCACGTATATTTGTGAAATGAATTAGGAAGTCCTTGGGAGGTTTAGATCTTTTCGCTTATAAGCTTACTCTATTAGTTTGTCAATTCATGGTGTATTCAATAGTAAGAAAAAGAGGGTGGGACATGCTGCATGAAGTAATGAATTTTTTTTATATGGCCTACACATGGTAAGAATATACCCAGATACTTGACATAGCGTGTCATCGACAATGCCCACCGCATACACACTACTCGGACTTCCTCCAGTCCTTTCTCAATGCATAGTGGCAAAATACTACTATGCCATTATGCATAATAATATTAACAAATTAGTTGTTGCACAACGAGTATTATATTTCAGGAGCGTTCGATATTGTTTCTTAAATGGGTCGAATGTTTTTTTTTTTTTTTCTTGTCCTGTGATTAATAGATGTCAAAAGTAAATATAATTATTTTCTTAAGAATTAATTATTAAGATTATAACTTTAAAATATTACGGTTTTTCTCTGTTCAGTCTAATTGCAAATGTATAATGATTTATTAGTTATACTATTTAATATTCACTATATTTAATTACATCTCAAAGGTTAAATATATGTATAACTTAGAGTTATAAATATATTTAACCTTTGAGGACAAGAAAAAAAAAACATTCGACTAATTTAAAAAACAATATCGAACGCTCCTGAAGTATAATACGCGTTGTGCATTTACTAATTTGTTAATATCATTCAGATCTCGTGACCAAAAGTAAAAAAAGAAATAAAAATGCTGCATACAGGGCTCTAAGCATGACAATCAGATTGGTGAGAATCGCTAATCGATGTCCTGATGAAGAACGGTACAGACGTCGAGAACCGCAAAGCCAGGCATCTTAGAGGAAGGGGAAAGGGATAATCAAAAAGAAAGCCCCCAGATCAAGGCCCGTTTTCAGTGGGAGGAGGGATAAGAACCAGGTCCCACAAATATAAATCAATGAGGGCTATACTCGAATAAATCTGGTACAATCGAGTTACAAGTGAATGATGTTTTGGGCTATGGATGAGTGTTTTGGAGATCAGAAAATACGTGATTAGGATTATTTTTTATTTATTTATTTATTTATTTTTTTTTTTTACGGAAAAAATTCCACTTTCTTGCATGATTTAGCTATTCTGATACCAGTTCTTGGTAGGGCTGATAACAGCACGGCTGTTAGTCCCATCCCAACGACTTTTGTGCATCCTGTGCATCTTTCTTCTTATCGAAGTCTATTTTGCTACGGCTGGAGGGAGGATGTTCTTGTCTGATCTGAGCCACTGAATTGTATAATTAGAATCCGAAGGAACAGAGCTAAGGGAATATATGGCTCTGTAGAATAAACCTAATCAAAGAAATAATTAATCAGGGGAGAGCTTCGTGAGGCCCAGTAAACAGATGCTGTCCCTCTACCATTTCTTCGAGAAATTGGCTTCCTCCCCTGTGTTTTGAAGAAACTTGTTAATCGACCTTGACGATTCCCTTTAGACTCATGACCCCGCCTCTTGTCTATCTCCCCAGTGAGAGGAACAGTGACGAACACCGAATATTTCCCAGTCCCTTTAGCCAAGAGATTCATTGGCTTCCCAAAATCTCACTGCAGAACCTCCTTCCTAACAACACAGCCCTGGGGGACTCCTTAATTGCATTCTCACCTTCTCGCGTTGCTATGGAGATGCCAAAACCACTACGAGGAATTCTGGCCTAATTTGTTCCCCGTCATTAACCAGACCGTGCGTTCCTGGGAGTCATTATCGCGTTAGCCGGCTACTGTTTTGCTGCTGCGCGCGGGACAGCCCCTCACACCTCGCAGCTGCTCTAAACATTTTAGGGATAATTATTATGTTGTTTGTATTGCAGTGAGAATCTCAGAATTCACGGCCTCATTAATCTTCCTTCTGACACTCCGCGGGTGGAAAAGGGAATAGCATTAAATAGAATCATGTGACTAAATCATGCGGCTAATTTCTTTTCACAACTGGACTCGTCACCAAGTCAGCGAAGAGCTCTTTGTATTCCCTCCAAGGAGGGAATTAATTAAGCGCAAAGAAAACACAATTCAGAAAGGATAGTGGCTGGCAAATTATTAGGAACACTCTCTGATTTCATTGCATTTACAGTTTTGGCATAAATGCAAATAATGCAATTGCAATAATTGTTGAGAACAATTGTACCAGCCTTGGAGAGCGGCTAAGGGCAACTCTCCATCAAATCTCGAATTAAGAGCGATTAACATTTCCAACTGAAAAATTATTCCTTTTGATTATTTTATCTTACGTAATGCAGCAATCCTTTCCCAATAAAGGGTTTGTGGGCGTTGGTGCTTGTCGTTTAACTAATATTACTTTTCTTATTAGTTTATTTTTTTTTTTATTGAAGCTTTATTTGAGGTTTATTTTAATCAATTCTTCAATGGAGTCTACTATGCCCCCCTTTTTTCTCAACTCCCACGTAGCACCTGACTTATTAACCCCCAGAAGATTCTAGATTCGGGGGGGGTTTCAGTAATGTTAATTTCCTCACCCGGACACTAGGCTCTGTGTTCAAAATGACTGACACGACTCATATATATATATATAAAATTGGTTTATTACATATATACAAACTTGGATTATTTAACAAATCAATACTCATTATTCACTTTACATTAATACTACGGTTCTGGCAATTAAGGTCTTCCATACATCATCATTTCTTGCCTCTCTACTACTAATACTCTCCTAAAATCAGTTTAACTAAACTCTTAAATACAATTGACATTCTTATGTTTCTTATTCCTACTCTTTCAGCACAATTGACATTTTTATGTTTATTATTCCTACTCATTTAGCTCAATTCTACATTCTTCTCATGGCTATTACAATTCTTCTTCTTCTTCATTGACATTGTATAAATTTACATACAACTCTATCTGCTCTACCCGTCCAAAATTATTAAATTTTCCCCTTCATTAATTAGTCTGTAAATTATACTATAACTAGAATCAATCCTACGTAAAACTGGTTCAAAATATTTCCTTAATCAACTACAGAACATGCACTGAGTTTACTGAAAGTGCTCTCGCAATCTCATTTAAAATTTCCTAATCTTCCTACAGTCCTTTGCAAATATATATATATAGGTACATAAACTGTTTGAAACTTACTTCTGGGATTTGAATCCTCCCGCTAACAAAATGTTTCGCCTGTGTCTTTCCGCTCTGCATTTGGGGTCCACCATCAGTCGGGGATTTCTCTCCTTCAGCTCCGGAACTGTAAACATCTGCTAGGGATACTGTCTATTCCGTCGATTCTTCCTGGTATCATAATTTCCTACGCTGTGCCCGATCATTCAATCGGAGTCGCTCCTTTTTACTCTATTTCTCTGTGTAGACTGCAGGGCTGCCCAGTGTACTTTCGTAAGCATCATCTCTCGCCTTCTTCCTAAATATATTTCTAGGAGGGGGTTTTAGGACTTCTTCCTTCCATCTCGAGAAAGTTCCTATCTATACTTTACTTAACTATCGGAGTTTAGCCGATTCACCAAAATTGGTCCTACAGGTGAATTACTTCTAGGGGTTGTTTCCCCAGCCTACCTCTCAAAAACTTTCATCACTTCTTCGAAAGAACCTTTTCTCACCTCCCGAAAAAAAACTTTTTTCTCTCTTTTTTCGCGCCTTTTCCCGCGCTCTCCTCCCTTTTTATTTCTCAAAATTTAGTAACGCCTTTCCTTTCCACAGCCAATCATTTCACTTTTTCCATCATCATCCCATTCTCACTTGCCTATTTCACGTGACGTGCAATAGGAGAAAGGTCACCAGAAATTCCCAGCATCTTAGAATCTCTCCTTAACCATCCAGAACATCTGTGTCCATTTACTTGACCTACCTCGCCCCAAAATTGACCAAGCGTTCTCTGTTAACGGTAAATCAGGATCGCTCCCCGCTGGCCCCTACTGTGACCTCTCGTGAGCACTCCGTCTCTCGTCCCTCGCCATCCACTGACCACCCGCTGGTCCATCTAGCTATCTTCGCTTGCTCTTAGGGAGTGGACGCCGATCATATTTCTCCCTCTAATGTCTCTACATTAAGTACAAACTCTACTTAATTCAGTTCCATTAACGTGACCCACTATCTTAAATTTTATGACTTTAAGTGTTCTCTTGAAAGGTTTACATTATCACCCTACCTAGCATTCTTTCCTTAATTATTTTATATTTAATTTAACTTGTAAGACTTTGGGTCTTACAGGTTCTCCCTTTACTTAGTTTTGAACCGCATTAGTTTTGAAATCGAGTCATTTTTATAACCCTCTTGATGTACACGTTCTGCAGCTTATTTTACGTATATTTATATGTAAAACCTCGATACAGAAACATATACCAAGGCCGCCGTAGCCTAATGGTCAGGCGCGCGGGTGCATAAATACACGTTGTGGGGGGTGGAATTTAAGAAAATTGATTTTATATATTTATATATAGTTGTTCCCTAATAGTGTTTATCCACCTTAATTTAATTTCCCCACTTACACATCTGACTTTACTTTACAGAGGAATTCCAGATTCAAGGGAAGTTCTTAATTATTAATAATTCCCATCGGACAGGCTGAGTGTTCAAGAATGACAAACAACACACACACATTAATATATAACATAACATTTTATTTACACTTATATACACAATATAAAAATTATCAACTCTCAAGCGCATATTATTATTACTCAAATTTACCTATCGGTTATATATGGCAATTAAATACATTGGTTTTGCACTAGAAAGGTTGTTTCATTATACACAACAAACTTAATATCTTTACAAAAACTGCTATAGCTTCTTCTTCACACATGAACAATAATTACTTAAGAGGATTAGGTACACCCTTTCTCCTATTTAAATCAAATCCTTACCTTATAAATTGATTTAGGAATTTCACTCTTAACTTCCGTTTAATTAGTACTCCATTTTGTCTTGGGGAATATAATTTCACAACTTTCTTTAATCAAGACAGATAATACATTTGACACCAATTTCTGGACTAATGCTGGTCCCAAGGGTTAGCTACATTCATAAGGCTATTTCTTTCTCTGTATTCTCTACCCTTCCCTTCCAAAATATATTATACCTATATGTTAGACAATAACTAATAACAAATATCAAATTTCTCTCCTTTGCTTTTCTACATATGTCTAATTATACATTAATCAAAGCCCCTATCTGATTTATCTCTATATTTATGCATATACAGTATTTATATCTTTGTATATTCTTCCTTTAACATCTTTCTAAACATTATACTAATGTGATATTAGTTCTAACAGTCCTTTATTTGCGAGGGAGAATACTATATAACTAGTCACTTACTTAATTTTACGAATCGAACTTACTTAATTTTACGAATCGAAGCGTTTTGGGGCCTTCAGCGCTTTGTCTGGGAATGGCATCATCGTTTACCAACTGCATTCATCTCAGAACTTCAAGTTTCTCCATGGCTGTAGTCTACGTCTGGATAGGGCATCATTGTGTCTTTTAGGAAATTATGGGCTCGTCTTCGATACTGCTACTCCACCTTCGGTTCAGCTATTCTGGCGGACTCGGGATTACAACTTTACCTTCTCAGCTCACTTATCTGCGCCTTGCCTTTATCACTGCCTTCAGATGGTCGACTAGGATTATTTTTCTCCTTACACTACTTATTTTCACGCTGGCCACTTTCACTACCTTCCTATAACGGACAGGTTTATTTCTCCATACACTTTTCAGTCGTTTGCATACGGGCTACTACCCTTGCCTTTAGACGACGGACAGGCTTATTCTCCTTACACTTCATTCATCTGCATACGGGCCACTACCCTTGCCTTCCGACGACGGACTGACTTATTCGCATACAGGCCACTACCCTTGCCTTCCGATAACGGACTACTCGACTGTTCTCTTCTATTATGAAACTTCACTGACTTTTCTTAACTTACTGACTGCACTTAACTTATCTAACCCTTCACTACTCCATCTTACCTTGTCAGATCTTTCCTAACTGGCTGACAGGACAGGACTTATCTAACCCTACACAACTTATTACTCAATTTTCCCACTAACACTGTCAAAAACTCACGTCTGTCTTTCCTAACTCATCTCCACAAACCGCCAACAAAAGCCCAACTCTGTGTTCTTTTTAACCCATTTTCACAAAACACTAACAAAACCCAACTCAGTAACTTTTAACTCATTCTTTCCCTAACACCGTCAAAAAACTCAACTCTATGTTTTTACTAACCCATTTCCACAAACACCAACGAAATCTCAACTGTGTGTGTGTGTGCTTTCTCTCCCCGTTCACTCACTTTTGTCATCTCAATCACGTACCGCCTCCTTATGTCGGGCATGCCTTTTTTTTTTGTTTACCCAATCTTCTCATTTTGTCAACTTTCATCATTTCCTATTCGTCCTTTAAAATTTCTCAAGCTGTATATTCAGAGCTCATTTTAATAAATTTCCAAATTTTTCCCAGGCAATCCGCTGCTTTGAAGTTCGCCGTCACCTTCGCCACCCCTCGTTAACTTAGCAGATTATTTTTACATGCTCTAACAACCTTGCCATCGCCGACAGTCAGACGCAAATAGATTGCTATCCGGAGCAATTTGACCCGTATTTACTACCTGGCCGACAAGGGATGTCCCACAATGTTCAGACTACAGTCCTTTCCCTAGTTATTCGGACCTGCTTGCCAATAGTCGCTGTCACCATACCCGTTGTTATTGTTTGTTCTTTGCTACGGTGGGAACTGAAATTTATCCCTAATTACTAATAGCTTACCGCTCCCTTCTCTAATTCAACCTTGTCTAATTTTTAATTCCTTGTGAGTGACCTAAAATAATATTTGTGACTGGAAATGTTTACTGTCCTATTTTGCTATTTCCTAAGCTTTATTTTAAATAAATCTCACTCATTTCTAAAATATTAACCATGTAAGATTTTTCATCTTACAACGTTCCTTGAGTGACCGGGGTTCAAGCCTGTGACTCCTGATTACGGTGCTGTTTCTTGTATTCTGTCTATCTTGTTAACTCCTCTGACTGTTTGGTCGTCCCGGAGTATAAACAGAAAATTTATTTATATACTAATGGTAGAATTCGATAGTTTTCAGAAACAAGAGATGCGTGTATTGTATAAAATTGATATTAATAAATAAATAAAATAAAAAATTGGGAACAGTTTTGAACGCACTGTCCATAATCCTATTGAGCCTGCGATAAACGTTGATATAAAAACCAAAATTATTTCCTTTCCAGAATCTCTTACTAGAAATAACTCAACCATTTAATGTTCCACGCAAAGAAACTGAAAACAGGTCAGAAAAACGAGATTTCATCTTAATTTTCTCACTTGTTTTAATTTCTTGCGGAGAGCGTTTATAATGGCATTTATGCGGCTGAATCTGTTGAGAGAGGGCAACTCCATTGGTTTGAATACTTTGATACTGAAATTTGTCCTATGATTTTTGCAACAGTGGCAGCGGCAGCATTTGATTCTGGAGCATGATTATGATTCTCAAACTTCTGAATATGATGTTGTCCATTCAAATATTTTATCGTTTCTCTACCTTTACAATCTTCTGATTTTCTTCTTTCAAAGCACCAATAGTAAATATCCTCGTGACGTTTACCTTTTACCATTAAAAATCGAATCCACTTCTGTTAATTTTGTCTTCCACTTTGTGAGATGGAACAATTTCACAATTTCGTCCATTTCGACAAGAGAGAGAGAGAGAGAGAGAGAGAGAGAGAGAGAGAGAGAGAGAGAGAGAGAGATGAGCAACTCTGATTTACACGCTTTTATACAGGTCTACCATCCTACCTATCGTAATAATCCTTTTTCAAGAATTTTTTCAAAAAGAATTATCAAATGAGAACAATGATCTGAAAAAAATATATGTATTAATACCAAGAATTTTAAATCTATTCTTATAAGCAGCCCAGTATTGTCGGTATTATAGCGTGCGGGATTTTTATTTATTGGCACTAACAGGGTATTATATTGGTTTGTCGGGATTATGACCCGAGTGGTTAATTCTGCCATCTTATCGTGCAGTTTCCTCAATCGTACAGTTTTCTTTAGTTTAAGCAAAATTGTTAACTTAGAACTCTATTTAGGCTTTCATCTTGATAATATTCTAATTTTAGGCGGCTCAAATTTTGCAACAGCCTTGATCGAAATTAGGAGAGAACCCGCGGGTATACGGTCTGATTTAAGAATTCCTTGATAATTTTAATGCAATAAAGATGGAGGGAATAATTATCATATCATGAATGATGAGATGCAGTGGCAGCCTTTGTAAGACGGTGAACCGCCTTTGATTATTCCAGAACCAAAGAAGGGGGAGTTGGCCTGGGAATCTGCAGAGGAGTGAGGCAGAGATTGCGGTTTCGTAATCAGGTTTTTACAACGGTGTTAAAGGAGGATTAATGTTTCTCGTGTCAGGCACACCGGAGCGCCATCCCCACGAATTCTTCAGGTATTACGGCGAGGCACTGAAATGCATCATTAATCCTGGCCAGCCGATAATTCTTCCCTTCCGAATACACTTAACACGCTGTTATATCGAGCCTGGGGAGCGCCATTAATCCACCCACTGATTACTCGATCATTTCTCGCCACCTCCCTAATTCCGACACACACACTTCGATTAGCTAATTATTTATGACATTGCCCGACCCCGTCGCCACTGATCCACGTCGCTAGTTCGCCTCTCCAATACTGCTGACGATGCAACCTGCTTCAGTTATTTTCTCCAACTAGCCGGTGATGAGATATCTTAGGGGATCAAATAAAACCTCTCGTCTCGCCAGCATCTTTTCCCGTCTCACGAATCCAGAGGCAATTTCGCCAACCGTAATTGAATACTCTGCGCACAGGCAACTGAAACTGAACTGATTATTTATCTCTCTCACACGGCATATATATATATAACCAGTTTTAACCATCAAATTAAAACAAAGAACGTCAATCCACCTTGAAATACTTACCTTCATTTTCGTGCAGCAGGGATCAGAAATCTGTATGCATTCATTCTTCACACAGTCGGCAAACGAACTGTAAAGGGATTTAAAGAGCTCTAAAGTGGCCGCGTCCTGATACATCAAAAAGGTATTCGGTTGGCGCCATGTTCCCTCTCGTATAGTTCTTTATATGGAAGCATGGAAGAAGGATATATTTCCAAATAATTGCCAGAGTGACGGCAATACAGAATTATCTGTATTATTAATGCGACTCGGCATTGATGGTTTTTGTCACAACAACTCACGGTACTAGTTTGAACCACGAGTAATCGCTCAACGTTATGATCCTGCATCCTCCATCGAACTTCATTATGAGCACAAATACACTACGGCTAATGGCTTTGCTATTCTCTACACTTAAATTCTGCATTCTCATCTGAAAGAGATCTTTACTGCTTTATTTGTAAATTAGAGTATTTAAATAATTTCTTGGAGGAAGAGGATACCAATCCAGACATGGTAACAATATTCCTTGTTGAGCGGATTGTAGCATCTGTTAAGCTGGGGTTTTGCTAAAAAGTCATCTTCAACGTCCTTCAAAATAGAAGATTTCATCTCTCTGCTCCTGTCTATTCGCATTACCAAAGGAATGGAAGGAAATGGAGGTTGGAAATGAAGTTTCCTTTGGTAACTTCATTTCTGACCGTAGAGAAACCAGTTTTTGAGAAACAGTTTATACTGTCGATACTTTAATGAAATTGCATCCATTCGCATAAACTCGATGGCCATGATCATATCAAGCTTCAGTTTTAGGCTTTCTTCTAGCTTGAAAAGTAGACGTACATCATCAATCTTCGGAAATAGCATTTAAAACTTGCAGCTATGCCTTGGTGTACTCGCTGAATATTTGAAACAGATTTCCGAAAAGTAATGCTGGCATATTACAGCGCGCTATATGATTGATTATTTATTTATTTATTTATTTTGACCTCTTGCTGAATTTCAGCAAAGATAGCGTAATTTGAAGAAGAATAATTATCCGTAATATCGCTTATTATGGACTATTCGCAATTAAAATTCTATTAACTACCGCAATCAAAAATTGTACTTTCTGAATACTCATATGTGCATATTTTGTTACTGAAATATGCAAGAAAGTCTAATGAGTTAATTTCAAAACAGCCAGACTTTGAAGGTTTGTACAAAAAGAGCGGTTTCTTCTTCTGCTGTCCACATTAACACTGAAGACCCCCAAAGCGGTCCATGTTTGATCATTGATTTCTAATTCGTGTTGTAATGTGAGTTTTGATTGAATGACTCATCGTGTGCTGTTTGAAGTTGCGAATCAACCTTCCAATGTTCCCAATGCCTTCCAATTCCATTGAAATTGAATAAATAAATACAATTACAGATTACAACTGCATCACATAATTCGTACAGAACACCTTTCTATAGAATCCGCGATTTCAGATTCTACCCTTAAGAGGAAAAGAGTTTCTGAGCAGATTTAATAAATTTGCTTCGTAAACAGCGAGTGTGCGGTGTTTCTTCGTTGCTCAAGACAATATACAGTCAATTCCCTGAGAAACTGCCAAGTTAGAGAATGCCTTATTAATACATTTAGTGTTCGATTCTGTAAGGAGGGACAGAAATATTATTAAATAATTAAAAATTAATTAATTAATCTTCATTGCGCAGTAGCTCTTTACAAATAACCCTTCCGGGGTTATTTATAATCGTAACTTTCGCGAATTATCTGAGGGGGGGGGGAAGAAAATTGGATGTCTTTTACTTCTTTATTTTGTCATTAATATTAAATATTCTTTATTTTGTTCCCTTGTATTTATATAGACCCATTTTTCTTATACCCCCACTTACACATCTAACTATGGATTTACAGGAGAATTCCAGATTCAGGGGATCTTCTCAATTACGTATAATTCCCTTCGGAAAGGCTGAGTGTTCAAGAATGACAAAAGCACACGTTAATTTATAACATAACATAGTTTATTTACATAGTATATATACAACATGATAAAATGATCAAAGCTCAGGCACATACTAATATTATCCAAATTTGCCTATGTAGCATCAGATATATATACAATTAAGCACATTGGTTTTGCACTAGAAAGTTATCTCTTTCTACACAACATAATCAATATCCATACAAAAAACTGCTATAGTTTCTTCTTTCTTCAAACATGAACAATAAATACTTAAGAGGATTAGTTAACACCCTTTCTCCTATGTAAATCCAATTCTTACCTTATAAATTGATTTAGGAATTTCACTCTTACTTTCTGATTTAATTAGTTCCCCTTTTTGTCTTAGGGGAATATAAGTTCACAAACTTTCTCTAATCAAGATAAATCGTACGTTTGACATCAATTTCTGGACTAATGCTTGTCTCAAGAGTTAGCTACATTTAGAAGGCCATTTCTTTCTCTGTATTTCTCTACCCTTCCCTTCCCTTCCACACTTTATCGTACATATATGTTAGACAATAACTAATAACGAATATCCAATTTCTCTCCTTTGCCTTTCTACATATGTCTAATTATACATTAATCAAAACCCATAATTATCATCTGAATTATCTCTATATTAATGTATATATATTTATATTGTTGTACAACCTTCCCTTAACATCCTTCTAAATTTCTACTAATCTGCTATTAGGGTTCCTACAGTCCTTTAGGGGTAAGTGAGAATACTATATAACTAGTCACTTACTTCATTTTACGAATCGGATTTCTCCGTTTTGGGGCCTTCAGCTCCTTTTCTGGGAGTGGCATCATCGTTTGCGAAGGTGCATTCATCTCAGGACTTCTAGTTTCTCAATGGGCTGTAGTCTACGTCTAGATAGGGCATCACTGTGTCTCTTAGGAATTTATGGGCTCGTCTTCGATACTGTTATTTAGCCTATGGTTCAGCTATTTTGGAGGACTCGGGATTACAACTTTACCTTCTCAGCTCACTTATTGCGCATTGCCTTTTTCACTGCCTTCAGATGATTCTCCTCGGATCAAGGGAGCCCCTTAGGAGGATAGAATTAGTTTTTTCTTTGGAGATCCTGAGATTGTGCTTTTCGATCCATTTCAGATGAATTTGTAGGGCATGGTTTGCCTTTGTTTCAAGTTGTAGTCTGCTGTTTCCGGTGACCATAAGGATGAGGTCATCTGCGAAGGCTTGCGAGGATGGTTCACCGATGTCCGTATTTAGTAATTCATCCATTGTAATGTTCGACAGCATTGGTCCCAGTGCAGAGCCCTGTGGGCAGCCTCTGTGTATTTGTCTTGTAAGCGTTCTATACGAGGTGTTTATCGTGATACGTCTGTCAGACAGGTAGCTTTTTATTACGTTATATAAATTTTCTGGCATGCTGGTCTCCCGGAGCTGGGCCAGGGCGCTTGGCCACCAGAGGGTGTCAAACGCCCCGGCAAAGTCAACAGAGATAGCTAGGAAATACTTTTGATCAGTGGCTGCTGCTTGCACCAAAAGATTTCTCAGAGCATCCACCGTTGACAGACCCTGTCGGAAGTCATACTGTTTTGGCGATGCCAGGTTTGCTTGCAGGTAGTGGTTTTGGATCCTAGTCAGGAGGAGTCTCTCGAGGAGTTTGCTACAAACTGAGAGCAGGGCTATTGGTATGTAGGAGTTTGGTAGTTCCGGCGGCTTGTTAGCATTTTTGATAATTAGTTTTACGTTGGCCCTCTTCCACTCTTTTCGGAAAGTTCCAGTCCTGAGGCATAGATTATAGAGGTTTAGGGGTATGTCTGGGGCTATCTCAACAACCTTCAACACGATCTCCGGCTCCAGGATATCCGGACCCGGGTATTTTTCTCCTTTGATACGGTATGCGGCCGCTTGGAGTTCTTCCAGAACAAAAGCCAGTTCCTTTTCATCGGTTTGATATTGGTCGTTCTCCTGGCACATCCGGAATTATTCTGGCGTTTGCGGGTCAGCATTTGGGTGAAAGGTTACGTCTAAGATGTTGTTAACTGACGCCTCCCATGTTTACTACGGAAGATAAGTGAGGTGTATAGGTTCATTGCCTCTTTGTAAATTTCGCGTAGCGCATTTACCTCTGGGGCAGGCCATGAGCGTCTGGCCCTCTGGAAGGCCTTCCTTTTATTTTGGACATCCTTTCGAAGGCTCTGAAGCTTAGAATTCCACAATGACACTGTACCTGAGTTCAGTTTTTTTCTTTTGATTGCAGCATTTGCCGCTTTGGTAATACCTGCAGGTTTTTTTCCCATAGCTAGAGTGTCTCTGAATACATACCAATCAGCAGCGTGTAGTGCATATCTGTGGACCATTCTTGTTGCTAGGTCGGGTCTCTCGTGGTCTCTGTTTAGTTGGAAGGTCAGGGCCCCTGTGATCAGAGGTTGTCCTGGCGTCCTGCACCTGTCAATCGGTTATGTTGCCTGCGATGTTTCTAGTTGCTAGTGAGACGTCTATGGTGGCTTCCCACCTGAGGTTACAGTAGGTTGGTAGGTGGTTTGGCTTGTTTAGTACGGTGACGGCTGACTTTCAAGGAATTCTTCCAAGCGCTGCCCATTCCTCGTCCCCTGCCTATCGAGAGTATGGCTGTACCAAGCCTGCGATCGACAGTTCACGTCGGCTCCTATTATTATTTTTTGATCACGGAGGATGCTGGTTACATTTTCCAGGTATCTAGTGGCAAAAGTTATGTCTTCGCCTGGTCGGCAATAGAGTGCAATCACATAGAATGCACCCAGTGCTGAAATAACATGGACGCAGGCTGCCCAGGCTGTGCAGAGATGTGTAATTCTGGTGGCTATGCGATCTGGGTTTCTAATCACTATTGCAACCCAAGGGGTTTCATCTTCGGCTTGTATGACTTTGTAGAGCAGGGGATAACCCCTTACTTGCTTAACGACCGCATACGGTCGTTAAGATATCAGTAATAATAATGATATCAGTATTTTCGTTTTCTGCTTTTAGCCTAATCTGGTCAGCCATTGTCCTAGCCCTCTGTGCATTGATTTGGAAAAATTTCACTATGCTGCTATTAAATTTTTTATGATGTGCTGCCATAATCGATTCTTGCTTGGTTTAGGCTCTTGTACTTTTGATATACAGGACAGTTGACATCTCTAAGAGAGTGGGAGGCATCTAGCTTTAGGTTTCTGCAGTTAGCGCAGACTGGGTTTGCGCTTTTGTTAGGGCAGTTGCTGAAGTTGTGGCCTTTGCTAGCCCAGTGGCCACAGGTCGGCACATAGTGTGCATAGTCTTAGGGTCGAGCGCCACCTGTGGTTTCCCACATCTGCGCCATATGTACACTGTGAAGAAATACAGAACACTGTAAATGCCACAAAAAGTGTAGTGTGTTGAATGTGTAGTTTTGTGTTGGGTTCTGTTGTGTGTCCTGGCATTTGGCCCCAGGGCCCCTGATGGAACCCCAAGTTGCCCGCACACACCACTAGGAGGTAGTGGCTGCCCACTAGCCAGGCTGCCCATTATTCTCTGGCAGGTCTCCGTCAGGGTCGCCTGAGCTTCCTAAAGCGACCCTGACGGAGACCTGCCACAGGTCGGCACAGCTTAGGCACAGGTGTGTGAAGTGTGTAAAGTGTAAAGTGTCAAGTGTGTTATTGTCATACGGCACCAGGGGTTTCCCCCATCTCCGCGTTGCTTTGATTGTGGGTGTACCAGTTCACTGGGAAGGCCAGACATTTAAAAGTGTGAGGGCCTTGTTCATGTGTAGTGTCGTGTACCGTTGTTCATCTGGTCATTTAGCCGCTAGACCCCTGCTGAGGCCCAACGTTGCCCCACTTACGCCCCATGGAGGCAGACCAGGAACCCAGTAGACTCAGTTTTACTCTGGCAGGTCCTGCCGCTTACTTTCCTGAGATTTCAGCGGCTAGGACCTATAAAAAAAATAAAATAATAAATTAAAAAAAAAAAAATCCATTAGGTTAGTGACGATGCACACACACACACATATATATGCACATGTACAATTTCATACACATGTATACATACACATATGAGTTGGCGTGGGGGTATGATCCATTAAGGTTGTTATGCTGAATTTGGGCTCAAGGATTTTTGGCACGTTAATTTTTGTTGTGTGGGGCTTTCGTTAGCATAAAGATAGAAGTGGGGAGGAGACAGAAAACTGAAATATGGGACCGAAAAGAGACAGAAATATGGGACCAATAGAGTAGGTAGCCCACAGTTTTCAGTGAGGCATGCCCATGCCCCACCAGAGTAGAAGATGTAGGGTGGCGAGAAGGGGGGGAGAGAAGGTCGTCCCTCCCCCTCCCCAAGGATGTGGGAATAAAAGGTGAAGGGGACTAGAGTGCCGTCTTCAGGTCGCCGTCAGTCTGTTGGCAGTTACGCTGCTTTTTGTCTCTTCTCTGTTTTCAGTGGCACTCATGGGGTAATCCCTGCCTAATGTCTCTCCAGTTGTCAGCGTTCCATTTGGTCGAGTCTGGTATCCCGCGAATTTCGATTTTCTGTTTCATCTGGTAGCGTTTCTTGTCAGTCTCTGTGTTGATTGCTGTAGATTGCAATTAGCATTTTCCTCCTAGCGAATAGATCCTGCGCGAAGAGGGAGAGCACCCTGTATTCTTCCTCTGAGTCCAGGAAGTGGGACTCCAATCCCTTCGGAAGGTATCTGATTCTTGATATGAGAATCCCTCTGAGGTCCTCATATTGTACATTCATAAGCTATGTGGCTCCAGCTTTCGCTCTCCCCGCATGTACAGCTGGGATCGTCGGTGAGACCCAGCCCGAAAAGCTTTTCATTGTAGGGGCCATGTCCTGTTAACAGTGTTGTCATGTGGTACCCTGGGAAGTACCACGGATGTCTGGTAGGAATTTTTTTGTCACTTCTCCCTTAGTGGTCTCAGTCCACCTTCTCTGCCAAAGGTTTAGGAGGTGGGTCTGTAACCTGACTTTTTCATTCTTTAGGCTGTTCGCCGGATCAGTCGTGTAGCCCTGGTGGGTGGCAGCTACTCCCCTGGACAGCAGGAACAGCAAACCTGCCTGAATAACCTCCAGATCCATGGGGAGCACTCCGGCAAGCACCTGCAGTGCTGGGGTGCTTACTGTGCTGCAAGCTCGCGTTGTTGTGAGTAATATGGTCCTTTAGATCGTTTCAAGTGTTCTTCTGTTTACAACCAGTGCTGCTTTGGGAAACCAACCGCTGCTGCATAGGTGATTGCTGGTAGGAAAGTGTGGCCGAATTTGCAACATTTGTAACATAGTGTGCATAGTGTGCATAGTTTTAGGTTCAGGCGCCCCCTGCGGGTTCCCGCATCTGCGCCATATGTACACTGTGAAGAAATAGAGAACTACTGTAAATGCCAGAAAAGTGTTTTGTGTTCAATTCGTAGTTTTGCGTTGGGTTCTGTTGGGTGTCCTGGCATTTGGCCGCAGGAACCTTGATGGAACCACACGCTTCCCGCACACATCGCTAGGAGGTAGCCAGGCTGCCCATTATTCTCTGGCTAGTCTCTACAGGGTCGCTTAAGCTTCCTGACAGAGACCAATGTAAAAAAAAAAAAAAAAAAAAAAAAGGAGAGTTGGAGCGGGTGGGCTTTAGAGTCAAGAAAAGGGGGGACAGGTAGAAATATGTGGGATGAAGAAGAAGGCATCCCCCAGGTACAATGGAATACATCCATCAGGCGAAAGTAAGGGATGGAAGTGGGAGAAAAGTTGCCGTGCAAGAGAGCACAAGCGTGATCGCCATTTGGCAGAATCTTCTTGCTCTTCTCATTCAGGTCCCGTCGTGATGTCAATTTCAGTGGTGATGTCATCCGGTGATCTTTGTCTAAGTCAGTAGGGATATAAATAGGAATGTAGCTGTGGTTGTCCTATACTGGATCTTCTTAGATTTGGTGTTTGCTGGTGGTGTAGTCTCATTTGCTGGTAGGCCTCTGCATTGATTCCCAAAATATAGGTGGTTGTCTTCTCTTGATTTTGACGATCATCGAAATAATGACTATATCCATGGTAGGATCTTCCGTCGTGCGAATAAATCTTGTGCGTAGCGCGTAAAGATGACATAATCTTCTTCTCTTTCGAGGATGTGCTGTTCTTGGTTTTTAGGAAGGCAATGTATCCTAGTCAGGAGGAGGCATCTCAAATCTTCATATATTTCGCACTCGTACATCCGGTGATCCCAACTTTCGAGGCAACCACAGAGGCATTGTGGGTTTTCGGTGATCTCGAGTGCAGTGAGCTTTCCTCTGATAGATCCATGGCCAGTTAACCAAAAAGTGACATATAGACCAGGGGAGCACCATGTGGGAGATTTTGGGTATACTCTTGCTGTTGTAGGAATGAATTTTCTGGTGACTTCTCCTTTTGTAGACTGTGTTCACCTAGACTGCCAGACCTGCTGCAAGTATGCAGGGAGGCGCTTCTTCTCGGTCTTGATGTTATGTGAGGGGTCGGTAGTAAAATCCAGACAGGAGATGGCTTTACCTTTGGAAAGCATATAAAGAAAACCACATTTGATGATTTCTAGATCTAGAGGTAGCACGCCGGCCAACACTTCCAAGGCATGTGTGCTGACTGTGCAGCAGGCCCGGGTGATGGTGAGCAGGATGACACGCTGAATCGAGTCAAGCTTCCTCTTGTTAACTGCTGTGGTGGCCTTTGGAAACCAGATACCAGATGCATAAGTGATTATGGGGGTGAACATAGCCTTATAGAAGAGGGTGAGCGCGCGTCGCTTCAATCCCCAATCCCGACGTACGATCCTTGCCACTAGAGCAGTATATTTTCGAATCTTGGTATGTAGATATTTCAGGGGTGGTGTGAAAGTTAGGTTCCTATCCAAGATCACTCCAAGGTATCTCATCTCAGTTGTTAACCGGATAGTTCTCACTTGGACTTTGATTTGCGGTGGCCTCGCTATGTTCACAGAGCCTTTAAGCAGGATGGAGTTTGTCTTTACTGGTGAGATTTCCAGGTGGTTGTGCCAAGCCCAGTCCTGTAAAGTTCTGAGTGCTCTATTTGCTGCGACTTCCAGTTGGGATCTAGTTTCAGCGGCAAAGGTAAGGACTAAGTCGTCTGCAGATGCTTGAGATTGGACATTCTGCAGGTCTATGTTCAGGAACTCATCAAGTACGATGTTCCATAGTAGGGGACCCAGGACAGAGCCCTGGGGACATCCTCTGTAGATTTGGCGCGTAACTTTGCTATATGGTGTCCTGATGGTTATGCTCCGCTGTGATAGATAATCTTTTATGCATTGGGACAGGTTGCTAGGGAGATTTGCTGTACGGAGTCTGCCGAGGACGCTTGGCCACCAGAGTGCGCCAAATGCCCCGGCAAAGTCCACTGAGATGGCTAAGAAATATTTTCTATCCGTATTCTTTGCGCCTTCAATCATGTTCTCCAGTGCATCAACAATGGAACGACCCTTTCTGAATCCATATTGATTTGGGGACAGTAAGTTGGCATTATTGTAATATGTTTCTATTCTTTGTCTTAGAAGATGCTCAAACAACTTGCTTATTACTGACAAGAGAGCGATGGGTCTATAGGAATCTGGTTGGTCATGGGGCTTGCTGGAATTTTTCAAAATTAGCCTGATGTTTGCCATCACTTGGTGACAGCCAAATGTTCGCGAAAGCGGTGGCTGCCCCAGTTTATATATATTCTGGTCTGGTTTGTGAGTGTCTGCCAGGCCGCCGGGCTAAGTTCCACGACCCAGTTGACAGTGGTTGCGGATTGGGTTCTGGTGGTGTGTTTAGGCACCACATGGTCGATCCGGTCTTGGTTGGGGATATGGTCGCGTAGGTTTCTCTAGTGATCGCATCAGATTTGGTGTTCTTGTCTATATCGTAAATTAAGATCTACGGGCCTTTTCTTTTTGAGGGTTCGGCTTTAAGACACAGAGTTGCAATTTTGGGGTTTTCAAGTATTTGCTTTATCACTTCTGTGGTCTCAGTTTCGATAATTACACCTGGATTCCTAGTCTTTCTTACTGCTTTTATTTTAGTGGTTTTTAAATCTTCAGAGAGTTTGTCCATGAGTATTTGCTTTATGCCTTCACTAGTTTGGTTGTCCTCTTTGTTTAGAGGCCTGAGCACCACTAGGTTGTGTCTTTGGGTGGTGAATTTTGTCTTTTGCTCGGTTGCCTGTGTGGCGGTAGCCGCTCTGTGCGGGTATCCTCAGCGCATCAGCATAAAAGGGAGCGAGCTGTTGCATGATTTTTGCTCCATTCATGTAAACTTCAACTTTGGCAGCGGACGTTTCGGACTCCAGATAAGTTTTGTAGAGACATCTTATTCCAAAGTGTGACAATTTAATAAATAAGATCTTTATTGTACAGTTCACCGGTACATGCAGGTACCACGACCATACAATACCCTTCACGGCACCATGCCAGGGGTTTGGCCTCTAAGGCCAGCTGACACTCTAAAATATAGTTTATTTCATTCGCGTGCCACTGTTTATTATTAATTTATACCTATTAATATTGTACCAATGGATTAATTTGGATTTCCCTTGGATCTACAGGTTTCTATTTGTGATGCTATATATTCTGCTGAACTTGAAAGTGTGATTTTCGTATTCTGTTAATTAACTCTGACGTCACCATGTGTCATGTGCCACTGTGGAACATCCTATGCAAATTCCTTCCCTGCCTGTCTTGCTCCCTGGTGGCAATAGTTGGAATTACAATTCTCGGTCGATTGTGATTTTCCTCAGTAGACCGTTTCAGGACATTGCCTATTATATCAGTAGACTGTTCTCAGCACACTGATACATCCCAAACGACAGATAACGCGTATCTAGTGGTAAGAGTTCCCGCGAGGAATCTAGCTCTGCCGCTGGTGAGGACTCGGATCCAACTAACCTCCTCCCCCTTAAGGCAAACAGCTGATCTCGGAAAAAGAAGAGTAAAAAGAGATCCAGGGTCCGTCCACTTTGCTCCACTGACAATCCTTCCCCAGTTGATAATGGCAGATCACCCTCTGTTGATCCTGAACAATCAATTGCAGCGAAACTCGACTTCAGCAACTGGAGTAAACCTGAGCATCGCTTGCCCATGCTTCTCAACTAGCTCTACCTTCATCCATCCAACCTGCTGCCACTGTTTCTCCTACTCCAGATCATCCTGCAGCCTCTTCCGCTGCTTCTTCGAATCTGGCTACCTCAACTCCATCATGCACACCAGATTCAAAAACTACTCCGTCACTCTCTGCCCTTGAGCGGACTGTTGCATCAGGGCTCCCATCCTCGATGAAGGGATGAGGAGTCAGCAGAAGTTCTGCTGACTCCTCATCCCTTCATCAAGTAATATATATGCTGCATAAAAATCTAGTGGCATTCCTAAACCACGACAATAACAGATTTACAAGGTCGGCTGCAAATACTGTTCAGGAGGTGTGGGCTAGACTGGAGACCATTTCCACAGCTCTCCTGATTGATAATGAAAAGCTCCAGGCAGTTAATGAAGAGCTCAGGTCCAGGACAAGCATCCTTGAAAGAGTGCTTGATACCTTATCCAAGCTCCCTCCAACCGCAACTCATCCTGTACTGGAAGCCCCCTCACAGAATAAAAAACTACCACTGAGATCCTATACCTCGGCAGCCAAGACGGCATCTTCTACACCATCTCAAGGATGGTGTAGCAGATGCCGTCCCACCTCCCACAACTAGCCAAAGCTGACACCCAAAAACCTCAGCATCTTCTGCTGGTCCGTGCATCTGAAGAGTCAGAACTGAAGACTAGTGGAGAGGTGAAAGAAATAGTACAAAATACGCTAAAGAACGATTTCGAGACAGTTATATGATAAAGGCGCTCGCGGCTGAGTCATTACCTTGGATGTTTCTGTTGGTCGCTACGTGGCCATGTGTCTGTAGATCACACCTGTCAAGGGTATTGATGGCACAGCCACACCTCGTGAGATCCGCCTTGACTTTAACAATTTCGGTAGGTCTCATTTACAGAGCTAGAGTGTGTTCAGGCACGAGTTAGCAAGGTTCGTGCAGTGGTAAGAAGATGGCTACGCGCGTGTGCTGACCGGAAGTTGGTAAATTGGCCAGCACACATTGGTTTTCGATGGACAGTTGTCTTCAAGTGCGTGCCCTTGCGCCAGACAAAGGTGTCTAAGTATGGTGTGGTGTTGTCTGACTCTAGCTCGATGATGAATTTTATGAAAGGCGACAGAGAATTGAGCTGTTCTAAGATTCGGTCACCTGAATTTCTGGGGATAACCACGAACACATCGTCCACCTAGCGACACCAAAAGGTAATGGGATCTGGTACATTTGTAAATGCACGACTCTCTAATTGCTCCATCGCGATGTTTGCCGTGACCGAACTAACTGGGGTACCTATGGCTGTGCTGTGTACTTGTTGGTAAATGGAGTCGTTGAACATGATTGCACCGCCTGTTAAGCACAGTCTGAGGGCGGTGGAGATATCTTTTTGTGTTAGTTTGGTTCTTCTGCCAAGGCTTAATCTCATATAATTTGTTTGCAGCCTGTCCATGCCACGAGTGTTGCCACTGGGATACAAGTTTATTTCGTATTACTTGCCTGTAGTCTGCATAGAGGACTAACAGGCAAGAGTTAAAGGGGTTCACTGATTTGGCTGCAGTGTCTGCCAAATCATTTCCCGAGATCCCAATATGGCCTTGGATCCAGCAGAAACGAACATCAAATTCAGATTTTGAAAGGAAGTGCAGCTTCTGCAGTATCCAGTTCAGGACAGGATGAGGGTTGAACCTCATCGATGATAAAGCCTGCAATGAACGCAGAGAATCAGTAAATATAATTATTTTTGTCGTGGATGGTTTGTGCACGATACAAGGCAATGGATCCTAGCTCAACAGCGTGCAGCTCTGCAGTGAACACACTGCATTCGTGGGAGATCTGCTCAGATACCGTGGTGCCTGGGAAAAGAGCTGCAGATCCGACAGACATTTCTGACATCGAGCTGTAAGATGTAAAATCTTACAAATTAAATTAAAAATATGTGTTTTGCTAGAAGTAAGGTTAAAGTTTGAAGAACGCTAGATTTAGTAATGGATAGTTTAAGCGTGAGAATTAAGAATAGTAGCAAAGGGGTAAACAAGTAATTCAAATAATATGAGAGAGCAAGCAAACAGGGACAGCAGGAATAGGTAAAGGGGTGCCATTTGAGAACAGGTGTGAAGGGATTGCTTAAGGAAGAACAATAGGACATGAAGCGGGATTATATGAAGCACCTCCTTTGATCTATGACACTGTTAGAACCAAAACAGGAAATGAGTGGACGTCCAGTGTTCGCATCAAAATAAACCGGCGTCAGGCTGACTGATATTTGAGTGTTCGGATAATTTTAGAGAGAACGGTATGAAACGAAAATGAGTGTTTTTGGTGGTTACCGGTGGACATGAAAGGGTCATGCTGGCTGTGAGAAAAAACTAAGAAAGTTCGAGAAAGGTGTTGGTCTGTGCCCTAGGGAGACAGCTTGGGAGAATTGTGTTAGCAAATAGGAAGGAACGGAAATTTAAACAGGAAAAAGAAGATTGGTTGGAGTCCTTGGGAGAGGTGTGCCAAACTTGAAGGGAAGTTCAAAGTTCGGGGTGAGAAAAATTGAGAAGGAGCATTCTGCGTCTGACTTTTGTGTGATGTGGGAAAAGGGGAGAAGGTCGTGAGTGTGGGTTGAAGTGGGTGTAGGCGAGTTTGGTAAAGTAGGCTCTTGTAAAGAGAATGAGCCAGGTATGAATATATCGTCTACACAAGAAGGTGCGTCATGTCAAGAGTGTGTGTAACACACACACACACACACACACACACACACACACACACACACACACACACACACACACACACACACACACACACACACACACACACACACACACACACACACATGTCAAGAGTGCCTGGAATGTCCGCGAGGCTTGGACAACTTCCGACCATAGGGTGATTATTTTTACCTTTCAACGCTCAATAGAATCAGCACCTCCGCCTAGAAACAATATCATCCGTTATGCAATTAACAAAGCAGACTGCAACCTCTTTAATTTAACGGTCCAAGCTTCCCTTCAAATTCCTGGAAACACCAATCTCACCAACCTCAACCACAACCAGCATCAGAGGAAAATAACATCAATCATAACCAATGTCTGTGACAAAACAATCAAGAAGAAACACCCCCATTCCCGAGTGCTGTCCCATGGTGGTGCAACCAACTGGATCATCTCCGCCATCAGGTTCATACAGCACGGAAATCATTTCAACGTGCTTGCCGTACCTGGCCCCCTCATGAAGTTGATGCCCTACGCAATAACTATCGCTAAGAAATGATTACACTAGTTTAATTAGAGCCAAGAAGAAACAGTCTTGGGAGCACTTGGTCTCCACGACTGGAAACAGCACCCCATAGGGGAGTTGTGTATCGCATTGTTACGAACAAGCTCCCCAGGGGTGATGTCACCTCCTCTACAGTCACCCCGCAGGGTACCACAACCCTCACATGGGAAGAGTCAGTAACAACATCTTGGACACCCTGTTTCCGCTAAACACAGATCCTCAATCCAGCCAGCAACAAGAAATCTGTACTGAAAACGCATCTTACAGCACCACTTCTATAGAACAACCTTTCAACTTAGATTAATCAAAACTTTCCATTGGCAAAACAAAAAACAAAAAAAGCCCAGGGTTAGACTTCATTCACAAAAAAGCCCAGGGTTAGACTTCATCCCAGATGACTGGAAAGAGGCTAATCTACGCCTCATTTTGAAGAACCCAAGTAAACCACCAGAGTAGCCAAGGTCATACAGACCCATAGCACTCCTTCCTGTTTTAAGCAAAATATTTGAACGTCTTCTCTTATCCAGATTGGAAAAACACTATAAAAATGCAAATCTGCAGTCCCCAAACCAGTTCGGTTTTCGGGCAGGCCGTTCAGCAGAAGATGCTCTTCGACAGCTCACGGATTCAGTCAAAAATTCAGCCACCAAATACTTCTTAGTAATATCAGTGGATTCCGCCGGGGCCTTTGACTTGCTCTGGTGGCCAAGTATACTATGAAGACTCAGAGAAGCTAGCGTTCCAGCAAATCTTTACAGCTGCATACAGGACTATCTTCACAACAGAAGTGTTACAGTCAGAAATGCCTATTGACAAGTCTCAAGAAATGTCTACAGAGGATGCCCACAGGGCTCTGTCCTTGGTCCTTTCCTATGGAATGTGATCATGGACGAGTTCCTGAACCTAGACCTGGGGGATGCTTCCACCCAAGCCTTCGCAGACGACTTGATACTGACAGTCACTGGAAACTCCAGAGTTTCCCTGGAAACAGCCAACGGAGCCCTTACAAAGCTACAAGAATGAGCCAGCCTCCATAAACTCCATATATCCCCTGAGAAAACTACTTCAATTCTACTCAGAGGAACCCTTCTATAAGCAGGCCGCCGCAGATTAAAATTTCTGGTAGAACTATCAAACTGACAACTGAGATGAAGTACCTTGGAGTAATTCTCGACTCAAGCTCACGTTTTACCCTCATATAGACTACCTTCATCGCAAAGTCAGGAACTACAAGGCAATGGTAGTGACGATCAGAAGGTCTGACTGGGGCCTAAATCGCCCCTCACTGCATATGCTATACAAAGCTGTGTTTATCCCCACTATAACCTACTGTGCAGGTGTCTGGTATCATCGTGCACGCATTGTTCGTAACCAAAGGAAGCTCACCTCCATCCAGCATAATATCCTTCTTACTATCACCCGTGCCTGCTGCACAGTAAGCAACCCAGCGCTCCAAGTCTTGGCAGGAGTTCTCCCTCTGGACCTGCAGATAATTCGCAACGGCGTGCACTACCGGCTCGAAAAGGCACTCCCTACCACTACCCTGGATTTCACTAGAAACCCAGCGAACACCATCAAAGAAGAAAAAAGCGCCTTGCAGTCTACCTTCTTAATGCCTGGCAAAACAGATGGAATACCACCCCCAAAGGTTCCATCACTAAAATATTCTTACCTAAAATAGCCCAGATCTACCCTAAAGCTCCAGCATGGTACAGCCCAGGGTTATATACCACTTTTCTGATTACAGGCCATGGATCCATAAATCACAAACTTGCCTCTATGAACATCGTGGATGACCCTCGCCGTCTTTGTGATGAAAACGAAGACTGGGATCACCTATTCTATGTTTGCCCGCTCTACGAGGACCTGCGAATGTTGCTCATGTCAAAAATACATGCCTTGCCTTGAAGAAATGAACATTTTCTGATCAATGAGGAAGACCAGTACCACGCTTTCTCTGCCTTCGCCCATGATCTCTTCACAGAAGAAGATCACTGGTACATCGTCCTGGAACTGATGCACATTGATCAACACCCTTTTCTCATATACTGAACATCTTCACCTAGATTATGACCACTTCTAGCTACTGGACTCGATACTCAGGTCGCTTGAATTGTTTCATCCGCGTCTCTCTTGATACGTGATTACTTTCCCACCCTCTCGAGGGGCCTCTTCTTCCACTTCCGCTTAGGTGAGAGAATTCCAACCCAACTTGTGGAGGATGCCTTCCCTTACATCCTCCGTCGCTCTCTGTCTATACCTGCTTTCCCTTACCCTCTCCAGTACATCCTCTACTCCCTTTACCCTATTATTTTATTTTATTTTATATATAGTTTTTTTTTTTTTTTAAATTGGTCTCTTTCCAGGAAGCTCAGGTGACCTGGTGGAGACAAGCCAGAGAATTATGGGCAGCCTGGCTACCTCCTAGTGGTGTGTGCAGGCAACGTGGGGTCCATCAGGGGCCTTGCGGCCAAAAGCCAGGACACCCAACAGAACCCAGCATAATACTTCATTTACAACACAAAAAACTTTTCTGGCTTTCACAGTGATACTGTTTGTCTCCACAGAGTATATATGGCGCATATGTGGGAAACCACAGGAGGCGCCTTTCCCCCAACACTATGCACACTATGTCAAGAGTGCCCCAGAAGAGAAAGCATGCCTGTCAGTCTCGAAAGAAAACTGGAGTCCCTAAGGATCTAAAGTAAGCCTGTCAGCCTCAAAGGAAAACCGGAGAGCCCAAGAAACTAAAGTAAGTTGCACATGGAAGACTGCTGCACAAATTGGAGCAGTGTGACATTGGAGATAAATTGCTGCTGGGGATAAAGGGGTGGCTAAGGGGGAGAAGACAGAGAGTGGTAATCAATGGACACTGCTCATCGTGGACTAATGTTATTAGTGGAGTCCCTCAGGGCTCAGTGTTGGGTCCATTATTGTTTTCTCTATTCATAAATGATACTGATGATGGTATATCAAGCTTAATGTCCAAGTTTGCAGACGATACAAAGGTAGGCAGGTTTGTCAAGGACACTACTGACACTATGCTGCTGCAACAGGATCTGGAAAGGTTGAGCAGATGGGCTGAGAGGTGGCAAATGAAGTTTAACATTGACAAATGTAAAGTACTACACATGGGAAACAGCAACCCTAGAGCAACGTATCGACTCTGTGGTACTACGCTGACAGTGGTAGAGAATGAAAGGGACCTGGAGGTGGTTGTGGAGGCAGATATGAAGTTCTCTGAGCAGTGCAGACGGGCTGCAAGAGTAGCTCATGGTATATTGTCAATGATATATAGGAATTTTTCTAGCAGGGATAAGGAGGTGATTATTCCCTTGTATAAGGCAATGATCAGGCCACACCTAGAGTACTGTATACAGGTCTGGAGGCCTCATTTCAAGAAGGATGTAGAGCTGCTGGAACGAGTACAGAGAAGGGCAACAAGATTAGTGAATGGAACAAAGGGGTGCTCTTACGAAGAAAGGATTAAGTTTTGCAAATTACAGTGTCTGGAGACTAGGCACCAGCGAGGTGATCTGATAGAGGTGTGTAAAGCCTTGAATGGTTTAAGCATGCTCAATGCTGATGGGATTCTTCCTCTAGCTCAGAAAAATCACCTGAGAGGGCATAAATTCAAATTGAGGAAAGACAGATGTAGGATAGACGTGCGGAAATTTGCCTTTAGCCAGCGGGTGGTTGGTTGGTGGAACAGACTTCCATCCCTTGTAGTGGAAGTTGATAGCCTAAATAAGTTTAAGGCTCAGCTGGACAGGTATTTCGACCGAACAGAGGGGTGAAGTGGAAGTGGTTTTTTTTTTTTTTTTTGGCTGATGCTGCATAAGCTTGCTTTCTTGCATCAAATGCCTCTACTAATGCTAATGCTAATGCTAAGGCTATCAGCCGCATGGGAAACCTGAACGCGAGGACATTGGAAGTAGCGGTGAAGTCGGAATGTAAGTCTGTTCCTTGTTTCTTTATTGAATCCTGAACTCAAGGACTCATAATCTAGCTCTGTAAGCAACAGGGTGATAATCCCTGTAAAAGAAAGGAACATTCCTGTTGTTCATGATTATGAATAATTTTGTGAGGGTGGTTCAGAAGTAGTACAATCAAAGTAATAATGTAAAGGAATTAGCAAAGAAATTATATTTTTAAGAGTAATAAATAAATAAATAAATTTTTCATTTATTGCAACTACAGCAAGTCCATCACAGCACTGGGCTAGGGGCATAAATTCAGTATACAAAGGAGACAAATATATATAAAATATATACAGTATATAAAAATACATAGGACATTCTATATATACATTAACAACGAATATGAATTATAATGATCAAAAATATATATTGCAGAACATCACATTTGGCTCTCGGATGTAGTTACTGGGTTGCAGGCAGGCAGTTGTTTGTGTTTCTCATAATTTGTTTGGAAATGAGACTCCTGTAGGCTTCAGAGTTGAGCAACCTCTTACAATCAATGTTGTGATAATTTATGAGGTGAAGGGTGCATTGGGGAACATCCTGTCCATTTGTTTTAGTCTGGAGAGTTTGGATTTGAATTGTTGTTGGTTTCTTGAGTTTTCTCTGTTGGTGGGAGCTATTATGTTGACTAGGTTTGGCGAACTGGATGCTTTAAAGTATGGTTTTAGATGAGATTTGAACCACGGTTTGGATTGAGAAGAAAGTCTTACAAGTTTGGATGCCGACTCTGTTTTTAATTGATTTAACCATTTTATTAGTAGAAACGTGGCGTCCTGAACAGGTATATTTTTAAGAGAATCCCATGGATAGTATTTTAAGAGTTGCAAAAACTTTTCTTTCTGAAGGAATTTAATTGATGATATTCTTTTAGTGCTTTCTAGAGGGGGTCGAGGATTCCCACAGCAAATTGTTGCTTGCAATTCTATACTTTTGTGGTCAGATCCAAATGTAATGTTGCTACTACGCTTTTCTTGAAGTTGAAGATTGGAGTAAACTAGATCAAGCGCTTGATTACCTCTTGTAGCAGGGACGTTGATACTTTTAGCTCCTAGAACTAATAAGGAGTCGGACAGCAATTTCATTTGTGAATTATATTTGGGCAGGGGGAGATTAAAGTCGCCCATTATAATTATGTTAGATTGAGACTTATGAACAGTGATGATCCAGGTTAATACTTCGTTGATAATATCATCAGTAGGTCCAGGCGGAATATAAATATTATATATTTGAAGTAGTGAATCTTTAAATTGGATCAGAAGAGAAATTCCCTCAAAGTTGTACGAACAGGTGTTGTAGGTGTTAATAACTTTAATGTTGGATTTTAAAATAATTGCTGATCCTCCACCTCTTCGATTAATCCTTGATGTCATGTATGGAGTGTACTGTAGTTTAAATTTTTCGGCAGTAGAAAAACATCCTGAAGAGGCTCCTGCATCCATGTTTCAACTAAACATATTATATCATGAGTTTCTGCAACCAAAAGTGCTATAAGCGTAGACAGTTTATTTTTTACGTCTCTTACATTCTGAAGAAAAATGTTGAGATTAATATAGGTGCTAGAAGGATGTTCGCAAGCATTAGGAGGAAGGACAAATGATGGACTATGATGCGAATCCGGACTGGTATTCTCTAGCTACGCAGACAGCTCAACAGATTGAGCTGTCTTCGTATTCTCTGACTGAGAATACCAGTCGGACTGGTATTCTCTAGCTACGCAGCTAGAGAATAACAGTCCGGAGACAGCTCAACAGATTGAGTGTTATACGTTAACTCCTCACTGAAGTTGTTGACAGAACCTTGAACAGTTCCATAAAATGGCATGACTAGAAGACCATTCGGCCAGATATCAAGATTTAGATACTTTCAGTTCTGAAAGATGCGTAAGTCGGATGTTTGGTTTTTATCTTGAAAGCACTACCCGTAATTTCCAGCTCCAATAGTAGCTGATCCATCTGCTGGGAGGTAGTATTGGGGTCTAGTCTGCTAACAGAAATATTATTACTTTTAAACATCGGACGATTTCTAATTTTAATACAAGACTGCGTATTTTTTGTTCCTATTATGCTACTATATTTGTTTCTTCTGCGGGGAACCTTGAAACATGAGGAGTTTGAAGACAGGCTATTATGGGTAGGCACTTCAGGATTAGGATTAGATGGATAATTTTGACAGTGCACGTACATACTGCCAGGTTTCTGTTGATTTCTAATTGTGGTCGGTATCAGTTGCATGTTTGTGTCAACAATACGTTGCGAAGATACACGATTCTGCCCTCGGAGAGAATAAGAGATAGAACTAGATCTGATAGATGGCGCTGCTGTTGTTTCTGGAACAAATTCTTCAGCATCTGGACTGAGGGCTGGATCTGCAACCTAATGAACATAAGAAGGGCGAGGTATTGGAGGGCTCTCAATCATTGCCTTTAGCCCAAGAAGCATGTGGTAGAATTTGCATTGTTGGTCTTCTATTCGGAAAAGATGCTGCTTAATATCATCATTCTCTCTAAGTTGTTTTCTCAACATTTCTTCCAGGGTAACAAATGAGATATCTTTGTTCGAGGATATTGTAGGCAGGGGGGGGGGTGGGTAAGAAATGTCCTCAGTTTGTGTGGTGGCATCTGAACTTGACTTCCTTGTATGATGAAAGGGCTTCGGAGATGGTAATACATTGACAAAAGGAGATGAAAGATTTTAGAGCTGCATGGGAGATCGGCATTTGTTGGGGTATTCTGACAGTCTAGCGTATGTTGACTAGACAGAGACTGTAAATTCGAACTTCCATTGCTGGCTTTTTTACAGGAAGGACATCTCCAATTATTTTTTAAAGCACTTGATGACTTCGAATAATTTTTAATCAATGAACATAAATCACAGTAAATGATACTGCAACTTTTACAGATAACCCAATTACGAACTGTTTTTTGACATCCATTGCACGAAACTGCTTCCTTAGGTGCCATGCTGAAGATTTAAAAAAAAAATGACTGAGTACCAGTAAATAGAAATACAAACAAACAGGTGGTCCGTTATCGACACAGCAGGGTACCGTAGCGAAGATTTAGAATGTCTGAGTAGCTGAACTACAGGAGAGATCGACGTAAGTGTGGCTAACGGAAAAATTGCTGGAGGGCTACAGGACTTGACCCAAAGCAGGGACAATGCCAAGGTCACAAACAGTTTTTATGACAAAGAAGGCACTACTTTCAAAGGTCAACCAGTGTTTCTATATGCAGCTACGTTAAGCAAAGGCTAGCGATAACGTTGCACACTATAAGCTTAAAACTGAAATAAACAGTACTTATCTTGACGAAGACTTCATAAAAAACATCCAAGCTGCCCAATATTCATCTAAGGAACATGTCAGTGCACCACTTAACAAAAATTCCATTTAAAAAGCACTTATAAATTATTATAAAGCAGGAGCTAAATTACAGACGTCTAACACCTAGGCCACCTAGCGGAGGAAGTGAAGTACTGTAAGGATAGGTTAACCTATGTCATTAAATTAGGCCAAGTGCCAAACAAAGTAACATATCAGATGAGGTGCAAAGAGAAATAAATTTTATTAATAGATAAACCTCATGAGTAAAGCGGGATGACTAAGGTGACTAAGATAGGGTGTCTAAGATATTAATTAAGGCATAATGGGTGACCTATAAGGAATGTTATTGAGATAAGAAGTTACTAGATGTGTAAGAGGCTAAAACAAAGATTCTAAAGGACTAATAAGAGCTGAAGTAAATATTATTGATGTAAGAGAAAGACAGAAAAGAAATTGGTATGGTAACAGAATGGTTGAGTAATCATTGTGGAGTCAGTTTTATGTAAAATACAACTGATAAAAACTGATGTTAATAATTCTCATATTGAGAATAATTGAGGAGAGAGAGAGAGAGAGAGAGAGATAGTGTTGTGTATTGTGGCATGGGTTACATATGATTATGGGAATTGCGAAGCTTGTATGTAATTATTTGTTTCTTTTATGTAAATGCTGTGTTTATGTAAATGTTGTTGTATGCTCATTAAAGGTTTGTTAATTTTTGTAAACAAAAGTGTGTGCTTTAATGTTCTGCTAACAACCACTTTACACACCCTACAAATCGGAATTTTCTGAAAATTGTAGTCAGATTTGCGTATGTGCGGGTGATAAAGACGTCAATAGGGTGTTCAGTGAATTGCACATTTTTAAGTAAATAATAATAAGAAAATAATAAAAAATTCATCCCCCCCCCCAACAGAGCCATCTGTGTAGACGGGCAAGAAGTAAGAATGTTCAGAACGCTGTGCTAAAAAGAGCTGCAAGTAGACGGCGACTGGAGTACTGTCTTTTCTCCAACTGTTAAGAGAGAGGCTGCAGTTTGGAACACGAGCATGCCAGGATGGAGTAGGTTGCCTTGGTTATGGGGCAAGATTGTCTAATGTTATGTCCAAATCGCTCAGTAGCCTTTGGATACGAATACCGAATGGCTGATTGGCAGTCTGGGAAGTGTTGTACAGATTTTCCCAACGTGGCTCAAACACGGTGTCCACGTGGGATGGTCTGGCAGGGATTTCAGTTTCAAAGCATTCTGTGACTCAGGTAGTCACACCACCCACAACTCACGAACAGCTTTGAATCACTGACTGCAGCCTTGATTGAAAGAGAAGTTCCATTAATGCCCAGCAGAAGATAAGGAAACTGACACACTCAAACCCCATCAAGTGCCATCTGGCGATTCGAACTAGGTACCTAACCTAGTTCCCTATAATTTCCCTTTCCTAGACCAGGAGGGGAGGATACGACTTTCTGTCTCCTTTCCTCCCCTGCCTCTCTCTTCTTCTCCTCCTGGTGGGGCAGGCCCAGACCATAATGCACCTCCCAAGGTTTTTTGCAGTACTTTGGATCAAAATACTGCAAAAAACCTTGTGAGGTGCATTATGGCCACAGAAGTCGATGTGCCCACAACTAACAAAAAAAAAAAAAAAAAAAGAGTGGCAGCTGATTGGTCTTTCTGTGCAGGTTTTTGTGGTGTAAGATGTAAAATCTTACAAATATAACATTTTATAGAAAAGTGAGATTTATTTAAAGTAAAACTTATAATATGGCAATATGGGGTAGCGAACCTTACAAGCCAAGGGATTAAATTAGACAATGTCTATACAAAGGGAGCAGTAAGTGAAAAGCTATTAGCAACCTGGGTAAACTCGACTCTCAGCTCACACAAACAAACCAAACAATAGAAACTAGTAGCAACTGCTATTAGTAGAAGGGTCTACTCTGGTAAACAATAGCACAGTGGACGATGTGTTATCGGGACATTTCTTTAATCGGTGACACCTGAAGAGGATAATAAGGTGGTAAAAACGGAACAAATGCTGGGAATTAGATTTAAGTCTGTCTGGCTGGCAGTGATGGCAAGTTTTATAGATCGTGGTAAATTAGTCTGCTACAGTATAACTATAAGCGGCTGACTTCAAAGGTACTGCCAGCCTGAGAAAGTTTACAAATTTCTTAAGATAAGAAGTTAGATCGAGTAACAAGGAATCAGCTTGAGAAAATAAAATGGGCAAATAAGAAGAGACAGAAAGTTGATAAAATGAGTAAGATTGGTTAAACAGAAAACTAGGGAGAATTTGACATATGTAGGCGGTACAGAAAAGGAGATGAACAAAAAGTGAGTGAACAGGGAGAGAGAAGAACACAGAGTTGAGAATTTGGGAGTGTTTTGCGAAGATGAGTTAATGACAGATCCCCGAGTTGAGTTATGTGGGTGTTTAGGAAAATGGGTTGGTGGGATTCTAAGTTGAGTTTTGTTGGTGATAGGGAAATGAAATAGTCAGCGGACACAGCAGTCGAGATTTTCGTCGAGATAAGTAAAATGAGTTAGTAACATGGACAGTTGAGGGTTCTGTTGTGGTAGGAAATATGCGTCAGTTAACAGTGGAGTGTTTGGTCGTGGTGGGAAAAGAGTTGGGTAGCGCCCTGGGAAGTTTTCTTCTTAAAAAAGTTCTTAATAGGTGGAGCGGAAAAACGAGGGTAGCACCCTATGAGTTTTTCCTTGTGATAAGTTAAAATAAAGTGGAGTGGAGAAGGAGTTAGAGTGAGATGCCCTATGAGTTTTCCTTGTGATAAGTTTTAATAAAGTGGAGTGGAGAAGGAGTTAGAGTGAGATGCCCTATGAGTTTTCCTTGTGATAGGTTTTAAGAAGGTGGAGAGAAAGAGAGCGAAATTTGCAGAATCAGTAGCTCGAGAGAAAGGAGCGAAAATGCGAAATTAGTAGCTCTATGAGTAGGAAGGAAGCAGCGAATGGATGGTAGCCCGAATAAGGTGGAGAAAGAACGCCAGTCCCAGTGCAGCAAAGAGTTCCTAAAAATCAGCTGTAGCAAATTCAGGTGTAGCTAATGAAAGAGATCCCCAGAAGGTACCTTGAGAGCCAGGAAAGCTTGGAATCTCCCCGGAAAGGAAAGAAAAAAGATAGAAGTAGGTGAGATATTTTTAAGTACTGTAAGTTAACAAGGACTGCTAGTGAAACAGTGTAGTGATTAATTAATAAAAAAAAGGATAGCACTAGAAGTAAATTGATAAATTATCTCTTAATTAAATTATATATATATATATATACCAAAAGAGTTTAATTAATAAAAGATAAAAAGGAGGTTGATGAAGATAGAGCAGAAACGAAAGATAAGTAAATTGTTGTTCAGGTGATTATAATATGTTAGAAGGATAATTGAACTATATAAAAAACTTTGAATGTTTTAAGGACAGATAATTGAATCCTATGAGAAGTTTTGATTATGTTTTAAGGATAGTTAATTGAATATAGCGTTTGTATTAATGAAAAATTGTTGGTCCAACTGAAAGACTAATAACAAATAGAGACTTTAGGAAAGTTAAGATTGGTCTTCAGTGTATTGTAACAGAATGGTGAGAACACAGAGTATAATGATGAAAGTAGCATATTGATTGTTAATATAAGAATAATATATGCAAGGTATCCTTGACTTAACCTTGTATGCATATTACATGTTTTTTTATTCAATTGTATATTATGTTGTATATATATATATAAATAAACTTTGTTGTTTATTAATTTGTGAGTTGTTATTCCTGAACACTCAGCCTTTCCGAAGGGAATTATACACAATTGAGAAGTTCCGTCGAATCTGGAATTCTCCTAGGAAGTAAAGTCAGATGCGTAAGTGGGGGGAAAGAAGAATAAAGTGGACAAAAACATAATAGGGAACAAAACGAAATAATAACAATAAAACAATAACTAAATATATAAACAATCATCATCTTTATCTTTTCCACCCCTCCCCCCACAGTGGGCTTAAGAGGTAACGTGCGATGGGGTAAACGACCCTTTTGGAGGAATGGTCATGTCCGTCTGAGTTCCGATGTTCCATCGGAACTCAGACGGACATGACCATTCTAGTCGTAGGTGGGTTCTAGTCGTAGGTGGGTTCGTTAATATTTATAGGTTTCACCGCTTTCCTTGCCTCCTGGTATGATATGTTCAGCTCTGCCTTCAGCCGTTGGATTTCTTTTTCTTCTCTCCACCTCTGGCATGTTCGTGAGTAGGCTGGATGTTCTCCCTCGCAGTTAATGCGGGTGGGTTTTGTCGCTGAACATGCTGTTGTTTCGTGGTCCTTTGTACCACATCGAGCGCATGCAAGGACTCCATGACAGGCCATTTGAGAATTTCCATATTTCTGGCATCTAAAACACCGTAAAGGGTTTGGAACATATGGACGCTCTGGACAGTTGATGTAGCTGGCTTTAACCTCATCAGGAGACTTTGGTGAGTTAAAGGTCAGAATTATGTTTCTAGTTTTAGCAAGTTTCCCATCCTTACGTGCATTAATTCTCTTAAAGGTAATAACTCCCTGTGGTTTCAATTCTGAGCAGATTTCCTCCTCCGTAAGGCCAAAAGGTCTCACTCTGAAATGACACCTCTCGATGAATTGAGTGTTCTTTGTGGTGTAACTGTCATGGGTATTACTCCGATTGATGTTGCTCGGAGTAGCTGCCCTGACTGCCTGTCACTTTTAGTTTCAATTAAGAGGTCACCAGAACGGAGCCTGTTAATTGATTTGAGTGAACCTGCTAACCCATCTAACTCTTTCTGTATAAAGAAGAGTAACATTTTGCCAATCGGTTTTTCGCTGGTAAAGTGTATAATTGAAAAACTTGGGGCAGGCTTTGATGTTATTTTAGTTCGCTGCCTCATTGTAGCAATAGTGCTATCTCTGTCGTCGTCCATATTTGTAGATATGGACCGGGTTGGGGGCCCCTGAAGAAGTAAGTTTATCAGCATTCATGAAGTTTTTGAAGTGGTTCAGTGCCCGAGCTCCTCACCCACCCACCACAGAGCCCAAATGGACGCCCACTACCCGACGTGCAACAAATGCGCTCGGGAGTGGAACGTCAGAGCTACCCAAACACCATAATCGTATCGCCGCCAACCTGATTCCTGTCCCTCGGACCATGAGTGTAGGGGCATGGCATTGCCCCTACACTCATGGTTTACCCTCGCAGGCGAGTCTACTAGCCGATTGATCTTAGCCGGGCCTTCCAGGACTACCCGTCTTGTCTAAGCAGGGGCCAAAGTGTCGTATTGAGGCCTGGCCCCTCAACCACCAGGAGTCCCATTTCCGAATTTCCAAGGGTCGCAGCGAATGCAAACAGGCGAATTCCATTGATGTTAGCCTGTAACCTGGGCTGTGGGCATTGGATCCCAGTGATGCTAATGTGGAAGTCGAGCAGCGTCACTGGGAGGTCCCCTCACCACGTACAGGTGCCCACGTCGAGTGGACACCGATTGCAATCACAGGAAATGATCCTCCGCAGTGCGTGCACTCCGAAGGATCATTTCCTGTGAGCAGAGACAGAGAGTAATGTGAGTATGGCTATTCAGGTTCTTTTCTATTTTTCAGGTTCTTTTCTATTTTTCAGGTTCTTTTCTATTTTTCAGGTTCTTTTCTATTTTACAGAGGCTAGAAGTTCATAATTGTGGTTCAGATTTCAGCTGAAATAGCTTGTTAGATGTTTGCATTTTCCACTGTTTCATGTATATTTTCTGTATCTTGTATTTGTAATCAGTCTATGGGAGCAGATCGTTTGTTGAGGCTATGCTAGAGGGATGTTTTGCAGCATCATCAGTGCAATCATTTCCTGGAATACAACTGTGACCTGGGATCCAAGAGCAGACAACGGTTTGCTGATGCTTGTGAAGACGCATCAGCTCATGTCTTATGAGCTTTAACAAAGGTGAGCTGTTTTTTGGGAACTGAAAGAGGACTCTTGGAACAAGCGTATGCTATAAGTTTTTCGATTGAGAGGAGTGAAATATTTCCAGGGCAAATTAATGGCATGGAACTTACCAGTATAGCTGTTGCATTCATCCGGAAGGGAAACAGGAACAGTTGCATTGGGGAAGAAAGCAGCTGCACCAACTTTATTGCCAGACTTTGAACCATCAGTGTAGATCTTAGAAAGATCTTAGAAAAGTGAAAATAATTTTCTGTATGAACAAGATATTGTTGATGGATGGTGATATCTGCTATAGAATTTTCTCCTCATTGCTCAAAGTAATCATCAGAAGAAGCGAGGGTAATCTCCAGGGGAGATCCGGATCACTGAAATTTCTAATGATATTACGAAAGTGAACATTCCAGCCTTCTGATTGGCTATAATGTTCACTTTCATAATATCATCACATCATCTGCAATTTTATAGTTTGTTTCCATAGTGCGTTACCCGCTGAGTATCATGCAGTAGTGACTAAACTAGATGAGTGGGAAACTTAATTTAGTTGAGCACCTCTTCAATTAACATGTTTATTCTGAAAGGTTGTATCGCAATACTGTACAGAAATTACCTGTACAGTATCGCGATGGATGGTGGGCGTTGCCAAGAAAGCTGGATGGGACCGCCTTCTTTAATAAATAAAAAATAATAATAAATAAATAACTAAAAAAGGTACGTATTCCCTTGGGTGGATTGAAAGTTGAGAAGACTATAGAAAGTATCAGTCGACACTAGACTCGAATTTCTATAGATTGCAATTTTCATGAAACACGTGTGAAGGAAGGAAAATAGCTTCTTGATCATAATATGTAATATAATAATGTAATAACCTATTGATGTTAAGAAGTATTAGTCTAATCTTGAATACTAAGATCATAAAACCTTTTCCAAAAGTCAATACTGGTAGTCGAGTAATCAAGCTCGAGGGCACAGAAATACATGCGTCTGCGTGAACCGTGGTTCAAGTGCAAGTGACTACTGCCGTAGCCGAGTAATCAGACACGTGCTTTGAGTAGTTCAAGCCCGCATGACTACTAAATACTGTTTCTTGTATTCTCCCTATCTTGTGATGTCCGATGTGGTCGTCCTGGAGTATAAACAGAAAATGTATTTATTTATTTTAAATGCAGTTATGTTCGTGAATTCTCCATGTTTATTGACTCCTCTGATTTGATGTGGTCCTCCAGGAGTATAAACAAAGTATTTCTTTATTTTATTTATAGCAGTCGACCATTTCAGACGAACTACGCATTCGTTCTGCGTACTGAATAGGGAACACACGCCTTCCTCACAACCATCACGCAAAAAAGGCCTTGGCAACAGGACAAAATGACCCTGCCATTGTGGTGGCTATTGTTCATTCCTTACTCAGAAAAACTCATTCAGAGAGGTTGCAACCCCACTGTGGACAGTTGCCCAATGACTCGTCCCTTTAACATCGTGCGTTAGCGGTTTTCACTAAAACAGTGCACTTTGGGAGAGTCATCCATTCTCTCCTTTCTTCGCTCCATCTCAGATGTAATACGGGGGAGGGCAGGGGAAACTAACGCGAATGCTTAGGAAAGCTAAGACGTTGCTGCGCGGTGGTTATTGTGCGCGTGACACTGCACGAACTGTTTGCGTAGTACTTTAAAAAGGGTGATAAATGCGATGTCATCGCTGTCCCATTGTCCCGTCCTCGGCACGAGCAGACACGCACACTCACACGGACAGCTATTTGTTTGGCAAACCCTCCGATGGGTTTCTTTAAATATGTCTACAAGTCAGCGATGGATTTTTTTGGCGTCTTCACAAGGAGCCCGCCATCATCCGGAGTGAGTTCTCCATTAATCATTCGGCGTGCAGCGAGTAATTAAGCACGGGCGACCTCCTTAATGAACACAAAGTAATCAATTATTCAGTTTTCTTATTTATCCAGTGGGCCGCACTCCTCTCGTTACGTCCTGCTTCCGGCTACTCGCCACTCTGCGCTCTAATTAATAAACGCACTCACGGAAGAAGAATCATTATCTGAGGCCAAATCTGAAGATCTTTCGCTGCACTTTTTTCGCATTTTTATTGCGCGGAAATTGAGTTTCTTATCGAAGTAATTTAGCTTTTTAGCATTTCTGATTTCCATCACATCCCCTCCACCGCCACAATAAATCCGCTGGACTTCAAGAAATGAAACGCAACCATGGATTTCGGGCAAATCCAGAAAGCTGACACCATCAAAGACGGTTTCTGCTTTTTTTTTTTTTTTAATATTTTAAGCAGACAACGCGATTGTTTATCACAGATCTCAATTAGGAACAAAAATGGCTGCGCGTTATTTTATATTTAATTCCTATTTATGATAAGCAGCTCATCGCTAAAAATTACTCGTTCGTCTGTCCCTAAAGTGGGGAAGAAAAGAAAGTTTGTGCTCACAATCCAGCCTCAAAATTTTTCAAACCAAAGCAAATAAAATCAACTTTAATGCAAGTAAAGATCGTCAATTGCTGTCCTGCGTAGTCATCAGGGGAACTTTGTCCCATTTAAAAAGAAAATAAACTAAAAGAGATAACCGTACAATTATAGACGTGTTCTGTCCCGCAGAAATGACTCCCCTCCAAGGATATCCCCCGACCTCCACTGGAGGAAAGTCTCGTTGTCCTGTCCACGATGTAAACTCCCGACACCTCCTTCTGGGGATTTTCTGCAATTTTCTGATAATCCTCTCAACGCCATCGGTCTGTGACATCCCTAATATCTAATCATTGACTTCGACGACACTTCCGAGTGGCGTTGAAAGCGAGGCATCGCCACCCTTGGGAGTGGGCACTCGTGGGAACGGCGCCCTAACGTTCTATCTTCCAGCGTCAGCACGCTCCTTTTGCAAAGCAACCTTAATGACTCGCCTCTGAAAGGAATAATTTAGAATACATTCGCCAGTTGCGTCGTACACCTCGCGTGATCGCAGAAAATCCACACGCAGTAATATCTCGTGCGCCGGGGGAATTCTCAAGGACTGCAACCTGGGATGTGAGAACGCTTCTAATCGCTGCCGACAGCGCAAAGCTGACCCCTTTGCCAGGCTTCCAAAGTGTCGGTTAATCACGAGAAAAATCAACGCGCATTGATTGGGTCAATGAGCAACAGCAATCAGTGCGGATGCGAGGGAACAGCGACTTCTAATGAACGACTGCCGATCGCTGAATGGCAATCAACGCAAAATAGCAGCGAATTAGGAAATGAACATCCGGCGGAGGTTAAAAATAGGTGGCTAAATGAGCTCGGATAATTAACCCAATTTAAAAGCGGCATTAATTAGGATTTTATGCGACTCTTCTGCAGATTTTCAGACGGTGACTGAAAGTGCAAGAGAGAGAGACAGTGAGGATGCTTTTGAATAAGAGAGGAATTACTGCATATCTAAAAGTTGCCTGTATTCGATGGCCGAGTTCTTATTTTCGGGATAAAAAACTATCTTGGGCTTCGCTACGCAATGCGCATAGACAGGTAGTCGTAGCTGCTGTACCGTTCCCAATGTGGATGGGGAGGGAAGGAGTCAGGGAAAAGGGAGAGAGAGAATACAACATGAAAAAGGAATCGGAGAGCAACTCGCGAGTTAAGGATGAATGGGTGGGACTGTTGGCGACATTTTATTTCTATAATGTTTTGTGTGTGTGTGTGTGTGACAACCCAGCTGAAGGAAGGAGGAACATTCTCTGAAGGGACAGTTGCACGCGTTTCTCGGATGGCTGGAGTGAGTAATCAATCATCACAGACGCGAAAAACTGCGTTTCCGTGACCATCGAAGCGGCTAAACAAAGGTGAAGTTGTTCTTTGTTGACGGACAGTTGCAAGCCTCGTGAGAGGGAGATGAAGCGAGCCACATAAAGGCCAGCCAATGAGGGCAATTCTCAATAAAGGTCGTAGTGCGGGTGAAGGGGAGTTAGCGGGAACAGGATTAACGGACTCCGCAAAACTTTAAACTTCATCGCGTGAAATGGGCAATCGCTGTTGCAGCACAAGTGACGTCACGTGCTTCAATTCACAGCAAGAAGTCGGAAAGTGCTCGTTCCAAACAACCCGAATTCTTGTAGCTTCGGAAATCTTATTTCGCACGTGTTTTCGGAAGCTGTCTAGGCCTCTGGAGGAGACTTGATTGACTTGGGTTCTCCGAGGGGTCGAAGTAAAATGAATTCGGGTGAAGTTTATAAATGATTCCAGAACCAATGCGAGTGGTGATGGGTTCGGATCGAGGGGTAGAGGTTTAGACCGGATTATCGAAGTTTTATTTTAGCCAGCGAGATTAGCATTACTAGAAGGGTTGTCCCCCTTGGGTGGTTGTGGCTGACAGCTTCAGACTTATGTGAAGATGGAGTAAAATGCGTAGTTTATTATACAGGGTTCTTAAAATTAAAGTACCCTATGTAGAGGGCTCTGGAGCGAGTTCTAAGACTCGTACTGAAGAGAAATTTGGACAACAGGTACAATAAAGAGTGTGCTCGCCATTTATTGGAGGAAAAAATAGTTACAAAATTTGTCACTATATGGCACTGTGGCAATACAAATCATTTGAACAGCGCTACAATTGTTCAATGCGTCCTCCATTTTTGTCAACAACAGTTTCCATTCGAAGAACAGCATTTTCTACAGCAGAACGTAACATGTAAACCAGAATAGCCAGCACATGACGTCTTATGCTGTCCTTCAGATCTGCCAGAGTTTGACATCCTTCTCGATACACCTGGTTCTTCAAAAAACCCCACAACCAGAAGTCGCATGGGGTGAGGTCCGGTGATCGGGGTGGCCAAGATGTTTGAAAACAACGTCAGTAAAGTGTTCCCTTAGCAATCTTTGGACGCAACGGTGTATATGGGGTGGCGCACCATCTTGCGTGAATATGGTAGCCTGAAGGCACCCACGTTGTTGCAGCTCTGGTATTGCGAAATTTGCCAACATTTCATAATATCGCTGTCCAGTGACGGAACAGGTGCGGGGTCCAGTCGGTGTTACCTGTTCAAAAAATATATGACCCAATCATGAATGTAGCCGTAAATCCACACCACACTGTCACTTTTGGAGAATGCAAGGGGACCTCTTGGATAACTCGAGGGTTTTATGTTGCCCAAATGCGATAGTTTTGCGTATTCACTTGTCCATTTAAGCAGAAGTGGGCGTTTTCACTCCAAAGGATGTTCCATGGCCAAGTGATATATAGAAGAAGAAGAAGAAGAACTCAACTGATAGAAACTGAACCTATATCCACTGATAGAAACTGAAGTGCGTAGGTGAAACGAATATCTGCATCACCATGCTTTAGCTGCTGTAGAATGTGCACCTTGTAAGGATAGTACCGCAACACCTGACGCATTACTAGCCTTACAGTGGAAGACGGCATGTCCACATCAAGAGAAACAGCTGGCACACTTGCACTACAACATGGAGATTGACTTGATAAATCCACGACAGCCATAGCCACATCTTTAACACTAGAGGAGTCCACGCGTTTTCGACTTCTACCTGGTTGAACACCAAGATGTCCTGTCGCTTCACATTTCGCAATCATTTTGCGTACAGGACAAACAGTCATGGGTCCACGTGGGCTTTATGCGCTTCTAACGCCGGAATTCTCTGATAGCTGCAGCTGCAATGTTGCTGTTCTGGTAGCACAGCTTCACTGATAGCGCCTTTTCCTGCAACGTTGTTGGCATTGCTGCTGTAGTGCAGGCAAACATCTACTGTATGATTTAAAAGAGACTGATTTGCTTTTATGCAGTACAGTAGAGTTGAGTAAGTAGTGGCGCTGTGGCAATAACTTAAGATTATGCAAATAACATAAGTTATTTGCATAATCTTAAGTTTGCGTAATAGAGTGATACAGCGACAAATTTTGTAACTATTTTTTTATTTTTTTTTTTTCCCAATAAATGGCGAGCGCATTCTTTATTGTACCCGTTGTCCAAATTTCTGTTCAGTACGAGCCTTGGAACTCACTCCAGGCTCGTTTAACAACCTATTTTATTTCATTATTTATTTATCTTTATTTTTTAATTAATTAAATATTATTTTATCGTTATTATTATTTTTATTTATTTTATTTTTTTTGACTTAAGCAGCAAAATTCTAGGATTCCCTTAAATCCTGAAATTGACCTAATGTACTTAATACTAATACTATACTAATTGTGATGAATCTACACGATGAAACTCCATCTTGGAAAGTCTCGAAACGCATCTCATAAACCGATACTTTTAAAGTTGGGTATGATTCTTTACAGCGCCTGACCTCCAAATTAATATTTCGGCCCACTTTATCCGTTAAAGATACAGAAGAAATATCTTTTCCTGCACATTCTACTCTGGTATAAAAACTCGAATAAAGAAATCTTATCAGAATTATTTGAAAAGTTTACTGTTAGAAATACAATACTGCTGCTGCTGCACAGACTGCTACTTCCAAATCTTTTACCCTCTCTCTCTCTCTCTCTCTCTATATATATATATATATATATATATATCCCCACCCCAGAATGGACCCACCATCAATTTCATTCGCTCTATGGTAGGCAGTTCCTCTTCACTGAGCGTATTTAATTGGCATGGAAGGAAGTTTTCTGTATTTTCTTCTAATAGGGTTGCATTCTAAGCAGAGCCACTTCCAGCAGTTCTTTTCTTGAAAAACATCGCTGCCCTCTCAACTGGACACGGTCAATCTATTATCTGGCACAAGATCTGCACTATGCAGCTTGCCTCGTGAGCTTGACATCCCTTTATTCAACTTCCTTCTGCCAGGAAGTCTTTAAATTCTCTTCTTCTTCTGCTTCTCCCTCCCTTCCTTCGACTGCTTCAAATATTTACCAAAATAATTATTTCATTTCTGGCGGACTGGCGATCGATATCTAGTCGCATCCATCTTTATTAAGAAACTGATAAGTGTTGACCTTCTTCTTCTCCCATGCACAGTTGATGGATTATCTCGTCTTATGAGAACTTTCTTCCTTATTAAGAAAGGACTTCGCCTCGTCACAGTTCTCAACTCAGCCGGAAGTTCAGTCAATAAATTAGGCCTTGCACACCGCCTGAATACTTTAAGAAATGAATTTTCTTAAACTATTGTAAAGACAGGTTTGGTTCGTTTCTTGCTTGCCATAAGCGGAGCTCTTGGATAATGAATCGCGGTTGGAAACAGATCAGTTCGGTTTTGTTTTCTTTTCTGCCGCAACATCAGACGGAACTGAATGACTCGACAGAAAAATGAAAGTGAATTTTAGCTGAATAAAAGAAAAAATAATAATAAGTGTCGTTATAAACGAGATGATATGAATTTTGATACAAATATACAATGAAACAATATTATTATTATTATTAGATTTTCTTTCTATACATTAATATAATATTGGGTGCATGATGACGACGAACGGATGCAGATGGTCTGCAAGGATCGACACCTTATTACACACCACAATATCCATACTCTTTTAAACCTCTGGCCTCTACAGTGTTCTGTATCAGACAACCAATGTGTACTACACGCAGATGCGGGAAACCCCTGGCGCCTTTAGGCCCTAAACACACTATACACTATACCTAGACCGTTCAGAGATGCATCTAGGGTAGCGAGTTGAACACGCACCAGACCGTCCCGTAGGTATCCCGACAGTCCTAAACAGTTCTTTGCTGGCATGACAGTTGCAGAGCTTCGGGCTGTTTCCACCAGATACGCACGCACGCACCCGTCGGCTCGAAATAAGGAAACGGGACTCGTCGGATAAGGAGACTCGTTTCCAATCATTCAAGGTCCAGTGCCGATATTCTTTCGCCTTGTTGGGGCGTGAGTCCTATGTCCGTAGTGTTAGCAATGGGACTTTTGTGGGTGAAGGACTCCAATAATGCGGCTAATGATTGTCTGTTGGTCTTGGTGGAGGCATTTCTGGCACCTCCCTCTTCGAATTCGGCCGTGATTTTTGCCACTCTTGCTCTCCATTTGTCTGAAACCATGCGAGACACACGTCGATTGCCATGTTCATCCACCACCTTTCTCTGCCCAGAGCTCTTTCCATGATGAGATGTTATTCCGGAAATGGCGTATTCCCGATGCACTCTTGATACTGTCGAACGGGAAAAGCGCAATTTCTGTACCACTTCTGCGATAGAGTGACCCATGTGTCGGGCACCCACTATCATTCCTCTGTCAAAGTCGATTAACTCACAACGTAAACGTCGTGAGTTAACCTACTGCAGAGTGGATACACTATACTACTAGTACACTAATATATTTATTTATTTATTTATTAAATCTGTGTATTGCTCTGCCGAAGAGCCAACCCCTGGACAGCAGGAAGCTAGGCGGGGGTGATATTTACATACAGAGGTTAAGACAGGGACATGTGTCTGGCGGTTACATGGGGCCCATGTATGCTTAACCCGAAAGGTAGAGAACTTACAGTGTTTATTATTTTACATAATTTAAAGAATTAAAGGATATTATTTTCTCAAAAGTGGTAAAAATTACAAAACCATGGGAGAAATGTACAAAATATAGAGAAATGAGGGAGTCTTTTACCGGTTGTTGCACGTGGTATCTCTTCAATCTTGACTGTAATAGTGCTCACAGTCCGGCGTCTTTGGAGTAATAGATTCTAAGAGAGAGGACCAGTGATGGCTTCACTTTATTTTCCTTTTCACCTATCTTTAACGGGATGCATCGTGGTGGCATTTTCCTTAGTGGCGTCTCATAAGTGTACGTTTGCATATGTGTCCTTTAGCTTCTGACGTCTGTATGTATGCTGCTCAGAATCTATCCAGGTCGATGGCTAGATTCATCAAATCTACCGTGTTTCCTGGGAACATGCGTCTCAATCTTTTCAGGTTGTTCAAATTCAGGTTGTGATTGTGAGTGGAAGCCTTGGGTCCATTTGATTACTTCCGGCAATGCAGGGAGTTTTTTTAGATCAATAATGTCAGGGGCATACTCTGCATATGGTACGCTAATCCACTCTGCAGTGGAGGGGGGGGGGAACTGGTGTCTTAACCCTCGAAACGAAATACCTCAACTTTCGATTATTAAGTCACAGTTCCCCCCCCCCCCCGACTGCACAGTGGATTAGTGTACCGTATTTCCAACCGTGATTACACTGGCTGTACGTTGGGGAAACCGGCAGAAGACTCAGTAGTCGAGTCTCTGAGCATGAGAAAGCCATCCGTGGCGGACGTGGATCACTAAGCGATTGCTGAGCACTTTTTGGTCGGCAGACAGCACGACATCGAGATTATTGACCGATCTTGCCACTACTGTCGCCATGTCTGGCTGGAATCCCTCCACATAGAATTCTTTATTGCATACAACATATGGTGTTGTAGCGGTTCCTTTAACCAGAACAGAGGATGTTGTATCAACCCCATCACTGAGGCAACCATCCTCGTAGTTGAAAAACGTTGGTGTTCAGAGCATTCCCAAGTATTGCAACTACAACCGCAAGCCTCCGATTGTAGACCGACTTGCGGACACTGTGCTCGTTCGGGTCACGTATTTTCGGAGTGTCCCAGCAAAAGTGACTCTCCAGTATGTGCCAATTACAACCGAAAGAAGAAGAAGACAGCCGATCACTCTGTTAGACATATCTTGTGTCCAGAATACCAGAGAGCTGTAAAGTGTAAAGTGTAAAGTGTATTGATGTCTAACGGCACCAGGGGTTTTCCCCATCTCCGCGTTGCTTTCATTGTAGGTGTACCAGTTCACTGGGAAGGCCAGAGATTTAAAAGTATGGGAATTTTGTATATGTGTGGTGTTGTGTATCGTTGTTCATCTGGCCGTTTAGCCGCTGGACCCCTACTGAGGCCCAACGTTGTCCACACTTGGCCTCGTGGAGGCAGACCAGGTACACAGAATGAAGTTTTACTCTGGCAGGCCCTGCCACATAGTTTCCTGAGATTTCAGTGACTAGGGCCTAAAAAAAAAAAAAAAAAAAAAAAAAAAGACTCGGTAGGGGTGAGCGCTGGAATTAGAAAAGCCGATTGAGATGTATGCGGTTTAATTTGGACGAAGTTGAGTTTTTGTAGTTTCTGTTGGGTTATACGCTGGCGTATTAGGCAGAGCAGGGAGGGAGACTGAAGGCTGGGGGGAAAAGACAGAAGTATGGGGACAATAGAGAAGGCGACCCCAGGATTTTCAGTGAGGCAGGCCCAAGCCCCACCAGGAGAAGAATCAGGGTTGGCAGGGAGGAGAAGAATCAGGGTTGGCAGAGGAGACAAGACTGTCTCCTCTGCCAACCCTGAGTTAGATTTGACAGTTTCCGATCATTGACTGATATCTTTTGGCCTATCTTCTTCTAAAAACTATTACAGCTCCACTTAATGATCTGATAAGATTTTCCCTACGAAATATAATTTGGGAAAACTTTGATAAATCAACCTTTAAAAATCTTCCGTCTGATTTTACAGACTCTGTGGAACACCTTGATGATAATCACCAAAATAATAAAATCCCCTCATGAAGAACAAAAACAGCTATTATTGTATTCAATAGAAATCTAGACATTCTCACCGTCACTTCTCTCTGCTCACAGTGTGCTACCTGTATACAAGCTACTAATGAAATTTGTCCTTCTACTTGATTTCTTTATATTGTCCACCATCTTCAGATATTAATCCATTTCTGGAGTACCTAGAAACTGCTTTCTTAAACCTTTACCAGAACCTGTTATTATCCTAATGGATGCAAATTCCAAATCTTCACTGTGGCATAGCGCGACTACCGATCACAGAGGGCGGTTATTAGAAAATTTAATTTTTGCTCATCAATTGCATTTTCTTAATCTCCCAAATAAGCCTTCTACCTTTTGTAGCACCCATGGCCAGTCTAACATGGACGTCACTCTGGCAACAAGCAATATCTCTTCTAGAATTTCTGAGTGGGATATACATACAGATTTGAAGTTTGCGGTCATCGACTTTAGAAGAACATAAGTCTTTTGGCTTATGTTCTTCTAAAACTACTACAGCTCCACCTAATGATCTGGTCAGATTTTCCCTACGAAATATAATTTGGGAAAACTTTGACAAATCAATCTTTAAAGATCTTCCGTCTGATTCTACTGGCTCTGTGGACCATCTTGACGATAATCAATTGGCAAATTTTGTTAAAAACACTGTCTTTACAGCTTTCACAAAATCTACTAAAAGGAAAGAAAGCTTTCCATACAAAATGTCCCCCGGGGTGGGCAAATGAGCTAACAATTCAACGTCGCAAGGTTCATCACGCAAGGCGCCTTTATCAAAGAACAGAACGAAATAGACAGCTTTTACTTGAGGTCAATAGTTACATTTAAACTATAAAAATGAGAAGAGGATATATACTAAAGAAATATATAATAGTAAGGTTAAACCTTGGCAGAATTTTTACATACACCTGGAAACCAAGATCCGTGGGGTCTTATATATAAAATCAGTAGAAATAAATTAACTCCTGGTGATATTTTTAACACAATAATCTGAAATAATACTGAAACTCTGAAATGGATGCATTCTGCCAATCAAATACTTGAGAGACTTTTTCCGAATGATGAGAGAATACTCGATTCTGCCTACCACTCTGGAGTTAGAAAGAAAATGAGCAATATGATTCTCCCATTTCTACTCCTTTATTTTCTATATTTAAGAGCTTAAAATGCAGTTATTTCTATAAGTAATAACAAATTCCCAGGAATTGATCTACTGGAAACCATTTTCATAAAAAGATTCTTCTCTATTAGACCAAACCATCTTTTGAAACTCTTCAACAAGTGTCTTGTAGCTGGGAAATTCCCTGTTATTTGGAAGTCTGCTCTCATTAAAATAATCCCAAAACCAGGTAAACCACTAAGTGATCCTAAATCATACAGGCCAATCGCTTTATTATCCCACTTTGGCAAATTACTAGAAAAGCTCATTGCATATAGATGTAATCAACTTATTTTGGAAAGTAATCTATCTTCCTCTTTTCAGTGTGGTTTTTAGCCTCGTTGTAGTTGTGAAGATGCGCTTTTTGAATTGAAAATTTTAATTGATAGCTCTACTTACAAATATACACTGGCATTTTTTAATGATTTTGAAGGCGCCTTCGACAAAGGTTGGTGGCAGAGTGTCTTACGGCGCCTTAGAATCGCTCGTTGTTCTAGACATCTCTTCCTTTTGTTCAAAAGTTACTTTGCTGAACGTACTGTGTACATCCAGACCAAACGTCAGTCGGAATCTAAGGCTGTGTCTCGAGGGTGTCCCCAGGGTTCCATTCTCCTTGTTCTTGATGATTGGCTGTCTTCTCCCCGCCGACACAGCCGGTGCGCAAATGATTGCTTTTTCCAACGATCTCTCCATCTTAGTACATGGTAACTGCAGGTCCCAATTGGAACAACGGGCTAACTCTGTATTCTATGATCCCACTGCCGATACAGAGTCTACCGTGATACTCGACTGGACTCTGAAAAATAAATTAAGAGTGTTACCATCTAAAACCAAGATGATGATATTTCAAGGAAAACTTGACCATAATAGACCTCCGGTTGTCAAGTTTAATGGAGTATCTCTGCCACTTGTTACCACTCATAAGCATCTTGGTATTATTTTTGATGAAAAGTTGTCATTCTTACCACGCCTTAACCCAAGCACGGTACTAAGTACTATAGGTTCTAATAACTCTCGTGTTTGGGGTTCACATAAAAAAAAAAAAAAAAAAACATCCAGAATCTTTCCAAAAAAGTGAAAACTTTTACGGCCATGTTATTCAAAATCTGTCGGCAGGACTGGGGTTTAAAAAAAGGGAACCCTCAGAATTCTATACTACAAAGTGTTTATTCCAATCGTTACACATGCAGCCAGCATATGTTTTCACAGAACCAAACTTATTACAGTTCAAACCAAACTAGACAGCATCCAACGGACCTTTTTGCTAGCTCTCCTGAGAACTGTTTTCATTGAAGCAAACTCCTTCTTCTCTCCAGCCTTCGGTCGGCAACACCCTCATCCCAATTGCATCCAGCCATCGTGATCTGGGCGTTATATTCGACTCCAAACTTCGATTCAACGCCCACATAGACATGCTCCTCACACGTGCTTCAAGACTCCGGTGGATAGCAAAACAGCATCTCCTTCATATCAGAGATAAAAAGACAACCGTGAGGTACATAAGAGCAATCATCTTTCCACCTTTACTCTATGCTGCTGAAATTTGGGCGTCAGCGGCACCATCAATAAAGAAACCACTCTTTGCCACAGAATTCTGGCTCCTAAAGTGGGCCAACAAGAAGCACAACCTTCCAGCTCTGATTCACACCACGCAGCTTGCCAACTCTCTCGGGATTCCACGGCTTCCCACCTTAGTCGAAGACCAACGCCTCCTAGCAACAGTCAAGATGATAACAGGCATAATCGCAACACCTTCATTCTGGGATACCTGTGGCTGGAGGATCCCCCCTGCTGCCCTTAGGGCCAATCCCGAGCTCTACTCGCATTCAGCGCGACTCCATCTCTCGGACAGGTTCCTCCCTCAGCAGATGTTCAAGCAAACCCAGGCACTTGACGCCGACCTGAACAAATTCGCTATTGACCGGACTTACAGGAAAAAAATTATGTCTAGTAGGACTAATCTGCATTGACATGTGTACCTTGCATCTGTTCCTGTCTGATTGAGCTGGTGCTCTTATCTCGATGTTAAGTCAGCTCAATCAGACCTAACTCTCGTAAGGAGTTCTCTCCTTTGTATAAAATATGTTTTCTTTTGTAAAATTACCTGTTTTTGTAAATTTATTGTTCTATTTTCCCGGAAGTTGCGGGAGGTTGTAAAAATGTAAACCCCTGGCTTTTTGGCCGTGAAGGGCATTAAAGATTATCTCTCTCTCTCTCTCTCTCTCTCTCTAACTTGTAGAACAGTTTCAACTGCATCTTTGCAAGCCATCTCAGGCTTGTTACCCCTTGTTTTGTATCTTACATATAAAGGCTTTGTTTACTATATTCGTAAAGGACATCCTCTAACTTTTTCCGATTTGACCTATGATCCCACTGCCGATCCAAAGAATGAAAAAGCGAAATGTTGGACTGAGCTTCATAAAAGATGGGAAGTGAGATGAAATTCCTCGACCAAAGGAGCAGTGACCAGACGTTTTATACCCGATATTAAATTCACTACCTCAAAAAGTAATCAGTTGTGGTTCTACCCAAGCCTTATTACATCATACATTCTAACTGGTCACGGTTCTTTGAACGCTCGTCTTCTTCAATTCAATTTACCTTCGACATATACCTGTTTCTGCGGCGCCTCTGAAGACTGGAATCATGTCTTATTCTTCTTTTCGGTGTACCAAGATTTAAGAGAAACATTGTCTAGTATTTCTCTCCTGGAAATGAAAGATATCTTATTGAAAATCAAAATGCCTTCTCACCTTTGCAAGAATTTGTTTTCAACAGACGACGCGGATCACTGAGCTGACTTCTATACTCAACATTTCATTATTTTATTTCCGTTTCTTTAATAATAATTATTATTTTATTATTTTAACATTTTATCTAAATAAATTTATTATTATTTATTTTATTTTATAATTATTTTTTTAAATTTAATTTCTTTTTTTTTTGAAATGTCATAATATTTTGTCCATTATTATTTTTTTTTGATAGTTCCTTAGGGGACAGGATTCGCTGATCTCCAGTTTATTAGAGACATTAAACTGATTTTTAACTGTTTATACCCAGATTTGGGCTTCATGCGAATGGGAACTGCTGGCATCCATCTATTACACTTTCTCCAGTGGATTCTGGATTCTTTGTGGTATTCACCACCCTACGTGATTATAGGAGATTGCTGCACTCATAGGATTTGCGCTCATTCCTATGGGTGCTGGAAATACTACATTTAGTTTTGTACGTGTACAGTTGGGCCCTCCTCCTCGTGGCGTGGATGGGTACTTCAAAGCAGCGATCCTGGTAGCAAAACTGCCAGAAACAGTTAAACAAACACAACAACACACCCACACACACAATACGCAAACACTTCATTTTGCCCGACTTCCAGATCTTGTATTTTAAAAACGCCTTGTTCTCACCGTCAAAACGACAACCGGAATGGTCTCAGAGCCAAGCATCTGGGAACTGTGTGGCTGTAGGATCCCTCTACGCGGACTAAGGTCAGCTCCCACGCTCACAGCTCACTATAATAGACTAGTGCTCAGTGACCGCTTTCTCCCTAGGGAGATGCTCCCCACAATCCTTTCAATTGACGGCGACCTCTATAGGTTTGTGAAGGATCGGAGGTACCGAAGACAGATCCTTAAGAGCCTGACCTTGGCAAGGCAAAGTGCACATTGATAAGGGCAGCATAATAATGCCCAATATATTGTAAATAATGTTCAAAGCACGATGTCTTTATGAATGTGTTGTAAATAAAGTGAAGAATATCTTTATGAATATAAATATTAATATAACATAATGTAAATATGAATATCTTTATTATTTCATTGTAAATACTGTCAAAAGCATATATCCTGTAAATAATCTGACACTGATTCTATTTTATTGTTGTCTCTGGGGGATAAGCCCGAACTTCGATGTGGGCCCCGTCTCCCCAAGACTATTGTCCAGGATACTTAATGATTTTATAATAACTGAAAGCAAAGTGGAAGAGAAATTGTTGAAGTTAAACATAAGAAAAGCGTCTGGGATGGATGGGATCTATCCAGTTATATTAAAGGAGGCGGCAAAGCAACTAAGCAAACCCTTAGCCATAATTATGAGAGCATCATTGGATTCAGGGGAGATCCCCACGGACTGGAGATGTGCAAATGTATCCCCAATTCACAAAGGGGGGTCGAAGGGTGACACGAGTAATTACAGACCAGTTAGTTTAACTTCTGTTCCGGGTAAAATAATGGAGTCACTGGTTAAAGATGCATTGCAGGATCATATAGACAAGACTGCAGCAATAATTCAGACACAGCATGGGTTTGTTAAGGGAAAATCTTGTCTGACAAATTTGATTGGTTATTATGATGTGGTTACAAAGGAACTTGATGCAAAAAACAATTTTGATATCATATATTTGGATTTCAGGAAAGCTTTTGACACCGTTGCGCATGGAAGACTATTGTACAAATTGGAGCAGAATGGTATTAAGGGTAAGTTGCTACAATGGATAAAAGGATGGTTAAGTGGGAGAAGACAGAGGGTGGTAATCAATGGGTGCTACTCTTCGTGGATTAATGTTATTAGTGGAGTCCACAGGGTTCGGTGTTAGGTCCACTGTTGTTTTGTATATTTATCAGTGATATTGAAGAAGGTATATCAGGTTTAATGACGAAGTTTGGAGATGATATAAAGGTTGGCAGGGTTGTAAATGACAGTAATGGCAGTGGGCTACTGGAACGGGATCTAGATAATTCGGGCAAATGGGCTAAGAAGTGGCAAATGAAGTTTAACCTTGACAAATGCAAAGTACTGCATATGGGTAGAAGTAACCCCAGAGAAACGTACCAACTGTGTGGTACTACACTTAAGGTGGTAGAAAATGAAAAAGGCCTGGGAGTAATTGTGCAGTCAGATATGAAGTTTTCTGAGCCATGCAGACAGGCTGCCAGGGTAGGTCATGGGGTTTTGTCAATGATATATAGGAATTTTGCTAGCAGGGAGAAGGAGGTGATTATCCCTCTGGCAATGATCAGGCCACGCCTTGAGTACTGCGTACAGGTCTGGAGGCCTCATTTTAGGAAGGATGTAGATTTACTTCAGCGTTTACAGAGAAGGGCAATAAGATTGGTGAGGGGAATGAAGGGATCCTCTCACCAAGAGAGGCTTAAGTTCTGCAAATTGCAGTGGCTGGAGACTAGGCACCTGCCCGGTGATCTGATTGAGATATATAAGGCCTTAAATGGATTGAGCACGCTGAATTCTGATGGGATCCTTCCACTTGTTCAGATTACGAACCTAAGGGAGCATAAATTCAAATTAAGAAAAGACAGATGTAGAATAGATATGCGGAAATTTGCCTTTAGCCAGCAGGTGGTTAATTGCTGGAACAAACTTCCATCTGTCGTTGTGGAAGTTAACAAGTTAAATAAATTTAAGGAGGAACTGGACATGCGTTTGGAGGGAATGGTGTGATTTTTTTATTTTATTTATTTATTATTTTTTTATTTTTTGGCTGATGCTGTATAAGCTCATACAGTTGCTTTCTTGCATCATATGCCACTGCTACTACTACTACTACTACTATTAATACTACCAACCAATGTAAAACCCCTGGCATTGCTGCTGTGAAGGATTTATTGTATATACCATGTTTGTATATAATAAAGATTATATAAATATAATACTACACACATTTCTGGCCATTGTACAGAGTCTTGCATATCATCACAGAGAACCATGGCAGAGATGAACTAACGTTTAGGGGCCGCCTTGGGTAAGACACAACACATGTCTACATATGGATGAAATTTTCAGTAGCATCCAAAACAGAATCACTGTTTTCTGTTTGAATAGGTATTACAGGAGTTGTATGAGCAGCAGGTGGTATTTGTACTGGTGTATTGCTGGTTTATTTGCAGTCTGTTGTTTTGAAGGTTGAGGTGTAGAACAGAGGAACACATTGAGAAATGAAGATACATGGCGGAATCGACATATGATACTGAACTGATACTAAATGAAATCTTTGGGAATTTTCGGCATATGTGTGTCTTAGTACAGTTGTTGTAACTGTTTTCTTTATTTTGAATTTTATTTCTTTTCTATCTTGTATTTTTAGATTTTTCTCATACTACTCAAAACATTTAGAGAAGGTTGGTGAATGCGGTTACACTGGGGCAATGCGAAGCCTGAGCATTACAATCCGCTTGAGCATGCTCCTTAGATCCACAGTTTGGTGTGTGTGTGTGTGTTATGGAGGTTTAATGGCGCATAAGCTGCTGAGGCTATAGTGCGCCTCCACAGTTTGGATTTCCTGGTTCACCTCCACAGACGATTGGAGAATGTAAACATTTCTGGAACTTATAATATATTATTGAGTTCGTAATTTGCGGAAGAATGCAACGGTTCAAATATCGCTTTCATTGAAGGAAAGTCTGGTGAACTAGATGACAGTACAATGCAACGAGTTGGAATAAGCCAGTCATCCTTCTGTAGCATAATCCTTTTTGCTTGGGTAACCTTCTGATCCTTGAGGATTATATAACGTCATTGACAGAACCTGCAATGTACTTAATGAATCTGTTTGATAAATACTAGTTTTAATGTGATCCAAAGCTAGCTGCCCTCGTGGGTAGGACAGTTGGTAGGAATGCCGCCGTCCTCTTCACAAAACTAAAGTGGAAAAGACCTGAGTTCATTAAAATCCCTCCCGTCCATGTCGGGAGATATTTTAATGGGCCTTTTTTTACAAATTCGCCCGACTTGGTCGGTCGTAGGCGATGGTAGGGTGGTTTTTCTCCCAGAAATTCGAGTTTTTTGTCCGGAAAAACAGAAAATCAACCATAGAATAACACATACAATTTTTACAGGTAATATACGCGGTACAACATGGCCTTAGTCGCTAATTCTCCTAAAATCCCTACTACGACAACAACAACCAAGGTTATCTCTGTATCCTACAACTGTGTAGTATAAATACTTACTCGTCGGGAATCTTTCCAGGTACTATATTCTCTGGGAAGACTACAGCGGATCCCACAGGTGATTCTTGTTTCGAGCTATCAGTGAACATAGCTCGAATCAGAGTAAGCGGGTCTATCATTTTAAGTATATTAAGTAGTAGATGGTGAAGTGCTGGATTTTCCTCCGTTATTAATGGAAAAGTTGCATGATACAAAGTGAGCATGTAAGGTTGTAAGGGGTTGCCTTGGTGACTGAGCAACAGATTCTACCGTGATACTAAGCTCTCTGAGTAGCTGTTGGACACGAATGCTGTAGTTAGTCACGTGGGATTCTGCTGTAGGCAGTTAAAGTGAGCAAACGTGCTTGAAGTTGGGCGCGTCAACTTAACTGAAGAGAATTGACATCAGGTGCCTGGTAGCCTAAATTTTTGTTTAAAATATGTTTCAATTTAATTTTTTTTCAATTTTAAATTTTATTTCAGTAATTTCATATATTTCATTTCAGTAATTTCATCAAATTAATTCTATATATGTGGTTTTAATTTAGTGAAATCCTTCCGGCTACTTCGGTAGCTTCATTTTAAATTCACAATTGTACAAATTTTGATAACAGTTAAATTTCTGAAATATATTGTAAATTTAAATGTTATTTTTCCGAAGTTTAAATTTTACCTAAATAATGGTTGTTACAAGGTCAATTTTCCATTCAAAGTCCAAGGACATCTCTAATTGGCTTTGAATTCGGCCTGTAAGTTTCCTTAATTCATTATAACAAATAGGATTTTCACATTCTTTCTCTTTTTCACGCCTACAATACTTCCTTTTTCTGCTATCCTTCTTCTATTAGTTATGGCTTAAATACACTTACATTAATAAACTGTATTTATGGGATAATCCGCTTGCGGTGGCAATGGGTGCATTACGTCTATAATGTGTTGTATATAGTATTTTTTATAATATTATGGGGAGGATTATAGTAAGCTAATCATGTTAAGATAATCATATTAATATATATATATATATATATATATATATATACCTCGATAGATCTATAGAAAACGAATAGGAAAATGCAGTAAAAAGTACCAAAAGTTAATATACTATTGCTAACAGGGACGGGAACTTGCACTCCCGGATTACCTGAGCACCAGCTTTATATTCTTCAGTCATATACTTTTTACTTTCCTACCCTTAAAATTCTTCCGCACTCCTAGCCTAGCTATTAGTGCAATACGAGGGCAGGAGTGCCTATTTCTACCCTAATTACCTTCCTAACTTCGCCTCCCATGACCTAAACAGCCAGACATTGACTGCTCACTACAACACAACATTCGTATTAAATAAATATAAAGTTACTAGCTCTATCTATGCAGCACGTTAGGCAAGATATACTGTTTATATAATGTGCGGTGTGTTAATCAGGATAAGATTGCGTGTAGGGGGGTCAGGTTGCCATGTTTTCTGGTGGAGATTGTCTTGAATAACTCCTTATTTTTTAAATTTTTTCTAGCATCTCTTCTGCAGCCACATCTTATAAATCCCAGTCTGTTCAGTGAACTGTGGGATGTCGCAGTCAGTATTAGTATTAGTAATGGCCGCATGGTGCAAGAAAGCCTATGGCTTATGCTGCAGCAGCCAAAAAAAAAAAAAAAAATCCGAATAAAACAATGATAAATAAATAATAACAATAATTAATAAAGGAAAAGTAAATTAAGCCTATTATTCTATACGCTTCCCTCACCCGAAGATACTATCCAGATGACCTTTGAATTTCCCCAAACTGTCAGCCTCTACCACCCATAAAGGCAACTTATTCCAGTAATTTATAACTAGCTGGCTAAAATAAAACTTCCTGCAGTCCAATCTAAACAACTCCCCCCCCCGTAGCTTGGATTTATGTCCCCTAGTTCTAGCATCATTTATAATCTTGAAAATTTCATCCTAATTCATTTTACTGATACCTCTGACAGCCTTAAACACCTCAATCAAATCTCCTCTGAGGCGAGTTACTCGTCTTTGCACCCTTTCAAGAAGCTCGATGTCTTTCTTTAGGTGCTGTCTCCATACTTGAACACAGTATTCTAAGTGTGGTCTAACAAAAGCCTTATATAATGGGATTACCTGGAAAACAGTAATTTTGGATTACTGTTTTCCAGGTGTAATCCTTTACACTTAGCATTAGCATTAGCATTAGTAGAGGCATTTGATGCAAGAAAGCAAGCTTATGCAGCATCAGCCAAAAAAAAAAAAAAAAAAAAAAAAAAACCCACTTCCACTTCACCCCTCTGTTCGTTCAAAATACCTGTCCAGCTGAGCCTTAAACTTATTTAGGCTATCAACCTCCACCACAAGGGATGGAAGTCTGTTCCACCAACCAACCAACCACCCGCTGGCTAAAGGCAAATTTCCGCACGTCTATCCTACATCTGTCTTTCCTCAATTTGAATTTATGCCCTCTCAGGTGATTTTTCTGAGCTAGAGGAAGAATCCCATCAGCATTGAGCATGCTTAAACCATTCAAGGCTTTATATACCTCTATCAGATCACCTCGCTAGTGCCTAGTCTCCAGACACTGTAATTTGCAAAACTTAAGCCTTTCTTCGTAAGAGCACCCCTTTGTTCCATTCACTATCTTGTTGCCCTTCTCTGTACTCGTTCCAGCAGCTCTACATCCTTCTTGAAATGAGGCCTCCAGACCTGTATACAGTACTCTAGGTGTGGCCTGACCATCGCCTTATACAATGGAATAATCACCTCCTTATCGCTGCTGGAAAAATTCCTGTATATCATTGACAATACTCCATGAGCTACTCTTGCAGCCCGTCTGCACTGCTCAGAGAACTTCATATCTGCCTGCACAACCACCTCCAAGTCCCTTTCATTCTCTACCACTGTCAGTGTAGTACCACAGAGTTGATACGTTGCTCTGGGGTTGCTGTTTCCCATGTGTAGTACTTTACATTTATCAATGTTAAACTTCATTTGCCACCTCTCAGCCCATCTGCTCAACCTTTCCAGATCCTGTTGCAGCAGCATAGTGTCAGTAGTGTCCTTGACAACCCTGCCAACCTTTGTATCGTCTGCAAACTTGGACATTAAGCCCGATATACCATCATCAATATCATTTTTAAATACAGAAAACAATAATGGACCCAACACTGAGCCCTGAGGGACTCCACTAATAACATCAGTCCACGATGAGCAGTGTCCATTGATTACCACTCTCTGTCTTCTCCCCCTCAACCACCCCTTTATCCATAGCAGCAATTTGCCTCCAATGTCACACTGCTCCAATTTGTGTAGCAGTCTTCCATGTGCAACAGTATCAAAAGCCTTTCTAAGATCCAAGTATATAATATCAAAGTTATTCCCTGCATCCAGTTCTTTTGTGACTGCATCATAGTATCCAATCAAGTTGGTCAGGCAAGACTTCCCCTTAACAAAACCATGCTGTGTCTGAGCTATAACTGAAGTCTTGTCTAAATGATCCTGCAGTGCTTCTTTAACCAGTGCCTCCATTAATTTTCCTGGAACAGAAGTTAAGCTCACAGGTCTATAATTACTTGTGTCAGCCTTTGATCCTCCTTTGTGAATTGGGGTCACATTTGCACATTTCCAGTCTATGGGTACCTCCCCTGAGTCCAAGGAAGCTCTCATAATTATGGCTAAGGGTTTGCTTACTTCCTTTGCTGCCTCCTTTAATATAACTGGATAGATCCCATCCACCCCGGGTGCCTTTCTTGTGTTTATCTTCAACAGTTTCTCCTCCACTTTACTCCCAGTTATTTCAAGATTCTTTAGCTTACTGCTAGAGTTGAATACACCTCTGGCATTCCCCTCGCTGAATAACTCCTCATGTGTGAATGTCGATGCAAAATATTCATTTAGTTTGTTAGCTACCTGAGCAGGATCATCAACACTTGACCCATCAATATCAAGTGGACCAATCTGATTCACCCCCTTCCTTCTAGAGTTTACATAAGTAAAGAACTCTTTGCTGTTTTTCTTTGCATCCCTTGCCAAGGATTTCTCGTAATCTGCCTTCGCCTGCCTAACCTCCTTTGTAACTTGGTTGCATATCAACTTGTATCTATCATAGGCTTCTGTGTCATGTGTTAATTTGTATGTATCCCATGCATTTTTCTTCTCTGCCATATGCCTCATTAGTTCATCCGACATCCATTTTGGCCTAAACCTTGAACAATATTTCTTAGTTGGTATGTAAAGCCTAGTAGCTTCCAAGATAAGTTCTTTGAATGCTTCCCATTTTGAATTTGCTGTTGGTAACATCATCAGTTGGTCCCACTGTATAGAATTTAAATACTGTCTCAGTCCATCGTAGTCGGCTTTACGGAAGCAATAACCCTTCCCTTTACCCCTAATGGTAGTTACCTCTTTGAGTAAATCCCACTTCAGCACACTGTGATCACTGCCACCTAGTGGTTCATTTATCTGCAGATTCTTAATGCATGAAGAATCACTGCTGATAATCAAATCAAGAGTATTACTCCCTCTAGTTGCCTCCCGAACATGCTGATGTAGAAAACAATCATCCAATAAATCCACAAAAGTCCTGCTAGTGTGTGAGTAACCAGCCCCCAAATTCCAGTCAATATCTGGGAAATTAAAATCTCCCATTATAAGACACTCTGATTTACTGGCCCACTCTATTTCCCTGTACAGTTCCTTATTATACTCATCAGAGTCATTAGGCCTATAGCACACTCCTACTCTCAATTTTGATCTCCCAATGTTTATGTCACACCAAACTGACTCCACACTGCACTGTCCAGCAATGTCGACTGGCTTCACTTCCTTGGTTTTTATGTGTTTCTTAACTAATAACATAACCCCTCCTCCCTTCCTATCCTGTCTATCCTTTCTGTAGACGTTGTACTCCCCAAATTGCAGTTCTGCATCCCTTATATCTGTGTGACACCACGTCTCTGATATCCCAACAATATCTGCCTTCGATGTTTTGAGCAATACCTCAAATTCATCAAATTTATTTACTAAACTCCGGTGTACACGCAAGTATACCTGCACCTGTTTCTATTCTTAGCTACCCTATTGGATTAATTGGATTTATTGGATTAAAGTTATTGGATCCACTGTATTGGATTTATTGGATCCACTTTATTGGATTAAAGCGTAGCTGCCATTTTTCTGACCATTCCTGAAGTCTATCTAGGTCTCTCTAAAGAAGCTCAGCCTGACAGTGATCATTAACTACTCTACCAATTTTAACATCATCTGCAAATTTAGACATTTTATTTTATTTTATTTTATTTTATTAATAGCAAGATACACAACAGGTAGCCATTAACAGTGTATCTGAGATCAGATCAATAAACATAATAACAATAATATGAAATCCAACAGGACGATAAACATTGATATAGATTCAAATAATAAAAGCATATGTACAAAAGGGGATTGTATTAAGTTAAGTTACCGGTAAAACAAGTAATAATTAATCCGTTAGAGAATAGAAAAATAATATAACAAATAATAAGCTACAATAATTAGATGTGAGCTAGTCACTTTGTAGTTTAAGAGAAGAGGCAAACTTGTAGATCGAGTTCATCAGTGATTGGGAGTTGTCAAAGAAGTCAATGAGGGAGTCATTTGCTGATTTGCTGATTCTGTTCAGTGGACTGAACTTCATAAAGTCCGTGGGCAGAATCAAGGCGAAACGGTGTAAGGTTCCTGACTTATCTACAGGGAGCATGGAAGTTTATTTTACTCAGGATATCAGATACTTCATAAATTCCAGTGATTACTTTGGCTAGAAGGGCGATGACAGCAGTAACTCTTCTAGTGCACAGAGGCCTCAGATGAAAGTAATCACACAGCGATTCATAATACACTGAGTGATAGTATAGAGGATTGCGGTATGTAAGGTAACGGACAAAATTTTTTTGGACTGCTTCAATTTTGTTAGTTAAAGTCTTTGTGTGAGGATTCCAGATGGGTAAACTGAATTCAAGGATTGGCAGAACAATAGTTTTATAAAGGATAACCGCATATCTGTAGTTTTTGAACTTGTATGTGTTCCGTTTGATGAATCCCAGTGTTTTGAATGCTTTGCTGGTGATATTAAGGACATGGGCATCGAATTTAGCACTGCTGGAAAAGAGAATCCCCAAGTCGTTAACTTGGTCACACCTTTCGATGATCACAGAGTTAACAGTGTACTCCGTATTCATTAGTTGTGGAGATCTGCAAGATGAGAAAGAGATTACTTTGCACTTCGAGGGGTAAGCAGACAAGCCATTCAGAGATAGCCACAGAGAGAATTTATTGCGAGCACATTGAAGCTGTTAAGAATAGGTAATCTCCTTCACTGCTGAGTAGATCTTAAGATCATCTGCTTAGAGAGCAACTTGAACATTGGAGGTGTAGATGAAAGAAGGAAGATCATTTACGAAAACAATGAAGAGAAGAGGACCTAAGGGAGAGCCTTGTGGTACTCCGCTTAGTGGTATAAAACAGTTTGAGTTCACTTGATCGATAATAACCCTCAAGGAACGATGCGTAATATAGCTGCGTAGCCATGAGAGCAAAGGGTCACGGATACCATCACGCCTTCTATTCCTTCATCAATGTCGTTTATAAAAATTAAAAACAACTGTGGTCCTTGGGGAACCCCACTCTTACATCAACCCAATCTGAGGAATAGCCATTTATCACAACCCTCTACCTCCTGCCCTGAAGCCATCCTATCCATCTAAGGATTTTCTCAGTGATTCCAACCTGTTCTCGTTTGTAAACAAACCGCTCGTGTGGGACTGAGTCAAAAGCTTTGCTGAAATCCAAATAAACAATGTCGAAATTATTCCCTAAATCCAGCTCGTGAGTGACCCTTTCGAAATAGCGAACCAGATTTGTTAAACATGATTTTCCCTTTACAAAATCATGCTGAGTATCCTTGAGAATTTCAATTCGATCCAAATGATCCTGAATTCCACCCTTGATCATTGCCTCCATGATTTCCCTACTACTGAAGTCAGACTGGCAGGTCGATAATTTCCAAATTCACTTTTAGAGCCACCCTTATGTACGAGAGATATATTTGCACTTTTCCAATCCAAGAGAATCTCCCCAGAGTCTGTTACATATTACTAATATATAATTAGATTGTAAATAAATAGATTTTATGGACCTTACGTATAATTTATTATCGGATACAGCTTGTTATTCTATTAGCCGGAGAACTGGCAATTTCCGTGGTATTGCACTATAATTAATAATCATTTTCCAGATTATTATTTTTCTCTGTCCCCTTTCTCAGGGGACAGGGAAAGTATTGAGCATTCATTACAGTACTTGTCTAGAATACTATAGGTATTATCACCGAACAGTTCGTAATCATTTTTACAATTAATCTGCTATGAAGAATGATTGCGAAGAGGCAGACAACCGTTTAAGTCCCCCCCCCCCTCCAAGGTTGGTAGCATCTAGTCAGGATGCGTTTTCGGCCACAACACAGAATATATGCACGAAGATCAAATACCAGAAGAACCAGTCATGAGGAGGGGTAAGAAGCGTTCGGATCACGGTCGAAGAAAGACTCTTGAAAAGGCGAATTGTATCGAATGTAGGAGCAATTCTGTACCTGTCCGATGTTCCGGCTCATGCCCAAACAGTTGCTGGCTGTCCAGTACCCGGAAATAAATCACCCTAAGTGCGTGTTTTATGTGGCCGGAGAGAACGAACGCCGCTGTTTTGTGTTTCCCAGCACGTCAAAGTCCTGTTTCCCAGACAACAGATGAAGTTGTCTCGACGTATCCTACCCGGCCTATTTCCATCTCGAGGCAGCACAGCACCCCGTTGTATTTATATTCCATCGCATGAGACTCGCCTAAGAGTAGGGGCGGTGGACAAAGCAGACGCGTGTTTCCGAGATGTTTATTAGCTGCATTCTCTTACGGAAGACTTTCAATTTAGTTGAAACCTGCGGAAGTTACGACTTAAGTGGATTAAACCGGGAGGAAAACGCTCGTGTCGGATGTCGCCGTTCAAGCGTATCGCATCTAATGCTCCACGGCACAGGGCGGTGTTCACTTTAATCTAAACCTTCCCCTTCTGTCAGAAAACATTTCTTTTGCATTCCACTTTCGCAAAAGATGTTTTAAAGCGTTTCATTAAAATAATGGAAAGAAATAAAGGTTCTCTCAAAGCCCGAGCAATTAATGGCGTTCTTTTCCGCTGCTCTAAGCATTTCTTATTAATAATAACGTCCAGGAAACGTAGCCTGACTACGGTTGCTACGGAAACTCCCAGCTCGTTCCTTGTATCTTGGTGAGGATACAACCCCTGATTAAAATGTTCTTCAAGAATTGATATTCTCTGTCTTCTTCACACACAGACGGATGTGAGCACACACACACTCGTGAAAAGTGCCGAGGAACAGACCACCCACCCAAAGATGCGTTGCTCCCACCCTTACTGCAAAGGCTCTGTTTCAATCCTGGTATCTCTTTCTTCGTTCTTTTTTTTTTTTTTTCCTCATTCTCCTTTCGCATTGAGGCGCCTCCGTAGCCAGGTGAGCAGGAGCAGCAGTGCGTGGCACACGATTCTTCATTAGACCGGGGTTCGAGCCCGTGCTCACCAAATACGGAGGATGCGGAAAGGTCAGGGAATGACCACCGCATATCCCGGAGCAATATGGCCTTACTTGCTAATGCTCCTAAAAACCAACCTTTCTCATTATTATTAAAAACGGGCCAAAGTTGAAATAGGAAACATTCGATTTTCACAGTGGTGTGTAATCATTTCTGAACCCTCAATCATTGCGGATTCCATCAACGAAATTCCAACACTTCATCAAATCGCACCAGTATCATCATTTAGCAACTGCCAATAACAGTCCGCGTAGAGTTCACAGTGGTCCTGACTATTTTTTTTTTGATTGGAACAAAATTTAGTGTCACAGATATGAGAATGACATCTCATTCACAGGCTGTAAAACAAGAGATAAAAGGATGAGGGAGGTAAGGGGTGAGGAAACTAGAATTTTCAGCGATTATATCACTTAAAAAAAAAAAAAGCGCTTTAATCGCCGTTGATGCTTTTGTTTGGTCGTAGAGATTTCTTTAATTAAGAGCGAGAAGGGATTGTACGCTGAATGAGTTTTTGCCCGACTCGTTTTGGCCAAAAAGGGTCGGACAAGCAATTTTGATGGAGTTATAATTTTGGCATGTGAGACTGTGAAGGGAGACAGATTTGGTACATGGTACAGAGTATTTTTGGGTCTAAAGGCACCAGGGATTTACCCCATCTCCGCGTATGTTCTTTGTATCGAGGACAGTACGCTGTCAAGGCCAGAGGTTTAAAAGTGTGTGGGTCATGTGTTCTGTAATATGTTGTGCCCCTTGTTCCTCTGGCTTGTTAATCGCCAGGCCCCAGATGGGACCTGTCGTTTACGTACTCCGCCACTGGAGGCCAGCCAGGTGTTCCCTTAAAGTTTACTCTGCCAGGTCCTACCACCTATTTTCCTGAGATTTCAGTGGCTAGAACCTAAAAAAATAAATAAATAAAATAAAATAAAATAATTCAAATAAAAAAATAATAATAAATAAAATAAATAAAAAAATAAATAAAAAAATAAATAAAATAAAAATTCTTCTTTTCTTTTGGGCACAGATGGTATATTATACACTGCTTAGAGGGGCTATAAGGGATAAGCGCTAGAGGTGATGAGATTTCCTAATAGGTCGGGCATGAATTTTGGTGTTTTAAATTTCTACGTGTGGGGAGGAGAGATGGGAGGAGAGGGGAGGTGGAAGACTGGAGAGGGGGTTGGAAATTGGATGTAAGCGGTCTATAGGGAAGATAACCCCTGTTGAAATAGTGGGGCATACCCATGCCCCACCAGAGGAGAAAAATGGGTGGCAGGAGGGGGAGGAGACAGCAGGCCGCCATCTCCCCCCTGCTAGGGAAAGAGGAGTAAAAAGCAGGCTAGACAGAGCCGGGGCGCCATATGGCTGTATGGCCTCATAAGATGCAATCTTCACCTTTGTGTTCGACCCGAACACAAAGGTGAATACCCGGACCTCCGAACACACTTCGCAGGTCCCAGTCCAAGTTGTAATCTTCTTCTTTGCATTAGTCCAATGGGGGTCCAAGTCCAGATGTCAGGTCCAGTTCGTTACGTTCATGTGTTGTATCTACTTCAGGTGGTCGCTAGTTCAAAGTTTCGCAGTTATCTCAGGTAGGTACGCCTGTGTTTTCATAGGTTAGTGATGATGTGGCAGGGATCTTTGTCTTTCAAAGAGTTTGCGGGCAAAGACGGTGAAAGCCCGGTAATTATCTTCTTCTTGCAATATTATTTCTTCTCAGTTTCTTAGCAAGGAGTTGATGCGTGTATATAGCTGACATCTGAGGTTCTAACAGTTGTCACAGTCATGGATAAGATGTTCCCAGGTTTCCTCCTGACACCAGTTACCGCTCGGGTTGTCGGAGACTCCCAGCTCGTGCAGTTTCCCTCTGAAGGAGCTGTGTACCGTAAGAAGAAAGGTGGTGTGCAAGCCAGGGGAAAACCAGGACGGGCAGATAGGATATACCCTACTGACATCGGGTATAAATTTTTTGGTGACTTGCCCTTTTGTGGTAAGATTCCATCTATTTTGCCAGATAGATGCAGATGTTCCGTTAACCTCTTATTTTCTGAGGATTTGCTTTTCTGTGGATCTATTGTAGTCTAGATAAGTTGTGGTTCTTCCTTTCGATTGTTGGTGTAGCAGCCCACAGCGCACAATCTCCAGGTCCAGGGGAAGGAAGCCCACCAGGACCTGGAGCGCATGGGTATTGACTGTGCAGCAGGCTCGAGTTGTTGTCAATAGTATGGATCGCTGGATCGACTCCAGCTTTTTCTTGTTGACTGCTGTGTTTGCTTTCTGATACCAGGCACCTGCACCATAGGCAAGGATAGGGATGAAGAGAGCTTTGCATAGATGGGAGAGGGCCCTCTTCTTTAGTCTCCAGTCCCTCCTGGTGATTTTAGTTATCAGGGCCGAGAGCCTCCTTGTTTTCGTTCTGAGATAACAGAGATGAAATGTGAAGTTCAAGTTTCGGTCCAGTATTATTCCTAAGTATTTTAGTTCCTGTTTGAGTTTGATGGTCGCTCCATTTATTTTGATTAGTGGAGGTCTACCAGAGTCACGAGCACCCCTGAGAAGTGTAGAGTTTGTTTTTTCGGTTGAGATCGGTAGAAGATTCCTCTTGGCCCAATCCTGTAGCATGTGTGTGGCATGATTGCCTATAGCCTCCAGTTGAGTCCTGCTGTCTGCTTGAAGCATCATAATAGATCATCAGCGTATGCCTGTGTAATGATATTTGGAATATCCAGATTTAAAAACTCATAAAGCACCAGGTTCCACAGGAGCGGCCCCAGGACGGATCCCTGTGAACTGGTCTGGATACAGAGGTAAAGGGAGTGCTGACAGTGATTCTTCGATTTTCCAGGTAAGATTTCATGCAGCGAAATAGATTTGATGACATTTCAGCTCGTCGGAGCCTGGCCAGAACACTGGGCCCCAGAGGGAGTCAAAGGCTCCAGCGAAGTCAATTGAGATGAGGAGGAAATATTTCCTCTCACAGTTTCTGACTGCATCGATGATCCTCTCGAGTGCATGAGTGGTGGAGCATCCCCTCCTGAAACCAAATTGATTTCTTGACATCAATTGAGCATTCTGGTAACGGTTTTCGATTCTGTGGTAGATGAGTCGCTCAACAAGCTTGCTCAGCATCGCCAGCAGAGCGATAGGCCTCTATGAGCCTGGCATGTCTTGGGGTTTTTCAGGATAAGTCTGACTCGGGCTCTCTTACACGAAGTTGGGAAAAACCCTCCGTGAGGCATTGATTTGCTAGGTTTAATATAGTATCCGGTATAATTTCCACTGCTTTTTTTAGTATTTCTGGCTGTACTTGATCTTCGCCGGGAGTTTTCCTGTTTTGCATTTTGGCTATAGCTGTGTTGAGTTCCGTTATCGTGAAAGGGAGCTCCACTGTCTGGGTGGAGTATTTATCATTCCCTTCGCAGAGAGTTCTCTGTTCGTGCGTGTGTGGAATTATTGAAGGTAGGAGAATATGGTCCAATATATTATTAATGGAAGAGTGCCAGGATCTGGTGTATGTCCCTTGAGGTGTTAATGTGGCATTCACCACCAGTAATATCCCCTGGGGAATTTACTGCTGGTGACTTTATATACCACTCCCCACCCAGGGGTCTGCATTTCCCACTGTGGATGCAAGGTGTTCCCAGGAGCGTCCTTTTTCTTGTTTTAATTTGAGCCGTATATTGGTTCCTGATCTTCTAGTATTGCTGTCTGAGTATGTCAACCTCTACTTGGGGCCAAGACCTGGGTGCCCTTTGGAACCTTTTTCGGGCATTATTCACTCGCTGTCTTATTGCCTGGAGTTTTGGTGACCACCAGTGGACCTCTTTGGGAACGGGCTTCTTCTTCCTGATGGCCATGTTTGCTGCTCCAGTTATAAGCTGCGTTACGTTTTGTTGGTGTTGGTCTGGATTGAGATATTTTGTGTCGAAATTCCTGGCTTTTTCCATCAATGTCTGTTGGAATAAGTTCCAGTCTGCTTTTTGGATGGCGTATCTTGGCGAGAGGAATCTAGGTGGATACTGTGCTACGAGGGAGTGGTGGAAGTCAAAGGTCAGGACTCTGTGGTCCGAGGTAGTCCAGTATTCTTGTACCACCCAGGGGGAGAGATGCCCAACAATCGACCGAGTGGCGAGAGGTACATCTATATTTGCCTCCCACAGTGTGCTGGACAAAGTTAACGGTTGATTAGGTCTGTTCAGTACTGCTAGATTAATGTTGGAGATGTAATCCTCCAGGAGCTGACCATTTGTTGCACCCCCACGGTCTAGTCTTTCACTGTTGACGTCAATTCCTACTATGAGTTTGGCATTCTGCATTTGTAGTTGGATATTTTGCATATATCTTGTCACGGGCAATATATCTTTTCCAGGACGGGCATATATAGAGGTGACATAAAATTCCCCTAACGGTGTGTCTATATGGGCACATACGGCCCAGTTTGTACATAGGTCTGAGATCTTGATTACCGTGAGGTCAGGATTCCGGACAGCGATGGCAGCCCACGGGTTGTCTCCATCGACTTGTACGATCTTGTAATGTAGGGGGTAGCCTTTTACTTCTTCGTTGTAGGTGTAGGGCTCCTGTAGCATTAGTATGTCATAATTTTCTTCCGTGGCTTTTTTACCATTTGTGCGGCAACAGCCTTAGATATCTGAGCATTGTGCTGTGCGAATTTAATCTTTGTTTGATTATAGTGATTCCTGTTATTCCCCATAGTCGGTTCTGTTTTGTTGTGCACTCTTAGCCTTTATGTAGATCGGACACTTATTACCCCGTAGTGAGTGATCAAATAGTAGCTTCGTTTCTTTACAATTCACACAAATTGCAGGTTCTGCTTTCCTGAAGCAGAATGCGAATTCATGTCCCGTGTCAGCGCAATGGCCACAGGTAGGCTGTGTTTGCTTACAGGTGTGGGTCGTGTGACCAAAGCGGCAGCACCTGTAGCATTTGGAAACAGCCACGTGCTCACGAAAACGGTGGCTGCCCCAGTTTATATAGATTCTTGATTGTTGGCTCAAAGATTTCCAGGCCGCTGCTGAGAGCTCTATGATCCAATTTATGGCGTTTCCTTTCTGGATTTAGTTTTATGTTTGGGCAAAATATGCTGCCCAGATTCTTCCTCCGTGAGTGTCTGCTTCAAGTTTTTGCAGTATATTTCCTCTGTTAATTCTTCTGGAGTTGTCTCTTTGTCTACATCAAATACAATGATGCTTGGCCCTTTCCGTCTAAGGGGCTCTGCTAGGAGTGCCAGCGTTGAAATTTGGGGTTGCTAATTATACCTTTTATGTCCTCCGCTGTTTCAGTTTCAGTTAACACCGCTATGTTTCTTGTTTTCCGAATAGATCTAACTTAGTATGCTTGAAGTCACCCTTCAGCTTTTCTACTATTGTTTGTTTTACTTCTTCACTGGTCTTGTGTGTTTCTGTAGAGGCTGGCTTTAGTACAACTAGGTGCTGTTTTGGTATGAGGGTTTTTCTCTGGACTGTTGTGGTTCGGTTTGTAATGATGCTTTCATTTGGCTTGTTTAGGTTAGTCCTCAGCGCTTGGGAGTAGGTAGGGACGCGCTGTAGCATTTCCTTTGCCCTACTGTTTTGATATACTTGAAGTTTGGCTAAAGCAACCTCTTTTTCCAAGTTGGTGTGGACTAGGATTGTCTCCATTTTCATCTAATGCCACTATTTCCCCCCGGAGTGCAGTCGTAATCCTGTTATGTTGATCTTTAAATAGGCTTTCTAGGATAGTCCTTAGAATAAGAGACTGTTCCAGTGCAGTGCCTTCAGGCAGCCTGAGGTTCAGTGCGATTTATTGTTTTTTCTGCCCTTTTTCTGTCACATTTTCTTGTTGGGAGATAGTGTGCTCCATTCGGTCTTTGTTCTCACTTTTGGAGCGGGTTTTCATCTCCGATCTGGGAGCTGTGGATTATTTGCTCTTTCTCTTCGCTGTGGATGCTGTTAGAGTACTTTCCAAATCTTCGTTATTGTCTATAAGTATTGTGTCAACGTTATTTATAGCCTTTTCCAGAGGCGTACTTGGATTTTTCGATTTTACGGCCAGGTCCGGATTATCGGGATTGTTTCGGTTTATCGGTTCCATATTTTCCCTGGATGAAGAGTTCTGAAGAGCAACTACTGAATTGCTTAGCTACAGGAGTACAATGCTTAGTTCAGATTCTGTTTTATGCTTGTTGACCCAGATATACAAAATACCTGGATGTTGTGCTTCGTTTATTATTCGTTCTGGGAGGACAGCACTGTGTACAATATTATATATATTCTCAATATCATGATATAGTGACACTACCTGACTTTTATTAATCCTGTGTTAAATATATTTAGTACCCCTAAAATGTTTTGGATATAGCTGTCTTGAAGTAGCAAGTAACTCGCACTAACGGTCACTCAGACAAGGTCCGACCAATCAGGGCTCGACCGCGTGGGACATTGAGAACGTATTGTTATATATGATCTCAATATCATAAATATAGTGGCATTAAATAACTTTTATTAACACTGTATTATATCAAATATATTTAATACCCCTACATGTTCAAGATGTAGATGTCTTAAAGTACGTGGCAAATAACTCACACTAATGACGGTCACTCAGACAATGTCCGACCAATCAGGGCTCGACCGCGTGGTGTACACTGAGAACAACTGTCTTTGTTTATCAGGCACCATATTAAAATTAGACAGAAAACCAGTAAAATATCTGATATTCATCATGAAAAACATATGTGGCTATAAAGCTGTTCATTTACAATTCCCGATAGTTGCTATCATCATCATCATCATCATTTAGGCGATATTTGCGGTACCAATAGCTTTATCAAAATTCATTTTAATATACAGTGGAAAGTTGTCACGTTGTAACCCAGCGAGATTAATGCTAATGAAAAGTGACCATAATTTTCGTTTACCTTGTCCGATCTTCACGACGTTGATGTCTGTGGACACATTTTGAGAAGAGGAACTTGACGGACACAAAATAGAGTAAAATGTGACACGTTAAACTACTAAAATCACGACAAATAATGGAGCAGCAAAACTGTAAGTCTGACCAGTAATTGGACAGCGCCCTGACCTTTGTACATGGTACTTGATTCTGTGCTACACTCTTGAACTTTCTGTTAAGCTGCTATTAAACTTTGCTGTAAATATTGTAGTTATATTTTGAACCGCCACGGCTGTCAATTTGACCGTTTGACCGCTTTAAATCGTTGCAGTTTTGAAACCTTTTAACTGGCTGATTAACTGATTTTAACTAAAAGTAAAAAAGTAAAGTGCAGCCATTATCAACCCACTGCAGGATGGAAGCCTCCTCAACAATTCATGCTGAGGGAAATGGACCATAATCTGCCACGCTGGTCCAGTGCGGGTTGGCAGATCGACCGTATTCAGCAGTCAGGGGCTTGAACCCCGGTCTACTCAAAGAGCGTGTGCTACTGCACTCCCGCTCCTGCCCACTCGGCTACGGAGGCAGTGATTTTAACTAACTTTACGTTAACACACAGAATCGACAATTGCAAATAATTTTGCGCACATTTTTCTTTTAAATTTTGGCTCTACACTTAAACCCGCCAAAGGAGTCAATTTAACTGTTTGAAAAATTTCTGTAAAATTATCAAATTTTTATACAATTAATCACGTTTTTGCATTTATTTATCTTGTAACAAATATTTTTGATTGTCCCTGTGGTTTGTGCAATTACGTCCCCAATTGCGTATATCTGCACGTTTGTGGATAACTCTTCAGATCTGAGCGTGTGTTGGAGTCGCTGCTACTCGTATGTATTTTGCTGCACCGTACCATTTTGGTTCGGTCTGGATGGATGGTATAAGAAACATTAATAGGGGTTGTATAAGAATTATTAAAAAGATCACATTACAGAAATCCATACAAGATGCTCGAAGGTATTCTTCACATGACATCAGTATGGCGTATGATCCCTCAAACGACTAAACAGGGCTGACAGCAGTGAACCATATTCGATATAAGGGTGTCTATAAGATTGTGGCAACAAATTCTATTTTTCCGCCAACACAGACCATAGCTCACCAAGCGACGGAGGAGTTGGCTTTCGGCATGCAATGCAGGCGTCCAACAGATGCTCGATCGGATTTCAGTCTGCTGATCGTGCTGGTGCCCAGCACGGCAATCAAGTGGATATCTTAAGTTCTAAGATATTCTTCCACCACTTGTGCTCTATGTGGCGTTTTCGTGCACGAAAAGAAAAGCTGGGCGAATCGCACTCCTGAAAAGTGGCACACAGAATTCGGAGAACTGTTCAAATTTCCCCCTCACGAGAACACTACCTCCACAGTAAGGTAAGGTTGGAGGGATGACACCGCATTCCTCGTTCTCTTCAGATCAAATAACGTCTAGAATCCAGTTGTGGACTAAAACAGGACTCATCAGAGAACAGAACTGTATCCAATTTTGTCCCGCTTCATCGCAAGCTGCACGAGTTAGACAACGTTTTATACGTGTTCTGTTAATTTTGTTGAGCAGTGTATTTTCTTACGCAGTGAGGTACAAATAAGTTAAGTTTCCTAACCACGACCATACGGATGCACGATTCGATAAGGACAGATCGAAATCATTCCAAAGGTAACGAAGCCTGCAACCTGCAGTTCCAGCAGAAGTGTTCAGCAACTGAAATAAAAGAAATCATCTATTTGTAAGCTTCGCTTCTAACAAGAGCGATATCAGCTTCAGAACTGCGTCTCCTTTGAACACAACCTCGATATGTAAATTCTGAGTGTGAACGCGGTCTGCTCAATTGCGCTCATCCCAGAAGGTAGGGACAAGTGTGAATAAACCAAAGAAAAGAGGAATAATGGCGACCAGAGACACGCGATCCTTCCTCTTTCTTTATTAGCTTTTTTCTCAAGAGCTGAGTTTCGTAAAATTACCGTTTGTGTGACGCTCTTAATTTTACTTGGGCAACAAAAAACAGAGGGAATTACTGTGTAAAAAAATAAACAGGAAACAGAATAACGTAAGAACTATTTTCTAAACTGAGAAATGAAAGCGAAATCCAATTTTTATGAGGAGAAAACAGAGCAATGAAGAGAAAGTTAGCGAGCATTACACAGAAATAACCGTTTTACGGAGATGGTGCAAACATTTTTCGTTCACCGTTTACTTTTTATAGTTTCGAGTTTTCACAATTATATCAAGCGGTGCTGCCCTCTCCTGGTAATACCCTCTTGCGTTCTAATTAAGAGCATCCGCATTTTATTTAAATACAATAAATTTATTTTTACGAAGGATATGTTTGCGTTAAGCTTCAAAGCAATAAGTTTAATAGCAAAGCTTAATTAGACGGTACTCACCTTGAATAATCTTCAGTTATTATTTGAAGTAGGATGAATAGATAATTTTGGGGTTTGAAAAGTTTAAATAATTTAGAGTTTAAATGAGTTAATTAATAAGGATACGGGATTAAATTAAAATTAAAAACGGAATTAAAATATGCTCGAGGAAGTAGAAGTACACAACATCCTCCTTGGTTGTCATTGAAGAATTAATTAATTATAAACTCTAAAATGTATGAAACCCGGTGAAGCCAAAAGTCATGACGACTGACTCGTTTTTTAAACGTCTTCAGTTGGCAATACACTAAGTGAGAAAGGAACGCGTGTTATTTAAAAGAAATTTTATATTCCCGTGATGCTCTTTGTGACATGCGGGGATCTAAGGTGCGTTAGATTCCAGACCGGGGAAAGGTTGGAGGGTAGTTTCGCATTTATGATATTTAATTTAGAATGACTGCGGAACCATTCTACAACAAGGGCTTCGTATTGAAAAATTTTGTTACTAGTTTTTAATTTTATAATGGTGATGTCTGAATCAACTAAAGGGGTATGGTTGTGGGAATGTACGTGTAGTGTAAGCTCGGTACTGGATCGCCCTGTTCCGAAACTATTGTTGTGGTTATAAGCCCGTGTATTAGAGGTTTTTGCGGTACCGTACTTGGTAGTGGTGCTTCCGATGTCGCAGGCATTGCAGTTTTGCTGGTTTTTAATTAATTGCAGTTTTTAATTAACCCATTTAATTAAATATACAATATTATTCATATCATTTATTGGGTATTTATATGTCTCTTTGTATGTATTGAATAATGACCCAAGTTTATTATATGAGGAAAAATATAAGTGTAATGTCGGCACTGACATTACACTTATATTTTCCTTATATTTTACTTATATTACTTATATTACATTTTACTTTTACTTATATTACACTTATATACTGATAAGCTTCAAAGCCATTCATTAAATTGTTTCATTATGTGTGTATACGGATTTTGTTTTTCACATTACTTATTACATTATTTTAAGATACCTGCGTGCACTTTATTTAATCTCCTGATGTAGGCCCCCGGCATCTCGCCTTAGCGGATGTTATCTGCTAAGTGGCTCTACTCCCCCTTTAGTGCATAAAAAGATCGCCGTTCATTCATTCATGGCGACGGTATAATGAGTCTGCAAATTGATTGCTTCTCTGGTCGAGTTTGCCTGTTTTATGGATGAAAAACAAACCCGAGCTCCTGTGAGGAAAACACCATTTTACTAAACCTGGGGCCAACTAACTCAACCACGTTGCGAAAAAGGCTCGCCCGGGAAGGGACGGACAAAATTTTCTGTTTTACCTGGAGCGCCACCTACAAGATCCCACAAACCAATGACCACCACGGAATGCGGTATGAACTTACTTTGTGAAACTCCAGCGGATTTTAACGAAAAGTCGTCCATGTTTAGCCTCCCAATATTTAAACATGGAAACTCATTTTGTTTAAGAGATTTACAATGAGCAAAAGGCAAAGTGGGTCCGGTTAAACTGTGGTTTTAATTCCGATAAGCTACGCCCGTGTGGGAAGCACAGTTGATAGAATCGATGTCCTCACCACACCGGATAGAGAGGATCTGAGTTAAAGTCCCGTCGTGACGTGAGAAATTTTTATGGGCCCTTTTATTTACTATGTCTGTAAATTGTATGTGTTCTGTGCTCGATTTGCTGTTTTTGGAGGAAAAATCCCAGCTTGAGGGAGAGAAAAAAAAAAAAACAAGCTACACCGCCGGAGACCGATTAACCCAGCCACTTTGTGAAAAAGGCCCATAAAAATTCCTCAGGTCATTGAGTTTATTGGAACTTAGGTCTTTTCCATCTGGTATGCGAAGGCCGGTGATGTTACGAACTGTGCTGTCCACGAGGGCATGAATCCTTGCCATTTTTACTGACTGATTCCACGGAAAATGGCAAGGAGACTCAAACCAACGCCAAGCAGATTTCTCAAGTTAGTTGTAGCAGTGGCTTCTATTTGAAATACGTATGAAGTATTCGCAGCGAATCAGATAATCCTGGTATTCGCTTAAAAACCCGTGAAGCGGGATGATCTGCTGCGGGCAAAGTAAAAGCGACGATGACAAGTCCCTGTAAAAATGCATTCGCCTTCGGGGAGGTTCGCTGTGAACGGAGGCAAGGCGGTGCCCTTGATGTTAATATCAGAAAACTTTACGGATTTTCGGTTTCATTAAGGCGTATTTGTAGCAATTCGGGGCCGTTGCCACGAGCTCCATTTCCTTCGTGCCCCCCCTTCCCAGCAGTACCCGCATTCCCTTTTCGATTACGCTTTTCTGTTTTTTAACTCCCAAGAGTAGCAGGAATGTCTACAAGAAAACTCATAACTCAGTCCTCAGATCCTCCCACTCTATTCCTTCTCCCTCTATCCCATCTCTCATTTCTTCACGAAACCCAAAATTGTATTTTGAACAAAGTTTCGCACTGCCGCGATCGCCGACTGAACTGCTCTAATTTACGGGGAGAGCGTTCCGATTCTCTCCAGGAGCTGCAAACGTGAAGTAAATAACCTCCCGACGTATTTGTCTGACCCTGATGGACTCATTTATTTACTTTTCCGCACTTCTTTCATCCGAGATTTCCTTTAAGCCCGATGTCACTTCCAGCCTCGCCTACTTCCACAGGGACTCCTTGGGACAAAGGTCTTTAATTTAGCGCGCAGTTTTACAGTTCGCCTCACCGTAACGGAGCTGGTGGAGGTCGTAAGAACATCCAGTTATCTTATTAATTTTCTCAGTCTCTCGAGCGAGAGTTAAAAAAGGAGGTTTCGAAATGGAGTTTTTGTTTGTTTCTCCGTTCGAGTATTTCGAGCAAAAACAGACGTCACCAGCTTTGGAAATGGATCAAGTTACGTCGTCACTCGGTGCATTGAAACAGAATGATCACGCACTACGACACGAGACAGAGGTTTTCTAGCAGAAATTTTTCATGATGTCTGTCTTTTGAGAACTATTTTGACTTCCCTTTGAAGTTTCACACGCACACATATATTCCAAAGACCTCATGTACTCTACAACCTCCATCAATTAACCTTAGCCACAGATAAGCCTCGGAAAGGGGATACTACGACAGGGACGCTCGTATATCATTCATGCTTGATTATCCGGTTGCTGAGTCGGTTTCCCTAACAACCCCAGCAACACTTCACCCAAGCAAAGCTTAATTCTGTTCTCCATCTTCGAGATCTTCCCGACTGCATGAACCTCCTCTACTGCCAACTCTGTCGGACTGTACTATTCATTCTCGTCCACCTCGATAGCTTCTTGTGGCTTCTGCGAAGATAACTCTTTTCATGCGCGTACCGCAGACATTTCGGGCACCGCGGAACAAATTTCCGCAGTGGAACAGAATCTGTAAACTGTGGACAAACCGGTGGAAAATAACGGCAGCAGCAGCAAACCTCTCCTGAAAGAATCGAGGAACACATTCACAGTGGAGTATCTCAGGTACACTGTCTCCGTTCTGAACGGGCGGAATTTCTGTTCAGAGGGTTGGGACCGACTCACTCGCAATTTTTTTGGAAGTGGGGCCCCTTCCAGGAGAAATTGCAGTGATCTCAACAGGAATCCTGGAGAACATTGCCGGCAGTAATCACTTCTGGCTGGGGACTTAATTGAAAGTCTGCGGTCGGATGAACTACCTCTCTCTCTCTCTCTCTCTCTCTCTCTCTCTCTCTCTCTCTCTCTCTCTCTCTCTCTCTCTCTCTCTCTCTCTCTCTCTCTCTCTTCGTTCAGGTTTTACTGATTTGAATTTTACAACGCTGTTCAGAATAGATGACCTGACCAGAGTCAAGATTGGTATTGGAACATTTAAAATATTGGTATATTCGCATTTCAATAAATTAACTGAACGTAAATATACGCCTTTTATAGTGATCAGTAACTCCAGCTGGCAAAGGACAACGTACCTACCCAATAATGAAAATAATTTAAAAATTAGGGGAAAATTGGATTCGGTTATTTCAGAATGAAACTCCTTCACCAAAACATTTTCATTAAGTTACCGATGGGACAAGAGCTTTGAAAAAATGTGGAACATTATGAAGGGTTACCTGTCTTCAGAACTGTCCAGGATTCGACAGTTGAGCCACAAGATTTATCCTTGAAATAGGATCGGCGAAAACACTGTTCACCCTAGAAAGCAATAAGAAAGTCAAAGAAATTGAAGAGAAGATGAGGTCAAATGCGAGTGCAGTCGGAAGGACAGAATATCTTCTTTCCTTTATTTTTGAAAAGGCTGCACCACTACTCTAGACAAATGCTCACGCATAAAGATATTTTGCTGCCTGCGAACTCGTCTTGACACTACCTGTAAACAAAATTCTCGTGGAGGATTTTCTCCGAGGTGAAGATCAATACACGTGCATTTTGTAGCCTTATGTTAATGGAGGTCAGTGAAGGCATTTTAAACAGAACTGGAATAAAGATGAAAGGAATAACGGACAGAACACTATTTACCGAATAACAGAGCGATGATTTTGGTGACCACACACTGATTTATTAAAAATACTTATTCAGTTTTTTTTCAGTGTTTATCAAACGTTAATTCATATAATCATTCCTCAGTTAATACACGATCGAAGTGTTAAATGAAATATTATTTTTTAAATTTAAATTTTATTTCAGATTTCTTTTCTTGTATATTCAAAGTGAAATTAAAAGTATTTTTAATTGTTTTTTTTTTTTTTTTTTCAAAAGCGTGTTTATTTATGTACGCTTCTCATAAATGTATCCCAGTCCACTACGCAAATAGATGGATTTTATAAAGACATTAACAACATGTGGGTATATTTTGCGGACGATTTTCACTAGTCGTGAAAACTCTCTCCTGGGATTTCGACCATTCCCTCTCTGATATAGCGCCATATCTAAATATCTTCAAATATCTTTATTGCAGGCAGTGATTGGTTACATGATTGCCTGATGAAATAATACCCGCAACAGCGACAATGGTAGGGGTTTAAGACAACAAAGTGAGGAATTCACTTTGAGGAATTCATATAAGACACGAAAGTGAGGAATTCGCCTTAGGCTATTCTGTGGAATTCAAATGAGGGCTCGGGAATTCTCTGGCATGATTCAATGAAGCAACATCGTATTAAAACCTAAAAGGTCCGTTCCCATAGATTTCGCTCAACTCTGGTACCACGGAGCTTTTCAAAATGACAACATAAGTCTCGGTATTGAATGTTTTCGGCACTGGGTACAACCACGTACCCAGTACAAACCAAAAGTAATGCTCCTCAGCCCTTCACCATCAAACTTTACTCTCAAAATTTCATTGTTTTGACAACACACCGAGGTCAGAAAGGTTCTTCAAGCATTCTTAAAACCAAAACTTGCACTTCACACTACGTAAGTACTTAAATTAAAATAGCCCTTCGGATCTTAGGTTGGTTTCGTCACTCACAATGGATATTCTTGCAAGCACCTGATATGTGCCGCTTGAATCTGACTTGAATCCAATCCTCGGGAGGCACGGCGAAAGCAATCACTGACCTAGTTGGCCCAGGATGAAACTATAAATTATCTTTCCTGACTTAAAAAATACCCTTACGCAAGATGTGGTGAGTTCATAGGTGATTTTTTGGTTGTTGGGACCGTGGGGTTGTGGAATTATTTGCATGAGATTATATTACAAACTGAGTAATTGATTTCATAGTCGTACATTGCATTGCATAGTGCTTATACATATATCACTGAAATCTCCCATAGAGATACCATTATCCCATAGACTTTGTATGGATGATAATGGCGGCTTGAAATATTCCATTTTTTGAAATTAGTCATGGAGACGGAAAACATTTACTAGCGCCATCGCAGTATTTTGACTTAATATCGTTTGTTCATTAGTTTACTTAAGCCTTCTGCTGGATAACATTGTGGGCTTGTTTGGGCTATCATTTCTCAATCTTAAAGTTGATATTTCTCCTCATCTATTGGTCCTTGGGACCCCGTTATTGGTAGGTGAGGATCTTATAAAAATACTTAATTTCAAGAATTTTTCTGGCGCCCTCAGGCTATTAGGGACTGGGATCTAGACACTGCTTTTCGAAGATTTCAGAACTTCCCTTCCACTTTCCATCCAGCTGGATAAGTGAAATACATATTAAACATAGACATATTGATATAACTCTGTCTTTAGGGTACTAATGAGTATCCTATTAGGATTGAGAAGACAAGTTTAGAACAAGAGGATAGACAATAGTCGTGTGGTTTTTTTTTTGCCTACACATATCTGACATGGATACTGACTTGGACCATGACCAAGTTAGGATACTGACACAAGATATTGACATTGAGAATTCTTCTGAATCAGAGTCTACGGATTCATCTAAGAAAAAAAGGGGCGCAGGGGGAAGAAAACTCCCAAAACTCCTAGAATTACTCAAGCTCGAGGAGATAAAAACATTGTGGTGGAGGAGAGTCCCTCTGTTTCGTTGGCTTCTGAGCCGCCATGATCATTGTCGATAGTAACTCGATTCCAACAGAATCTTCTGAAGATCTTTCTCTAACAGAGGGATTGGACCTGGGTGGGTCTTTGAATGCTTCAATTGTATATGCGACGGTTGCCAAAATCAGGAAAGCTCTGGGAGAGTTTCTATCAAAGGATTCTAGCAAGATAACTAAGTCTGCCTCTAACCGCATTCATAGTCTATGGGCGGATCTAGAGGCAGTTACCACGGCAATCTTAATTGACAATGAACGACTTAAGACCAAAGCATCTGAATTGGAAATCAGAGCAGGTCTTTTGGACAAGATGATACAGATCCAACGTGATCTACATCCTCATAAGACTTTTACGGAAGTTGTTCGTGGTGGTACAAAGCGAAATAGACAGACTCCTGAAATAACAGAGATTCCACTGCTAACGTCTTCAGTGGAGGTGGCAGCTTCTTCGGGCAGACCAATTGCTGGTGAAGATAGGATGGATTCCGGAAGTGGGATCTCTGATTCCGAAAACATGCTAATACTTAGGCCATCAGCAGAATCTTCCCTGGCGTCTAGCCAGGATATCAGGAAGGCAGTTACGGAAGTGATTAAAAAAGATCACAAGGACATGAAAATCAAGGGGGTACGTCTTTTGAGAAATAAAGGTGTGTTGTTAGAGACAACAAATCCTGATGATGCCAAGAAGATCTCATGTGCTTCTGCATTAAAAAAAGCAGGATTATCAATAGAAAAACCCAGATTGTCCGATCCTACAATTTTGATCTACGGTGTCCAGAAGGAATATTCTAAGGAGGATATTTTGGAGGATTTAATTAATAAGAATTTAAAAGACTTTGGTTTTAGCCAGGAGGAAGTTAAGAATGAGATTACATTCAGATTTAACTCTGGCACCGGAACCAGAGTGACCAATTGGGTTATTGGTTTTAGCCCACGCCTTATGGGACACGTGATTCAGAGTGACAAAATTTATCTAGGTTTCACGTCACATAGATTTCGTAAGTTTACACTTGTAAGCAAATGCTTCAGATGTCTGGGATATGGTCACAGTGCGCAGTTCTGTTCCCATAAAGCTGTATCTTGTGGCCACTGCGGGGGTGGAGGCCATGTTTTTTCTGACTGTATTCACAAGGAGGAACCACCTCAGTGTGTTAATTGTAAACGTAGAGGCAGGGATTGTAATCACTCGGTCAGGGATAATAAATGCCCTGAGTATCTTAAAGCTGTTGAATTGACAGACCGAAGAACCAGACATGAATAATACAACGGTAATTGATTCAACAAGTGTTAACCTGCAATACGGCGAAATAAAAATTCTTCAAATTAATGGGCAAAGATCTCGTGCAGCGGCGGACGAGATTAGGAAAGCTGCTGATGAACTGGGGTTTGATATTGTATGCTTGCAAGAACCGTATTACTCTTCTCAGGTAGGGGGTTCAGCGTATAAAGTTATAGGATATCCAATTTCGGCAAGGATTATTGCCTCAAGTGACGATCGACCCAAGGCCGCCATAATTGTTTTTAACAGTGAACTAGTAATAACAATTATCTCAAGTGAATGTTCTGCTACCACAGTTTGTATCCTGGTTTCCTCCAGGGACCAGTCGTTTTATCTGGTTTCCCAATATTTTCCTCCCTCAGAAGATATTCAGCCAGCCTTACACAGACTTGACAGGGTATGTAGCAGATTTTCAGCTAAAAACTTACTAATTACAGCAGATTTCAACGCTAAGTCTACACTTTGGAACAGCGGCTTTTGTGATGCTCGAGGCGAGCAGTTGGTTGATCTGATCTTGGATCATAATCTCTGTGTAAAGAACCTGCCAAATAAACCATATACATTCTCGACGACAAATGGTGAATCTAATATAGATGCTACTTTAACCTCCATTAATCTGGTGGATAGGGTGCAAAATTGGGACGTCAATCCGTATCTAATTAATAGTGACCATCGAGCAATCACCTTCTCGATTTTACCGGAGGATAGGCAAGTGAATATAACAATAAGGGATTTAAGGCGTTTTCGGATGGACAGGGTGAACTGGACCAAGTTTCGTGAATATCTGAATACAATTTTTAATGGAGATGACAAAGTAATCATTAACACCTTAACAGCAAAAGAATATGTTTTTCTGGTTCAATATCATTTATATCAAGCGATGGCCTACTCGACGAAAAGAAAACAGACAGGAAGAACTTCTGTCCCATGGTGGTCTTCAGCACTAGCTGAATTGAGACAACAAACTCAACAAGCACGAAAAGCATACCAAGGGAATAAGCATCTATCGGACGCAGACACTCAGGCTTTGAAAAATGATTACAGAGACTTGAGGAAGAGGTACCATAAAGCAATTGCTGATAGCAGGCAAAATTGTTGGCAACGTCTGGTGAAGGAAACAGGAAATGCTGACCCTTGGGGTATAATTTATAAGCTTTCAAGAAATAAACTTTTGTGTGGTGAAATTTACAACACGATAATTAGAGAGAATCAAGAAACTTCGGACTGGGAATCTACAGTCGAAGGGATAGTGAGTAGCCTATTTCCGGAAGATTTGCCGTTTATGGACAGCCCTGATCAAGCGGAAATTAGACGCATTAATCGTGAATATAAGGGGACAACCGAAACTGCCATTTTTAATATGCTTGAGCTAGGTGCTGCAGTAGCTAAATTGAACCATAAAAAATGTCCTGGCATTGACCTCATTGAGAATCAAGTAATTGAAAAATTTTATGAATTCTTCCCTGAGATTTTATTAAACTTATTTAATAAATGCCTGCTAGAAGGGCTTTTCCCTCTCGAATGGAAGCTTGCGCTCTTAAAAATCTTGCATAAACCGGGAAAGCCAAAAACAAACCCCAGAGCATACAGGCCAATCTCTTTATTGGCAAATCTTGGCAAATTATTTGAAAGGATGATTGCCCCAAGGATTTTTAAATTATTTACAGAACATAAACTCTCCTCTGATTGCCAGTTTGGATTCAAAAAAGGACGTTCCACTGAGGACGCAATCTCAACCCTGCTGACTTACATTCAGGAGGCAAACAGCAAATATGTTCTTGCTGTTTTTATTGACTTTGAGGGCGCTTTCGATTCCTTTGGTGGGAGAGTGCTCTCAGGTCACTGCAACTGGCAAAGTGTGATGACTCCCTGTTCAGAGTCCTCAGATCTTACTTTAAGGATCGACAAATTAGAGTATGTGCAAAGCATTTATCATACACGACTACCGTTTCAAGAGGATGCCCTCAGGGTTCAGTCTTGGGACCTCTCTTTTGGAATGCAGTGCTAGACCAGTGGCTCACGAAGGATAGCGATGAGTTCATCAAAGTTGCATATGCAGATGACTTGGTGGTGGCGGTGCAGGGAGGATCAAGACAAATTCTCGAACAAAAAATTCAGTCAGTTTTGAATAATTTAGTGGCATGGGCGGGTTTGAATAAACTAAAGATTTCTGTCACCAAGACCAATTTCATGGTGTTTAAACACCACTTCGATTATGGAAGGCCGCCAAAGGTAACCCTATATGGTACTCAAATTCCATATGTACAGAACACCAAGTATTTGGGTTTAACTTTAGATGATCGTCTCAGGTTTCATGTACATGTCACTAAAATCAATGAAAAAATCAAAAAGTTCATAGCTGCAGTTGTTAGAATTTCCCGCAAGGAATGGGGTTTATCCAAAAAAACTCTGGTATTGTACTACAAGACGATATTTCTTCCCATTGTAGATTATGGTGCTGGTATTTGGTTTGCGGCTGCTACCAAGGTTACAACTAGAGCCAAGCTTCTGTCCCTGCAACGTACAATGTTGCTTACAGTTATACGCGCTCCAAGGACAGTGTCGACAAATGCCTTACAGGTTATTGCAGGTACCATCCCCTTGGATTTACACATTATTTTCCGAGGTATTGTATATAACTTAAAGAAGGGAAGGGCGTTACAAATATTGAATATCACCTCTAATCCAAATAACAACATAAAGGAGGAAAAACGTAGAATTTGGGGCGAGCTTGTGAATTGCTGGCAGCAACGTTGGGATTTGAGTGAGTATGGAACCATTACAAGAGGCTTCATTCCAGCCGTAAGCTTTTCAATGGACAGGAGGGTGTCGTCTTGGTTTGCTCCCACCATGACCACGAGTTACTTAATCACTGGACATGGCTTAAGGGCCAAACTATTTGAAAGAGGATTAGAACCTGACCCCTACTCTTCGTGCGGTGAGGTGGAATCTTGGAGACATGTCATCCTTGAATGCGGACTGTATACTTCAGACAGGCAGGAATTACTAAATAGGTTGCCAAACCTCACGGAGAATAATTTACCTCTCTTGGTTCAGAGGTGGGACATCTTTGCTTTGCTTCAGGAATTCTCGGCCAAAGTTTTTAAAAGAAGACAGGAGCTAAGAAATCTATTGCAGGATACCAATTAAGGGAAGTGCTGCACATTTGACGACAGAACATTTCGTGTAATGTCATCTTTATAGGATGTTTCTTGTCTACAGCGAGATGATCTTCTACTCCTGGACACCCAATTGCAGGCTTGCATTTGTGGATGGACTCTAAAGTGGAGATAATGTTAATGTTAATGTTTCTAAGTGTTAAGTTAATGTCATTCTAAGTGTATGTATTTGCTATTTACATGTAAATAATCGTATAATGTTGCTCTTGTTCAACAAGTGTACATTGTTCTTAGTTGGAAATTTTTTTATTTTTATTTTTATTTTTTATTATTTTTTTTTTTTTTTTCGCTGGCCTCCAAGTTTGGGCAGCCTTGGGGGCGGGATTGCTGGCACCTACCAGTATAGCACTACTTCCGGTAGGTGCAGGATTTGTGCATTACAGCACACATAGAGAATGGTGGATCCAGGTGTTAGTTAATCCCTGGTGGCGAAATGGCCTGACATAATGCTCTTTTTTTTCAGGCCTGTTTTGCAGACGTTCTGAGCTTTCTCAGGAGTAAAAGGTGGAGATGGGCTTGTGTCTAGGAGCCACCCTTCATATCAGGACACACACAATTAATGTACAGAAAGACTACAGTATTTATAAGAGCATGTATTTAAATTTGTATATAAATATTGTATATAAATTGATTAATATTGTATATAAATTGATTAACATATCTTGAGAATGTATATACAGTTGTGTGTTAATAAATAAATAAATAAAATAATACAACCTTCCTCCTTACGGAAGGTTGTAGTGCATCTTGCCCTTACCTTACCCTTACGCAAGATGCACTACAACCTACAACCGACCTGAAACAAGAAAGAAAACGTATCTTCACACACCTTCAAGGAATTTGGCAGCATTCATGGGAAACCACGCCCAAAGGAGAAATTACCAGAAGATTCCTCCCATCCATTGACATGACTTTCCCGAAGTCTCCTTCCTGGTTTTCACCTGGTCTGCAAGTTACATTCCTGATCACAGGACATGGGCCCTTTCAACAAAAATTGACAGCAATGGGAATTGAAAGCAATCCATTCTGCCACTGTGGCGAAGAGGAGTCATGGGGGCATCTCATGTATGAGTGCCCTGCTTACGATGATTGTAGGCTCAAATTTTTAACTGAAATCCAGGAGAACCCTCGTAATCATGAAACATACCTGCTTCAGAATGAAACGACATACAAAGCCTTAACGAGTTACGCACAAGCCGTCTTTACCATCAGACGGGCAAAGTTTGCTGAACTTAGAGCTGCTCAGAACAACGACCTTCAAGTGCAAACACAAACTGGGGTCGGATAGCATTTTCCCAAACTGATAAAAGAGTAAGACTGAAGATTAAAATACTATGTTGGCATCATCATGGTTGGCACTCCTTGAAAAGCTGACTCCCAGAGAGTGCTTGGCCTTTGGCACTCGCACAGTGGCACCTGCCCCTGTGACTTTTGATCCCTCTACCCATTCCCTATTTCTCCTTACTCGGGTGGACTGCCTTCTCTATCTGTCCACTTTAGCTTGTTGGGGCCCTGCGGCCAAATGCCAGGACACCCAACAGAACCTAACGCAATATGTCATATACAACAGACAACACTTTTCTGGCATTTACAGTAGTTCTGTATTTCTTCACAGCGTACATATGGCGCAGATGTGAGAAATCACAGGTGGCGCCTGACCCTAACACTATGCACACTATGCACACTATGTACAACCTTCCTCCTGACGGGCCACGGCCCATTTAAAGTAAAACTGAACGCACTCGGAATAATAGAAGAGTCCACATGCACCTGTGGAGAACCTGAAACCTGGCAGCATATTATGCACGACTGTGAATGCTACGAAGAACACAGAAGTAGACTTATAACTGAGATTCAATACTTGCCGAAAAATCAAGAGTACCATCTACTGGATTCAGAAGATGAATACAAAGCCCTCAGCCGATTTGCACTTGACGTCTTCAATAGACGACGAACAGAAATAGCCATCCACAACGATTAGATGACCACAAATAATAAATAAAGACAAACTGATAAAACATCAACACAGAGGAAAGGATCGCAAAATACTAAGGACAAACGGCGTAATATGCAGCAGAATGAATGAAACAGCATCGACCTAGGAACCAATGGGAGTGGCTCCAGCCAGAATGTCGTCGCTCCCAGGATGAAACCACACACCTAGAAATGGACCAAACCCCACCAACGAGTCATCAACAGACTGCACTTGCTGGAGGGCACTGCAAATTGCCGCTATGGCGAACTGGGCAGGGCTCCCTTGCCCAGCCCACTTTCTCTCCCTATCCCTGGTGGAGTGAGGGGAAGGACTTTCTGCCCCCTCCCCACCCCACCACCCCCTCATTTCCCTCTGGTGGGGCAAGGGCATGCCCCACTGATATACCTGGGGTCGCCTTCCCTATTGACCCCATACTTCTGTCTTTTCCCCCCAGCCTTCCGTCTCTCCCCCCTACTCTATCTATATCGCCAGCGAAAAGCGAATGCCCCACACAACTTAAAAATTTTAAATGCCAAACTCGACACACTTGCAACCTCTTTCGGCCTAATTAAATTCAAGCGTTTATTTCCCTCCCCCTTTTTTTTTTTTTTTTTTTTTTTATATAGGTCCTAGCCACTGAAATCTTAGGAAATTAGGTGGCAGGACCTGCCAGAGTACTTATCTAAAAATACTGGTGTACCTGGTCTGCCTCCACGGGGCTAAGTGTGGGCAACGTTGGGCCTCAGTAGGGGTCCAGCGGCTAAATGGCCAGATGAACAACAGAACACAACACTACACATGTACAATATCCATACACTTTTAAATCTCTGGCCTTCCCAGTGAACTGGTACATCCACAATGAAAGCAACGCGGAGATGGGGGAACCCTGGTGCCGTTAGACACTAAATACACTTTACACTTTACACTTTAGCGTTTCTCCCCCCTCCACTTTTTTTTTTTTTTTTTTTTTTTTAGGTCCTAGCCACTGAAATCTCAGGAAATTACGTGTCAGGACCTGCCAGAGTAAATAGTAAATTTCTAAAATACTGGTGTACCTGGTCTGCCTCCACGAGGTATAGTGTGGGCAACGGTGGATCTCACTTGAAACCCAATGGCTAAAAGACCAGATGAACAACGGTACAAAACATTGCACACCACAATATCCATACACTTTTAAACCTCTGGCCTCTACAGTGTTCTGTATCACACCACAATGTATACTACGCGGAGATGGGGGAAACCCCTGGTGCCGTTAGACCCTAAACACACTGTACACTATACTAGATAGAAATTATAATATAAAATAGATATAAGATAGGTAGAAATTATAATATATTATTTAATATATTTTTATAAAATAAAATATATTAAATTACAATATATTAATAAATTATAATTAAATTATTATTAAAATTATTAAGAATCACCCGTAATTCATTACATAAACCACTGTGTTACCGCGCAGACGCTGATGAGTATCGGACTCGGTCTCAGATACCTCACTAAATGCGTCTTCCTGGAATTACCAACTATTCCTTGACTGTACCAGACTTGACTACGTTCAGGGTGTTCATGCTAACCTAGCTATCAGCCATGTAGGATTTAGTGGCTTGAGGGCCACTGAAATCTCCCATGGAGACCTACACGTAGCTCTCTTATCGTGTGTCTATCTATCCACCTTCGGCATTTCTCTTTCACCTGATCGAGCTTATTGCTCCACTGATTATCTGGAGGAAGTCTTTGCCTGCATCCTCCATATTTCTAGCTGTACCCTTCCTTCTTAGGTGCATTCTGTATCCAACTCTACTTTTTTTTTTTTTTTTATGTCTCCGTCCAGGAAACCCAGTCGATTCTGGCGGAGCGAAGCCAGAGAGTAATGGGCAGCCTGGCTACCTCCTAGCGGTCTGTGCGGGCAACTTGGGCCTCACCAGGGCCCTGCGGTCAAATGCTATTTGAGTATTTATTGAATACTCATCAGTACTCAATAAAATTTTAATTTGAACCCAAAATTTACGTGAAGTTGAGTATCTGCTACTTAAGACATTCTAATAAAATAATCTTCCCATTTCGACATATGTCTTTCACTCAACCATGAAGTCAAGGCTTAATGCATCCTCTTAACTTATTTATAGTACTCTCATGCTTTGAAAATCCCTCCTTATTTTGGCCATTTATTAAAAAATATCGGTAAAATGAGTCACAGATAACATCATGAAAATACTATTAATCTATTCTAATGTGAATCCTGGTTTATGCTATTTCCTGAGGGGATGTGTTTAAATAATTTGCATCTTGCAATGTGTCATGGATATTATTTGATTTTTTAAAATATACCTATCGAAACATTAAAAAAAATTCTGTTGAACCGCCATAGATTAAGTATATTTCAGTCTTTAAAGATTTTCATAGGTGTAAGGATATTTACAAGATAATGAATGTGATATAAGAATTAATTAATTTTGTTATATTTCAATATACGTCTTCTAAATTTGCAATAAGTTCCACGAAATTACTTTGATATTAGGTGTCGCTTTTTCAGAAAAACAATGATTCTCGTAAGTTGCAGTAGCAGACCTGAAACTTCTTTGAGCCCGAGTGGCAATTTAGCCTAATCCAGTTAACTCCCCTTTGCAGTCCACACCATATCCCATAGGCCAGTCGCAGGCAGAGTGAAAAAAAGTGTTATGGGGAATGGTGGAATGGATATTTCCTTCCTGGATTCTGTTTAGTTTAATATTCGACACCCACAATCGACAGAAAAACGAAGACAAATCCAATGCACGCATATTGTTTCTGCATGCTGTCTCACCAGCCTGCACACCAAAGATTTGTCCTGCTGCTGAATATTTTTAGTATGTGATCCTGCCAGTAATTTGATTAGATTTTCCACTCTGCAGTAAGTCATACTTTTCCCATGGTAGTGCAGGAAGAGTTTCAGTTCCTGCCTCCCATAACCTTCAAAACAAGATGTCAGAAACAAAGAAATCAATACCTATTCCCGACGAGATCCTTGGGACCCTTTAACGAAATGTTTACTTTTAATTAGTCGATTTTTCCGCTCAGTACTGCGGTTGGACGCGTATACCAGAATAAAAGTGGTCATTTATACAGCAGTCGATAGCATGTGACAGAGGAGACATTAACCACCTCATTTGTTCTGATACTCATTAACCACATGCCAGACACACCAACAGGATCCGAGAACAAATCTACTCCAATTTAAATGTTTACCCTTGTGCCAACAGCCCTCGAAAGAGGTCGTTGCTGGATTATCTGGTCTCTTTGGTCTTCATGTGTACTTCGTTGGCATCATTGAGAGTGATACCTCCTCCTCTGAGATGTAACGCTACCTGGTAAAACAAATGGAATATATTTTTTTCTTACTAAACTCAATGAAAATAATGTAGTCTAAATTTCTGCCGAAGATTACTAATTACCGAATATTACACAAATTTTATTAAAAATGTAAACAAACATATGAAATTTGTAAGCGGCCGCAACTGCTATGCAGGTCTCATTTCATGACTAAGAATTGATTCGATTTTATTTTGCGCAAAAAATCACAACAGTTATAATGCGCCAGTACAAAGTTAAAATTTCAAAAAATATCGAGATATTATTGGTAACATTTTCAAAGATTACCAATGACCCGGATAAGAAAAACCTCTTTACGATCCCTGTGCAGAGTACACTGCCATAGATATAGAAGGATCACGGGCTTAATCTAATAAAGTTTGTTTGTATCTTGCCAATGCCACGAAACTTACCACTGAGAATGTAATTTTATTAGGGATTATGTGCATAGTCTGTACAGGAGACTGGCAGACCAAGATTATTGGTCGAGGCTGCTGATTTGGCTGCAATATCGTCCAAATCGATTCCGGCAATGCTGATGTGGCTGCGGATCCAGCAGAAACGGATATCGAACACACCTTCATAAAGAGTGCATATTATCTGCTGAATCCGGGACAGGGTTCGATGAGATCGAAACATGTCCCCAGAATCAAGATCGGGAAGGCACCGTTTAAACAAGTAATTCCCTCAACAACTTAATCCGATCGAATAGCTAGGCTGCATCACAAGATTTAAGCCAAAGTCAGCGCCAGACCTCAAGAGCATTCACAACAGTAGTCAGCGAGATGTCTTCGCTTCAATCATCATCAAAAAAAGAGAGCTTATCCAGGCCATCAATAATATCCCACCAACGTCTTGCACCGGATATCATGGAGTTCCACAATTCATCCTTAAGAGCGTCAGTGTTTTCATCATTGATGCACTCCTAGGCCTCTTTAATGGAATCCTCACAACGCAAAGTTTCCCAACAGCCTGGAACCAATCTATTGTCCAACCAATCCCTAAAACACAAGAACCGACCTCAGTTTCACAATTCAGGCCAATAATGAAAGCCGCATGCTCCCTCAAAGTCACGGAGAAGTGCTTCTTTCCCATCCTAACCAACCAGGTTCTGCCATGTGAATCACCATTCATTCACTATGCCTTGAAACGCAGGTCCACCATTACCAACCTGCAGCAAATCACCAACACCATTCTGGGGGCTCTACAAGATAGGGCTGAGATGGCAACTGTTTATCTAGATATCCATTCTGCATTCGACAGCATAGACATCCAGCCCCCTCCTGCAACTTTGTAAGGAGGAATACCAGATAAAAGGCAATATACTGGAATTCTTGAAGTCGCTACTTATGACCAGGATCCTTCACGTGACTGTGAATAAAAAATCATTCACAAGGAAAGTTTATGTAGGTATTTACCATGGCGGAGTTCTTTCAGGCTCCTCTTTAAGGCTGCCATCCACCCATTCTTGCAAACAAAATTTATCAGTTATGTAGACTACTTGAAGCTCCTTTATCGGATACAAAGGACCGTCCGACCTGATTCTGTTTCTGAAACCATTATTAACAGCCTTAAGAATCTGATTACATACTTAGCACAGTTTTCTCATAAGACAAATCCAAAACAAATCTGCATAAATGGTATTTTTACTCAAATCAAACCCAACGCATCTAAACCTATAAATCCAAGGAATCTCCACCAACCCAGTAACCAACCACAGAGATCTCGGTGTTATCTTCGACCCTAAACTCAGTTTCAAGCACCATGTTACAGACATTCACAACAAGGTCTGCAGATTCAGATGGCTTGCCAAACAAAACCTCCTTCATGTCACAGATCCTGACTACATATACCGCTACAATACATATCCCGGTTTCTGCAGCCAGTCATCACCTACGGTTCAGAAATCTGGGCGTGGGAAACGAAAACCACGCTAAACACCATTGCATCTGATGAGAACTGGATTCTTCGGTTGGTTCTCTTCAAGCATAAATTGTCCCCATTCACACATACTTCAGATATCACCGAACTTCTAAATTACAAAAAAGTCATCAAACGGATATTCGACCTCCGCTTGCTCATGTCAATTAAAATGATAGCGGGTGAAATCAATACGCCAGGATTTTGGCAGATGTGCAATTGGAGGATCCCCCCGACCCCTTAAGAGCCCTGCGCCTTCTGCAGTCTGTGCCATGGAGGTTCAAGAGAGGAGACAGATTCCTGCCCATGGAGATACTCTACAATGTCCAGGAGATGGATGTGGACTACAAAAAGTACATAGAGGACAATCCAACAAAAGACGCATCATCAGGGAACAGCTTTCGTCTTCAGCCGAGTGACTGCCATCGTCGTTTCATCGCTTTCGTGTTCTTTCATTTCCCATGTTAATATTAATTTTATATGTAAAATACACCGTGCTGCCACTTTATTAGGTACACTCCCTCTGTGCACACAAATGGTTTGTCCCACAACGTTGCAAGTCACATGACCACAATTGTGGATATAAATGCAGCAGAACAACCTTTCTAATATCAGTTAAGCGTACAAACCGTAGCAAGAATGGCGAAAAGGAGTGGTCTAACGGATTTCGAAAGTGGCATGATAGTAGGTGCAAGAGGTATTGGACAAAGAATCTCTGAAACGGCAGTTCTGAACTTTTCACGCACCACAGTTTCCCTGGTGTATCGAGAATGGTGCAACGAACAGAAAACATCCTCTCAACGGCACTCCTGTTGAAGAAAATCGCTTGTTGATTACAAAGTACAAAGTATGTTGAGGGTCAAACGGCACCAGGAATTTCTCCCATCTCCGTGAGTGTTCGCTGTATCGAGGGACAGTACTCTGTCAAGACCAGAGATTTAAAAGTGTGTGGATCATGTTGTGAAGTATATTGTGCCCATTGTTCTGGCCTTTTGGCTGTCGAGCCCCTGATGGGACCCGACGTTGTCCGTACTATGCCAACGAGGAAGCTGGCCAGGTGTACCTTGAAATTTATTATACTCTGGCAGGTCCCGCCGGCTAATTTCCTGGGATTTCAGCGGTATGGTCCTATAAAAAAAAAGAAAAAAAAAAAAAAAACAGATAATCGCGGTGGCATAATTGCAAAATTGCTATTACGAGATAGTATGTGGGGTTTGTTCCCCGAAATTACCATGGGGTTGTACGCTAAAATGACAAGTTCTAGAGGCCTAATGGGGCGGGCAATAATTTTGGTGCAAATTTAAATTTGGATGCGTGGGGCTTTCGCGGTGTATAGTCAAAGAGAAGGGTAGGGAGCCTGAAGGCTGGGGGGAAGAAAAAGAAGTAAGGGGCCGATAGAGTAGATGGCCCCTGCAGTCAGTGGGCATGCCCATGCCCCACCAGAGGGAAAGGGGGGTGGCAGGAGGAGGAGGAGGAGGAGGAGAAGACAGTGAGCCATCTCCCCCCCCTGCCAAGGAATAGGAGTGAAAGCAGGCTGGTCAAGGTTACCAGCCCAGATTGCCATATGGCTAGGTGGCAGCAATGTGCTGCAATAATTTCTCTGAGCCCTTGCATGGTAGTCTTGTTGTCTTGATCAGGTTGTCAAATGCCTGTGCTGGATGAAGTTGTCTAATCGGTTTGTCACTATGATTTCTTTTTTATTATTATTATTTATTTATTTGTTTATTTTATTTATTTTTTTTTTGTTGGTCACTTCCAGGTCAGGTCAGGTCCAGTTACCTTATTCATGTCATGTTCATGTATTGAATGAGATTGTCACGTCAGATGGATACATCTGTTGGTGACAGAGGTCAGATGAGAACGGCTAGAATTGTGCAAAAAACAGACGAGCCACAATGTCGCACATCACGTCAGAATACAACCTTGATGCGCAGAAAGAAATATCGCAAGGGACCACTAGTCGCACTATGTCCCGAATGGGCTACTACAGTGATCTGGGTTCGGGGGTAGCCTGTGCGGCCGCAGCTATTTTGCAGCTTCTGGAGAAGAGAGGTTTTTTCTGATTTATTTCTGTTTTATTAGCTTAAATTGGTATATCTACTTATTTTCTAGGGTAGTTTTATATTCCTACTTAGTTTAAAGTTTAACTTGATAGAGATTTTGTGGCGCCTCCGTAGCCAGGTGGGAAGGAGCAGCAGTGCGTAGTACACGCTTCTTGATTAGACCGGGGTTCGAGCCCGTCACCACCAAATACGGAGGATGCGGAAAGGTCAGGGAATGAGCACCGCATATTCCCGGAGCAATATGGCCTTAGTTGCTAATGCTCCTAAAAAAAAAAAAAATAAATAAAAATAAAATAAATAAATAAAAAAAAATAGAGATTTTGTGGGTATTACTTAGTATCGGTAACGGTATCAAATCCACGTCTTACAAATTGCAGCTCCGTTGAACGAGTGGTTTTTAACCGTATTTAGCCGATTTATTAACCAATTGTTATATCAAATTATTATCTATAAGTAGCTATAGATCGAGTCAGGATACTAATTTATTCTAAATTGAGACAGCGAGATTTGGAAGCTAATCAATACTTAAAAAGAGTCCGTAGAAGTACCGTTCGTAATTACCGCCATTGTAACACGATACAGCATAACCGGAATTCGATAGCATTAGCTTTGTATAGTATAGTGCATAATATAATATTGTCAATTAATCAGTAAATCGATTAATCTTGTTAAACTTCATTGTCAATTAAATTGTACTTTTAACTATATATATATATAACGACATAGAGTACAAACGTAACAAATAATTAATACATAACTTGATACGGAAGTTATATAAAGGGAACTCGTAGATAACACTCGATACTGAAAAATAAATATAGCGTTATAACTGTGTTGGGATACAAGTTTAAGATTTTAATTTTGTTCTGAAATTGTAATTTTATTGAAATTCAATCAAAATCATGACTCAGACCAGAGCAGCAAAACAAAAGGCTCAAGCTAATGGGAGTGCTGTGGCTCAGGGGAGAACTGAGGGTGCCAGTTGCCCTCTGAATCACAGCCTTTTAAGATGCACTGTTTGCTTGATGTTTGCGGAGCAATCGGGTACGGGACATGATACTGCCATGGGGGATGTCTTTGTGTGTGCACGATGCAAGGAGTGCAAGGAAATTAGGCGACAACTCAGCGTTGTTCTGGGCCTATATGAGATCTTGAAGGACAGGGTGGATGCCTTCGAAGGAAATAAATTGAGGGGCCCATCAAGCTCTATTTATTTATTTTTTATTTATTATTATTTTTTTAAAGTCCTAGCCACTGAAATCTCAGGAACCTAAGTGGCAGGACCTGCCAGAGTACTTATTTAAAATATTGGTGTACCTGGTCTGCCTCCACGGGGCGAAGTGTGGGCAACGTCTGGCCTCAGCAGAGGCCTGGCGGCTAAATGGCCAAAAAAACGACGGTACACAACACTACTCATGTACAATGTCCATACACTTTTAAATCTCTGGCCTTTACAGCGTACTGTATCACGCGGAGATGGGGGAAACCCCTGGTGCCGTTTGACCCCAAACACACTTTACACTTTACAAACTCTCAGCTGCCCACATCAATACCAGAGCTTGCACTTGGTCATCTTGCAGCACAGAGGCAGCCCCCAAGGCAGAATGCGCTGGTCCCACAGGAAGTAGTAGTTGTTGTTGGTGACTCTATTGTCAGGGACCGGAGAACATGCTTTGTAAAAAGGATAGGTTGAACAGAACCAGGGTATGTCTGCTAGGGGCAAAAGTCGATGACGTTGTAGAGCGGATATCATCTTTTAAGGGCACAAAAGGAGCTATAGTTGTACACGTTGGCACTAATGATATTAAGAGTAGGAGACCGGCAGAATTACTTAACAAGTACAGGTCACAGTTGAAAAAAAGCCGTGAAGTAGGGTTGAATTTGAAAGTGTCTGCAATTCTGCCCAGACACAATAGGAGGGAGTATATGATGAGAGTCCTGTCAATCAATTCGGCCCTGGAAAGATTGTGCAAGGCTGAAGGGGTACAATTTTTTCAGCCTGGTCTGTACTTGTTAGCAGGAGAGACTGCTTCTACAGGGATGGGATACATTTAAATAGAAAGGGTGCAACACTGTTTGCTGATGCTATCGAGGCAGTGTTAGGTGGGTCGGAAAACTGTTAGATTTGGGGGGATACAAGGACTAATCGATTAACAGTAGCCACTGGCAGAGGTGAAAGTGATTCTTGCACTGCTTCTATTGGAATGAGCAGCAGCTTGGAAAATAAGATGCAGGATATTTCAGAGACTGCTGGGGGTCATTGCGATACAAGTAAACACATGGGTTGTCTTAGAGTAGCTAAGAATAGAAACAGGTCCATGTATACTTGCGTGTACACCAATGCTAGGAGTTTAGTAAACAAATTTGATGAATTTGAGGTATTGCTCAAAACATCAAAGGCAGATATTGTTGGGATATCAGAGACGTGGTGTCACACAGATATAAGGAATGCAGAACTGGAATTTGGGGAGTACAACGTCTACAGAAAGGATTGACAGGATAGAAAGGGAGGAGGGGTTATGCTATTAGTTAAGAAACACATAAAACCCAAGGAAGTGAAGCCAGTCGACATCGATGGACAAGGCAGCGTCGAGTCAGTTTGGTGTGACATAAACATTGGGAGATCAAAATTGAGAGTAGGAGTGTGCTATAGGCCTAATGACTCTGATGAGTATAATAAGGAACTGTACAGGGAAATAGAGTGGGCCAGTAAATCAGAGTGTCTTATAATGGGAGATTTTAATTTCCCAGATATTGACTGGAATTTGGGGCTGGTTACTCACACACTAGCAGGACTTTTGTGGATTTATTGGATGATTGTTTTCTACATCAGCATGTTCGGGAGGCAACTGGAGGGAATAATATACTTGATCTGATTATCAGTAGTGATTCTTCATGCATTACGAATCTGCACATAAAGGAACCACTAGGTGGCAGTGATCACAGTGTGCTGAAGTGGGATTTACTCAAGGAGGTAACTACCATTAGAGGAAAAGGGAAGGGTTTTTGCTTTCGGAAAGGCGACTATGATGGCCTGAGACAGTATTTAAATTCTATACAGTGGGACCAACTGATGATCTTAACAACAGCATATTCAAAATGGGAAACATTCAAGGAACTAATCTTGGAAGCTACCAGGCTTTACATACCAACCAAGAAATACTGTTGAAGGTTCAGGCTGAAATGGTTGTCAGATGAACTAATGAGACATATGGCAGAGGAGAAAAATGCATGGGATACATACAAATTAATGGGTGACATGGAGGCCTATGATATATATAAGTTGGTCTGTAACCACGTCACAAAGGAGATTAGGCAGGCAAAGGCAGATTATGAGAAATCCTTGGCAAAGGATTCAAAGAAAAACAGAAAAGAGTTCTTTACCTATTTAAACTCAAGAAGGAAAGGGATGAATCAGATTGGTCCACTGGATGTTGTTTGGTTCAACAGTTGAGGATCCTGCTCAGGTGGCTAACAATCTAAACGAGTATTTTGCATCTATACTCACACATGAGGATTTATTCAGAAAGGGGAATGTCGTAGGTGAAGTAAACATCGGCAGTGAGCTAGATGAGTTTCTAATAACTGAGAGGAAAGTGGACGAAAAATGGTTGAGGATAAACATAAAAAAAGCACCCGGGGTGAATGGGATCTATCCAGTTATATCAATGGAGGCAGCAAAGGAAGTAAGCAAACCCCTAGCCATAATTATGAGAGCTTCTTTGGACTCAGGGGAGTTACCCATTAACTGGAAATGTCCAAATGTAAACCCAATTCACAAAGAAGGATCAAAGGCTGACACTAGTAATTATAGACCTGTTAGTTTAACTTCGGTTCCAGGAAAATTAATGGAGGCACTGGTTAGAGAAGCACTGCAGGATCATCTAGACAAGAATTCAGTTATAGCTCAGACACAGCATGGTTTTGTTAAGGGCAGGTCTTGTCTGACCAGTTTGATTGGATACTATGATGTAGTCACAAAAGAACTGGATGCAGGGAATAACTTTTATATTATACATTTGGATCTTAGAAAGGCTTTTGATACTGTTGCGCATGGAAGACTGCTGCAGAAATTGGAGCAGTGTGACATTGGAGGCAAATTGCTGCTATGGATAAAGGGATGGTTGAGTGGCAGAAGACAGAGAGTCGTAATCAATGGACACTGCTCAACGTGGACTAATGTTATTAGTGGAGTTCCTCAGGGTTCAGTGTTAGGTCCATTGTTGTTTTCTATATTTATAAATGATATTGATAAATGATATCAAGCTTAATGTCCAAGTTTGCAGACGATACAAAGGTTGGCAGGGTTGCTATGGTACTGCAACAGGATCTGGAAAGGTTGAGCAGATGGGCTGAGGGGTGGAAAATGAAGTTTAACATTGAGAAATGTAAAGTACTACATATGGGAAACAGTAACCCCAGATCAACGTATCAACTCTGTGGTACTACGCTGACAGTGGTAGAGAATGAAAAGGACCTGGGGGTAATTGTGCAGGCAGATACGAAGTTCTCTGAGCAGTGCAGACGAGCTGCAAGAGTAGCTCATGGTGTCTTGTCAATGATATACAGGAAATTTTCCAGCAGGGATAGGGATGTGATTATTCCCTTGTATAACAGGCCACACCTTGAGTACTGTATACAGGTCTGGAGGACTCATTTAAGAAGGATGTAGAGCTGCTGGAACGAGTACAGAGAAGGGCAACAAGATTAGTGAATGGAACAAAGCGTTGCTCTTGCGAAGAAAGGCTTAAATTTTGCAAATTACAGAGTCTGGAGACTAGGAATCGGCGAGGTGATCTGATAGAGGTGTATAAGGCTTTGAGTGGCTTGAGCATGCTCAATGCCGATGGTTTTCTTCCTCTTGCTCAGAATAATCACCTGAGAGGGTATAAATTCAAATTGAGGAAGGACGGATATCGGATAGATGTGCGGAAATTTGCCTTTAGCTAGCGGGCAGTTGGTTTGTGGAATAGACTTCCATCACTTTTTGTTGAAGTTGATAGCCTAAACAAATTTAAGGCTCAGCTGGACAGGTATTTCGATCGAACGGAGGGGTGAAATGGGAGTGGTGTGTGTTTTTTTTTTTTTTTGGCTGATGCTGAATAAGCTTGCTTTCTTGCATCATATGCCTCTATTAATGCTAATGCTAACAGCCGACGGCCACATCGCTTACCTTTGTTATCAATGAAGGACAAGAGAACATGCCTCCAGTGAGCACAAGAACGCCAGCACTGGACTATCCAGGATGGGAAAATAGTTGCTTGGTCTGACGAATCGAAGTTCCTGGTGTATCATGTTGATGGAAGGCTCAGAATTTGGGGAGAAAAACGTGAATTCATGGACCTGTCATGTCTCTCGACTGATGTGTGAGGAATGTTTTCTTGGCACACTTTGGGTCCATTGATACCCATAGATTCACGTCTGAATGCCACATCGTACCTAAACATCGTTGCTGATCAGTGTATCCGTTCGTGTTGACAGTTTATTCTCAATCAGACGGTTACTTCCAGCAGGATTTTTTTTTTTTTTTTTATGAAAACCCCAAACACGAAAGGTATAAAAACCTATAGTACTTAGTACCGTGCATGGGTTGAAGGAGAAGTATGGGGGGGGGATGCTGGAAACTTTGCTCTAGAGACTAAACATGGGTTTTTCCACTACTGCGCAGGTGCACAAAACCCGAATCACTATGGAATGGTTCCAGAAATATGACAATGACATTTCTCTGCTGCAGTGGCCCACTCATTCCGCGGAACTCAATCCTATTTAACATCTTTGGAATGAGCTGGAAAATGCTGTTCGCTGCAGGCTTATACCTCCATCGAATCTCAAGGAACTGCTTGACACACTCATGTCTGCATGGTACTTTATTCCTGCACAACGTTTTCACCATCTTGTTCAATCCATTCCTAGACAAATTCGGGCTGTTTTGAAGACTAAAGGAGGCTCAAAGCGTTACTAGGTAGGTGTACCTAATAAAGTGGCAGCACAGTGTATTTAATTATACGTTTTATGTAATTTTTCCGGTATTAGTTATTTTATGTTAAAACACTAGCATTGTCGCTGTTATGGGTGTTATTGCATCAGGCAATCATGTAACCATTCACTGCCTGCAACAAAGATATTAATTAATGAAAAGTGCATCTCATCGCTGATAAAGCCTGTAGTGCAATCGGTTAATCGGATATAATAAACCGTTAGCATTGGGAAGTTCTTATGTGATCCAAGGCCTAACTCCATAGCGCGAAGCTCTGCAGTGTATAGTATTAGCATTTAATATTAGCATGACCACATGGTTAGCATTGGGAAAGTAGTTTATTTTGAATTACTCGCCTATAGTAACTACTGCCTGTCTAACATTTTTCTTCCAACTCATAGTGAGCAGCCTCGCATTTAGTTGGTCCGCGTTTAGTGCCAAAAACGTAGTGTTCAAAACAGTGCACCATGGTGAATATAATACCAGAAGATTCCTTGTAGTGTCAGCGACCGATTGATGGAGCTATCGTCCAACTATCTCTGACAGGTAAATCTTTATTGTAATTTTTGCATCGTTTATAATACAATTCTACAGTGAAACATTTCCCGAGTACGACTTACGGGTAATGTAGAACCACCCAAGGACAAGGTCGCCACACAATTTACTCGATTAAATCCCTTAATCAGTCAGTGCGGTCAATTCCCAAGTGGTCTCAACCCCACTGCAAAGGCCCGCAACCTCAAAGAAATCTGCTAATCGTCACTGTGGCGAATTCTATTGAAAACTCGCATTTTGAGCTTAAGTTCTAAAATCACGGAAAGAAAGATATTCTAATACCACTACGGTGGAGTTGAAATATGCCTAGTCCTACTGAGAAGAAAGGCACGTTCCCCGGTATATGCACTTGAAGCCAATGTCAAAAGCTTGCGTCGCTTACGATAAAATGCACTTAGAACGCCCCCGAAGCTAAGTGAGTCAGCTGCTCACTTAGCTTCGGGGGCGTGCTGTGTCAATAATCTTTCGAAATTGACAATTGCGAAGCGAAAATCCTACCTATGCCAAGAATGCAAAACACCTGTAAATCAGAAAGTACCATTAAATAAAAGGTCGAAATTGAAGAGAAAGGTAACGGAACCTAATAATTCCACGAATACAGACGAAGAAAACAGTAGTCTCAGGCCTGCTACCCTATGCAACTCAGAGGACCACGTAGCTGTCAAGGAGAATGAAATTCCGTGTGAGGGGCTAATCAGCAACAATGAGGCTATGTATTGCGCCGCACGTTCAGGTCAGAAATCACTCGGAGAGCTTGAGATTACGGAAATAGCCTGCCAAAGCAGTTTACCTGTCACTGAACGGTCTAAGAGTGGTAGGCACTCTGTCGAGTCTGAGAAGAAGAACAACCCTACGCAACTCCATAATAACGAAGGATCAGAAAGAAACCCCTCCACCCAAACGGGCATTCCCAGTGAACAAGCTCTCGCGCAGGATGACAACGATTCGGATAAAGCGTCATGTGAAACAATAGCCGACCGGGCTAGCAGGGTGGGTAAAGTGCCTGCCTGGCAACACAAAGGTCGCGGGTTCAAATCCCGCCTCGGGCTTGGATCAAAGTACTGCAAAAACCTTCGGAGGTGCATTATGGCCACAGAAGCCGGTGCACCAACAACTACCAAAAAAAAGAAAAAAAGTGAAACAATGACTATGGGCGAGCCTCAGCTTCTCTCTACAGAATAACGAACGGGATTGAAGCCAGCTACTCAGAATGCTACCTCGAAACTCCTATTCTTAGGGGAGAGCCGAAAACTGTCCCAACCACCCTTCCTCTCACATCAACCATTCATCCCACACAGGAAATTACCTACCAGGATCCTCCTCCTCACAACTTTAGTAGGTCTCCTCAAGGGCACAATCTTGAGGATATGGTGAAACCGATGAAAATAATCTGGTAAAACTTCTGAGCGATAATTATCGACTCAAAATTTAGAATGCGGAAATTAGAGATGAGCTACTTCTGCTCAGACAGCAAATTAAGGATCTAATATTTTTGGTCACGAATCTAGTAAACCTAACAGAGCTCTCCAAACTGGGTGATGCCTCGGCCATTACCAATATCCTATCGTCACAGAAACTTGTCAAGTTATACAAATGCAAGGCTGATGCGGAGAGAAGCGCACAGATAGAGCTTCATTCCAGACAACTTGACAACAGAGCAGGTCCAACCAACCAAACTATAGAGAACCAGCAAAATCATAGTGACCAGATGCTACCCAAACGGGTACCTCGGTCCCCCCTCCCGCAACACGCATTCACAGAGAGACCAACTATCCAGCTCCACTTTAACAACTACCCCTTCGACAGAACTTGGGCGACCCTTCGGCTCTCACTGTGGAGACCCTAACTCAGTCCTCTCTTCCCATGCCAAGCGAGCAGTACATAAACCCCGGATTGACGTCAAGGGACCCACCAGATCCTATGCACAAGTCGTTCAGATAGCAGTTGATAGCACAAATGTGAACAGGTCTACCAGATGCACCATGCCAGAACCAGACGGAACGGACGCCCTTAATTCAGCCACTAAGCGTACTCATCGGACGGAAGCGTCCATAGAAACTCTCCGGCTCAGGCAAATTTGCGAAACTTACAACATCACAGCAGTGACTTCGCGGGCCAAGCTGTTCATCACTAGGCTAGCCCCTACTACCCAGGCCACTGCTATAAAAAGCTTCCTGGACATAAGAGCTTGGCGTAAAGGTAGATGTTAAAGCCATTAAAACAAAATACCCATCAATTTTTCTCGTTTGCTTTGTCTTGCACTCGGGCACATCTGCATGAGGTGCTTTACCCAGCAGTATGGCCAACAGAGGCCTTAATTAAGCCATTCATCGAAACAAAAAATGACGCCAACCACAAGTCCCCTAGTGCACAGCAATACCAATCAATTGGCAAGATGCAAATGGATGTAATCCAAACAACAGTAACATTTTTTCTACAAAATGTTAGGAGTCTTACTAACAAGCTACATACCTTGCAAACCCTGCTCCTCCAGGAAGACATTGATTTCATATGCATCTCAGAAACATGGGTTGATGAGGGAAAACAAGTTGGATTGCTGCTCTCGTCCACTCATTATCAATACATTGCAAACTAAAGAAAGGATAAGAGAGGTGGTGGTGTTGCCATATTCTACAAGACCTCTTAAAACATCATAAAACATCAAACTATAAAGCAATCACTGCAATTTTCAACAAAAATGAAAAAGGATCCGAATCTGCTTTGTGTATCTCCCACCAGGACACACCTCATCAATCAGAGAGGTTCTTATCTCATGGATGTCTGCTCATCTATGCCCCAATATCCAAACAACCATCTAGGAGATTTCAACCTGCCTCTGCCAAGGTACAAGGATGCAAGGCAAGAAATGGAATCTACCATAAGGACTTCGGGGCTCATCCCACTGAATACACCACCGACCAGAGGAAATCAAGTCTTGGACAGCGTCTACCACAATTTTGAACAAATAAAAATCATACGCTATAACACCAAATTCGTGTCAGACCACCTACCAATAGTGTTTGAAATTGCACAGGCACCTGCAACCTCAGTCGCTACCACCAAACCAGTGTACCTCGTACAAATAATAACTACGTTTTCAACCAACTAGTCAGGCCAAATGCTATCCTCACTAAACTCAAAGAATTTAATTGGAATAATCTCTACTTCAAACCAGTGGAAGAGGCAATTAATGCCATTTCTAAAGAATTGAAAAACATTGCTCTCATTGGTGCGTCGAAGACAATCAAAATCTCCTCAAACACTAAGTGGTGGTTCAACTCCGAAACGAAAGAGGCTTTTAATCTAAAGCAAAAAGCCTACAGAACCTGGAAAAAGTCTGGCTCCATGCTAGATCACATCGCTTACAACAAACAAAGAGCGAATTTCCTGTGTGGTCAGAAAAAGTCACCTCGTACAAAGGGTACTAGGAAAGTTGAGGTATGAGGTATGAGGTATATTGAGGGTCTAGCGGCTCCTGGGATTTCTCCCATCTCCACGAATGTTCTATGTATCGGTGACAGTACCATGTCAAAGCCAGAGATTTAGAAGTGTGTGGGTCATGAGTAGTTATATGTAGTGCCCATTGTTTATCCGGCTAATTGGCCGCCAGGCCCCTAATGGGACCCGACGTTGCCCATACCTCGCCACGTGGAGGCTAGCCGGGTGTTACCATTGAGTCAATTGTACTCTGGCAGGTCCTGCCACTTACTTTCCTGGGATTTTAGTGGCTAGGACCTAAAATAAATTTGGAACGGCCGCGGTTGATTTTAATTCACTTACATTAAAGCGCTAATATGGGGTTTGACGCTGAAGGCCTGTTTCTGAAGTGCCTAAAAGGTTGGGCGAAATTTTTTTTTGGTGTATTTTAAATTTGGACGTGTAGGGCTATACACTGTGCAAGAGAAAGAGCTGGGAGGGGAGAGTGAAGGCTGGGGGGGGGTGAAATAGGAAGAAGAGGGTCGATAGGGTAGGTGACCCCCAATTATTCAGTGAGGCATGCCCATGCCCCACCAGAGGGAAGGAATGGTGTGGCAGGGAAGAGAGGAGACAGCAAGCCGTCACCTCCCTCCCCTGCCGGGTGTGGGAGTAAAAGAATTGCACTGCACAAGAAAGTGCAGAGCCTTGAGCCAATATGGCTCCGTTGAGGCAGAAACTTGGAGTTTCTCTATCTCTTCGTCGGTCTTCTGTCATTGGTAGCGTTTGGTATCCAGATTTGTCCTACAGCTATGAACACTGGTCAGGTCCGTTGTTAGTCTGTTAGCAATGGCTGTGGTTCTCTTCATCATGGGAAGATCCGCATCTCCATGGGGTTATTCTTGCGATCGCTGGTTTTAGATGATTAGTAGTGAGCAGGTTCCTGAGGGAGGTTCTCCTTGAATCCTTTCCCTCGTGTTCTGTGTCTCTTTTTATTTATTTATTTATTTTATTTTATTATTTTTTATTTTTATCTTCTGTAGATGGCTATCAGTATTTTACGCCTACCAAATAGTTTTTGGGCATATTCCTTTAGCTCCCTGTATTCCTCTAGTGAGTCCAATAGATGTGATTCCAAGTTCTTGGGGAGGTAGTGTATTGTAGTGATCAGTCTGCATCTGAGGTCCTCATAATGGGTGCAATCATACATAATGTGCTCCCAGCACTCAAGCTCCCCACAGGCACAGCTCGGATCCACCTCAATCCCCAGCGCTGTCAGCTTGGCTTTAAAGGCCCCGTGACCAGTTAATAAATAAACTAGGAAAGTTTTGCAATATGACGCAACAATGAATCACAGGAAGCTGCTTGTTGCTGCATGTTGAGACATGTTCATACGTGCATAGTAGCCGCCGCGCCAAGTCGATGGGCTCAGTTATTCATTAGTAGTGAGAATGTGTAAAGTGCTTGCGATGGCATCGTGGTCACGAAATGAGATAAGGACAGTTTTGCGGTATAATTTCGTGCGTGGTTTAACCATAGACCAGTGCTTAGAAGAAATGACTCTTGCACTAGATGATGATTGTCCACATCGTACAACGATATTCAGGTGGTATAGAGAATTCCAAAGGGGAAATTTCACTCTGGAGGATTCTGAGAGGCCGGGAAGGCCACGAACGTCAGTTACGGAGGAAAACGTTACTGCTGTGAGGAAAATGCTTGACGAAAACAGGCGAGTGACCTACCAACAGATAGAGGATACTTTGGGCCTAAATGCACCAGCAATTCGTTCGATTCTGCAAGATCATTTGCACGTGAAGAAACTTTGTTCTCTCTGGGTGCCGCATCAACTGACTGAAGAGCAGATGACACGACGTGTGACTTGGTGCCGGGAGATGTTAAAAAAGTTTGATAAGGGACAATCTCGGTATGTGAACAACATCGTGACAGGTGACGAGACTTGGCTGTACTATTACGATCTGCCGACCAAGGCTCAAAACAAAGTTTGGGTCTTTGATGATGACGACACACCCGTAATTGTCAGAAAATCCCGATCTGTAAAGAAGAAAATGATAGCTGTATTTTTCAAATCGAGTGGAATTGTGGAACGTGTCGTTTTGGACACGCAGAAGACAGTCACAGCTAAGTGGTATACTGAACAATGCCTGCCTAAAGTCATTGGATCTATGAAGAACCTGCGGCCAAAGTCAAGAATGGACACCTGGTACCTCCATCACGAAAATGCTCCAGCTCACCGCGCCAAAGCCTGCACCGAATATTTGACCACGACAGGACTGAAACTTCTCGAGCACCCTCCCTACAGTCCAGACTTTGCTCCCTGCGACTTTGCACTGTTCCCGCATGTGAAAATGAAGCTAAAAGGGAGGCGGTTTTCCAGTGATGAGGACCTTCTACGGGCTTGGGACAACGAGTGTGCTTTACTCCCTAGTGAAACTTGGCAGAACTGGTTTAAAGATTGGTTTCGGAGGATGGAGAGGTGTATTGAATGTAGAGGAAATTACTTTGAAAAAATTAAATAAACAAAGCTGTATTGCAAAAATTTCCTAGTACCCTTTGTATATATATCCAGAAGACTTAGGCATTCCAAGCATATCGTTTCCACACGTGGTCGTCAGGTAGAAATGGATGAAGAAACGATAAAATGATATAACTCAGCCTGGTCAGAGCGGAAGGTGGACACAGTCAACCTTCCGCTCTGACCATGAAAAACATCTCCGCCTCCCTATAGCGGCCATCACAGATAACACAGGACCGAGCTTGTGCATGTTAAGGTATCAAGGGAAATGATTATGAGAGCAATTAACAGTCTTTCCAATAAATCTACAGTTGGTCCCGATGGATTCCCACTCTTTATTCTAAAAATATGCAGTTTCTATGTGATTGACCTGTTACATCGCCTCTTCAACCGCATCCTCGAGACTGGTATCATACCGACAATATGGAATGTCTACCATGCTTTAACAGTTCCAAAAGCTAATAAACCAAAAGATCCCAGAGACTACAGAGCAATCTCTATTTCCTGTGGACTGCTAAAAGTGTTTGAAAAAACAATACAGTCCAGCTTAGTCGATCACTGCCTCAATGGGCATCCACAGCATCTTCATATTGTTATTCCTAGGAGGTCTAGGCTATCAAATCTATTAATGACCAGCTGGGCAATCTAAAAAGCCCTTAACTCAAAGAAACAAATTGAAATCTTATTCCTAGACATACAAGCAGCTTTCGACACACTCAGCACAACAGAGCTAGTTAAAATTCTAAAGCATTATTTCAGAATCGAAGGTAATCTTCTTGCTGTCCTCCATCAACTCCTCATCAACCGGCAAATATTTATCAAATATGATCACAGATTTTAGATGACCACCACGACCTCTGTCGGCATCCCATAAGGGAGAGTTCACTCATCATGTTTTTTTTTGCCGCAGCACTAGAGCCCTTCCTTGCGAAGCACCCAAACTTCATTTCATACGCTGATGATCTTAAGATGCTGGTCACATCCGATGATCCAGCAAAAGCTGAGGCAGTCGCCTATGAAAATCAGATAGTACTGTTCGAGCTCCAGGATTATCTAGGACGTCTGGGACTTAAACTGAATCCTCAAAAAGCAGTTCAGATGACTTTCACAAAAAGGAGGGCAATTAATGAAATTATGCTCACAATAAATGGGACCAGCATTAAAATAGTTCACTCTCACACGGACTTGGGGTTGAAGTGGGATGACTAGCTTACTTTCAAAGACCACCTCAAGATGGCCAGGCTAAAAACGCTTGCGGCGTACTGAGCAATCCGGCAGGAGATGGTCGGTCTTAAGCCTCGGGAGTTCCTCTTGGAATACGTCCGAAGAAATTTAACACCCGTACCGCTCTATGCTTCAGTACTCTGGTCAGGTGCTTCCTCTATCCAACTGAAGAGATTCCTGGGGGTTGAATATTGGCTCCTGAGGTGGCTAAACAGGGAGATGGGCTAAAGAGGCGTCTACGCACCTTGGCACAACTTTTATGTGGCCAAATGGATTCGCCTGATACCTGGGATGTTTCTGCTAACCCTCGGGCCTCACAAAGAACCCGGTGCAGTTCAACAATTTGTCTACAATCTTGTATGCAAATTGTGCAATACTTTAGGTCAGTGTTCCCGGCAAATACGTTTGGAAAGTATAACTCCCTAGTAATTGATGCCTCATCTTCTGCAGCTCGAAGCGCTATAAACAGGACATAGTGAAAGAACTCTATAAACAACAACAATAAGCGCTTTGTGGAAAGAATTCCCTGCAAAGGCTTTCCTGGATGCACCACTGTGTTTTTTATTGTTTATTATTTTATGTATTGATTTTTACCTTGTTATGTATTTGCAATCTGTTGTGATCTCCTGCAATTACAATGAATGCCTTCAAATTGAATTCGCATAATGTACACCCTTCTAGCCGAGCTAGGCTGTTCCAGGGGTGCCCACTGATGTGGAAATAAAATGATATTAATAATAATAATAATAATGGTGCACTATGGCTTATACTGCACCAGCCAAAAGAAAAGTAATTAAGTAAAATAACAAAAAAATAATAATAAAAAGAAAATAATAATAAGAAAAAAAGAAACAGACAACCTGTGCGTTTACCTCCTCCCGAAGCTGACCTTTTAATTTCCCAAAACTGCCAGCTTCTACCATCCATCTAGGCAACTTATTCCAGTAATTTATAACTTCCTGGCTAAAATAAAACTTCTTGCAATTCAGTCTAAACATCTCCCCCCGTAACTTGAAACTATGGCCCCTATTTCTAGAATCATTTATCACCTTGAAAATTTCGTCCTCATTCATTTTACTGATGCCTCTCAGAGCCTTAAACACCTCAATCAAATCTCCTCTAAGGTGTCTAGTTTCCAAACTCTGCAACCCACGTATTCGAAGTCTTTCTTCATAAGGACGCTCTTTTGCCGATCTCACGAGGCGAGTTACCCGTCTTTGCACCCTTTCAAGAAGCTCGATGTCTTTCTTTAGGTGCAGTCTCCATACTTGAACACAGTATTCCAAGTGTGGTCTAACATAAGCCTTATATAATGGGATTATCACGTCCCTATCTCTACTCGCAATAGTTCAATAAATCATCGATAGGACACCATGGGCCTTCCTTGCTACCAAAAAAAAAAAAAAACCTATTATTTTTAGGCCACCCGAATAATTAAATTCATCTGCCGTGCTGTGTTCTGTTAACTGAGTGTGTTCTAAAGTCGATTTCTCTGTTTTGTTGGACGAAGAACTCCAGATTATGGGGGGGGGGCCTTGCAATCTATATATAATCTTTATTGTGTACAAAAGGATGTATACAATGTACCCTTCACAGCAGGAATGCCAGAGGCTTCACATTGGCGTAGATAGCTGGTGCTATCTACGACTGAGACTGACTAACTGAGCCACGGAGTGAAAAAAGCCCACTAAAATTCTACGCGGCATCGATGCGATTCGAATCCGTTCCCGCCCGGTGTAGGAAACCGTTCGAATCCGTTCCTTTTCCACCCGGTGTAGGAAACCGTTCGAATCCGTTCCTTTTCCACTCAGCTGCCTTGCAACCGGTCTACAATGCTCAAAGAACCTCATGTCTGACCGTTTCGTAATACTCAACTCCCTTTCCTCCACTACTGGCTTTAGTTCAACTCCGGAAAACGTATAAGTAATTTTCGAGTTACCGTTTCCCAGGTGCAATATCTTACATTTTACTGGATTAAAGTGTAGCTGCCATTTTTCCTAACCATTCCTGAAGTCTATCTAGGTCTCTCTGAAGTGGCTGTGCTTGGCGGTTATCATTAACTACGCTTACAATCTTTACATTATCTGCAAATTTAGACATCACGCCCTCTATCCCTTCATCGATGTCATTTATGAAAATCAAAAAACAACAATGGTCCTCATACTGAAACCTGGACGACTCCACTTCTTGCCCAATCTGAGGAATAACCATTGATCACAACCCTCTGCCTCCTGCCCTGAAGCAATCCAGCTATCCATCCAAGGAGTTCCCCCCTGATTCCAACCTGTTCCAGCTTATAAAGCAACCGCTGATGTGCGAATGAGTCAAATACTTTCTTTTTTTTTTTTTTTTTTTTTTTTTATGAAAACCCCAAACACGAGAGGTATTAGAACCTATAGTACCGTGCTTGGGTTGGAGGTTGAGAACAAGATACTTGAACTTCTGTAAACTGTAATTTTCAGGAAATACGTATGAAGGAAGGTTGTTCCAGAAAACGGCAGTTGAATGAATAATTTGGATGAAAAGAATCGTTGGAAGATGGATGTTGGCTGGTGGCGGAAAGTGTTCGGACTGTTTTGAAAGAGAGAGCGCCAATTACAGAAGAACTGTGCCCATGGAAGTATCTGTAGAAAAGACACGCAGCAGAAACAGTACGTCTATAAACCAGCGAGTGGAGAGACTCTGTTACAGACGAATCATTAATTAACCTAACTGTCCTCTTCTGAATGGAATCAAGAAGCCTGACAGAGGTTTTGGGGGCATTACCCCAGATGTGGGAACAATATTCCATGGTATGGGTGATTTCAGATTCAATGAACAGCTGTTTGGAAGAAAAGTAACGCCGAGAGCGAAAGAGAAAACAAGTTTTTTAGATGCAGAGGAAGCAATATTTGTAATGTGCTTGTGCCAAGTGAGATTAAAGGCAGGTAATCTTCAAACGAAAGATATCATTTTGCCTAGAAATCGGACTGTCACCAAAGCATAGGAGCAGAAGAATCCTTTTTGCAAGATATAAGGCAGCACTGAGTTCTAGAAGGATTGAAATCAACTAAGTTGTCTTCCCCCACTGGAGAATTACCTGGATATCCCCATTTAAAGAATGGGTAGCAGATATTTGAGAAGTTTAAGCTGATTGAGCACGGCAAGGTTTCTCAAAATGGAGAGTGGAATACAATGTGTACTATCATCGGAAAAAAACTATGATAGGATTTCCAGTCAATGGAAGAAGGTCTTTAATATACAAGAGGAAAAGAGTGGCGGAAAGAACTGAACCTTGGGGGACACCAGCATTAGTGGATAAGTTAGAAGACAGAGAGCCGTCTACCATCACCGTCAGTGAGCGATCAGAGAGAGAACTGAATAACCAATTACAAAAAACAGTTGGCAAACCATAAGATGGAAGCTTGTTTAGATGACCTTTATGCCAAACACGATCGACAGCGTTTTAGGTGCCAAGAGCAACTGCTTGTGTTTCACCGATTTCCATTGAATTTGTCTATAAATGGGTAACATAAGACAGAATATCACCAGTGGATCGACACTGATGGAATCCATACTGGCGGGCGCCTCCGTAGCCAGGTGGGAAGGAGCAACAGTGCGTAGCACACGCTTCTAGGGAGGATGTGTAAAAGTCAGGGAATGACCACCCAATTTCCCGGAGCAATATAGCCTTAGTTGCTAATGCTTCTAAAAGCCAAACAACAACAACCATACTGGCGATCGTTGATCAAACGGAATGTTTCTAGGTAGTTTAAGAGTTGGCGGTTAATTGAGTTCTATATTACTTTAGAAAGAGCAGAAGTAATTGCAATGAGAAACTTTGCTCAAATCAAAATAGGCAATGCCAACATTATTCCCTGATTCCAGATCTTGAGTACCCCTGTCAAAACAGCTAACCAGATTAGTTAAATATGACTTTCCCTTTACAAAACCATGCTGGGTGTCCTTCAGAATTGAATTTCTATCTAAGTGATCCTGAATTCCACCCTTGATCATAGTCTCCATGATGTTCTCTACTACTGAAGTTAAACTAACCGGCCGATAATTTCTCACTTCACTCTTAGAACCGCCATTATGTATCGGTGATACATTAGCACTTTTCCAATCCAACGGAATCACTGCGCAGTCCCGTTCTGCTCTCATAATTAGCCTCAATTGTTAAATGCCCTCACTTGCCACCTCCCTTAAGATTATAGGGTAAATGCTATCAACCCCAGGAGCCTTACTGGCCTCTGGCTCGAAAGGTTTTATCATTAAATAAATATGTGAAATTTCAACATCATTAGTTACATTTTTTTCAACTTCACTCCCAGAATTCACGTGAAGTGTTTTTTATTCTGTAAATATCGATGCAAAGTAACTGAGTTCATCTGCAGCTTCAGCTGGGGTATCTAATAGTGTCCCACGGCCATTACATAAGGTTCCGATCTGGTTTGTCCTTCTCTTCTTTACATTTGTGAAGAATTCCTTAACCCCCCCCCCCCCTTTGCTCTCTTTGCCCGCGATTTCTGATGATCTTCCTTTGCCTGCCTAACCTTTTCTGTGGCATTATTTCGAATCAGTTTGTAGCTGTTATACGCTTCTGTACTTTTTTTATTGCTCTGTTACTTTTCCATGCCGTTTTCTTATGCTCGAATAATCTGGCAACTTCATTATTCATCAAACTTGGAATCCTCCTCGTGGAGTATTTTTTAATGGTATATATGCATTCAAGGCTTCTGTGATAAATGTTTTAAAGGTATACCAGATTCAATTGTATTCGCGCTCTTTGAGATATCTGCCGCGTTAATAGAGGCCATGAAGCACCGTAAGGCATCGTAATTTCATTCTGAAATTATAACTCATTCCTTTGCCTTTAATTACTGCTACCCCTCTCTTCATCATCCACTGTAGAACTTCGTGATCACTTCCTGCTACTGGTTCCTCTACTGTTAGCTCTATTATGTCATCTAGTTCATGGGTGATGATCAAGTCTAGAGTATTCTTTTCGCTAGTACTTTCTCCGACATATTAATACACTGATGAGCAATATTAAGGACCGGTCAAGTTTCCACCTGTTGCCTCTCATAGGAGTGGCCTGGATATGGGAAAAGCATACTAAAGGAACCTCGTGAGGTGCAGAAATGATGAAGGGAACAACACCGACACAACAACGGAAGCAAAACGGTTCAGAGGGACTATTCAAAAATGGAAACAGCACTGACTGCCATGATACAGATGAATCACTGCCAAAGACGCAACAAAGGGAAGATGTGGTCCTCAGTAGGAGATATGGCCACCCCTAATGTTCATGCAGGCTTTGAACAATGTTGCTGATAACTTCTTGCGGTAATATCGTCCCTTCCTCTGTCAACGCCATCTTCAGCTGTTGAACATTTTCTGGTGGGTGTGGGCGTGCCGTCAGGCGTCTTCCCAGAGCTTGCCCTATGCGTTCGATGGAACGGGCAGGCTAATCCATACGAGTAATGTCCTCACTTTCCAAAAGCATATCAACAGCTGCAGTGCGATGGGGTGTGACGTTACCATCCATAAACACGAACGGGCCGATGGCACCTCGGAACACACGCACATGGGGAACGATTAACTCAGTACAATAGCGTGCAGCGGTTACAACAGTGGTTTTTCAACCTTTTTTTAATAACGGCACCCCAAAGTAATTTATTTTATTTTGCGGCACCCCTACTCAATTTTCTGCCTGTTAAATCATCCAATTCTCTGTGTGTGTGTATATATATGGTGTCTCAAAAATATTGGTACAAATGTTTAGGGGAGGTAGGTAACATCTAAAGGAATGTGAATCGCATAGGAACCCATAACCGGAAACGTCACCGTAAGTCGGTAGACAGCGCTGTTCATCAGTTCGCGAGATGGAAATTTTCTGGTTTACTCATTCACGCAGTAGTCGCAGCACGAGGAGCATGCATCGATATACGAACTGTGAGCTGGCAGACATGCACCTAGTGTATGTCTGCCAGACAGACATGCACCTAGTGTATGGATTAGCAGAGGGCCCACACGGTGTGCACCCCCATGCGGCACAACATCGCTTCGCAATAAATGTGTGGGCAGGTATGGTCGGTGACTGCTTAGTCGGCCCATGCCTGTTACCATCCCGCATGAACTCCGCTAAATATCGGATCTTTCTTGAACAAGTTCTACCAGGATTACTTGACGATGTTCCAGCAAATGTGAGACTCAACATTTGGTTTCAACATGACGGGGCGCCTGCCCATTGTGGAAGGTGCGTTCGTGACCATTTGAACAGGCGTTTTGGGCATCGATGGATTGGCCGTGGTGGACCCGTTGTCTGACCCCCCACGCTCACCTGATTTATCGAGCCTTGATTTTTTTCTGTGGGGGGCCCTCAAATCTATCGTGTATGAATCGCCTGTGGAGACGGAAATGGATCTCGTCTGCGCTGCTGCTACTGTCAAAGAAACTCCAGGTGTGTTCGACCATGTCCGCCAATCCATGCTGCGTCGGTGTCATCGCGTCCCATGGTGGAACCTTTGAGCAACTGTTGTAACATCATGAAATGCATCCATCTCGTACTCCATTGTTAATATATGTCAAATAAATGTTTGCCACTAATTACTGTCTCGTGTCATTTCTGCTTCTTGTGCCTCTGCTACTACTTTCCCCTGACGTTTCCGGTTATGGGTTCCTATGCGATTCACATTCCTTTAGATGTTACCTACCTCCCTAAACGTTTGTACCAATATTTTTGAGACACCCTGTATATATAAAAAATTTAAAAATATATATGTTATATGATAGTTATTACAATAATATAATTATAAAAATTACATTTCATAATACAAATTATATATATATATATATATATATATACAGTTTATAATTTTATTCTTTATATAAAGGTACTAAGTAAACATCAATTATAGATCACCACAAAATTAAAAAGATACTGTACACCTTTTTATAATGAAATAAACATATAAATTACAAATAATAATAAGTTTAAGTAACTTAAACCCAAATTACGTGGCACCCCTGGAATGCTTGTAGCGGCAGCCTTGGTGCCGCGGCACCCTGGTCGAAAACCACTGGGTTACAGTATCTGAAGTTGTGTACGTCCGTCCAAGATAACGCCTCCCCCAGACGAAACACCTCGACCGCCATATCGATCCCTTTCAACGATGTTTGCGGGGTGATACATATATATCTTTATTGCAGGCAGTGATTGGTTACATGATTGCCTGATGCAATAATACCCACAACAGCGACAATGCTAGGGGTTTAACATTAAATAACTTATACAGAATAAATTACTTAAAACATATATTAGGACATAAAACGTATAATTACATATTTTACATATAAAATTAATATTAACATGTGAAATGAAGACACATGAAAGGACGATGACAGTCACTCGGTTGAAGACGAAAGCTGGTCCCTGATGATGCGTCTTCTGTACGGTTTGTCCTCTATGAACGTTTTGTAGTCCACATCCATCTCCTGGACATTGTGGAGCATCTCCATGGGCAGGAATCTATCCCCTATTCTGAGCCTCCACGCCACAGCCTGCAGAGAGGGGAGGGCTCTTAAGGGTTTTGGTGGGATCCTCCAATTGCACATCTGCCAGAAATTTGGCGTATTGACTTCACCCGCTATCATTTTAATTGTCACAAGCAAGCGGAAGGCAAATATCCGTTTGGAGACTTTTCTGTAATTTAGAAGTTGGGTGATATCTGAAGTATGTATAAGTGGTGGCAGTTTATGCTTGAAGAGGACCCACCGAATAAGCCAGTACTCATCAGATGCGATGGTTTTTAGCGTGGTTTTCGTTGCCGACGCCCAGATTTCTGACCCGTAGGTGATGACTGGCTGCAGAAACCGGTATATGTATTGGAGCGTGTACTCAGGCTCTGTGACATGAAGGAGGTGTTGTTTGGCAAGCCATCTTGCTCTGCAGACCTTGTTGTGAATGTCTGCAACATGGTGTTTGAAACTGAGTTTAGGGTCGAATATAACGCCGAGATCTTTGTGCTTGATGACTGGGGTGATGGGGGTTCCGTGGATTTCCAGGTTTAGTTGCGATGGGTTTGATTTGAGGGAAAATACCATTTGTGCAGATTTTTTTGGATTTATCTTAAGGGAGAACTGTGCCAAGTATGTAATCAGATTCTTGAGGCTGTTGATAATGTTTCCAGAAACAGAATCAGGTCGGGCGGTTCCGTTGATCCGATAGAGGAACTTCAAGTCGTCTGCATAACTGATAAATTCTGTTTGCTGACACAGGAATGGGTGGGTGGCAGCCGTAAAGAGGAGCCCTGAGAGAACTCCGCCCTGGGGTACACCTACACAAACTTTCCTTGTGAAAGATTTTTTATTCACAGTCAAGTGAAGGACCCTGGTCGTAAGTAGCGACTTCAAGAATTCCAGTATATTGCCTTTTATCTGGTATCCATCCTCACAAAGTTGCAGGAGGGGCTGGATGTCTATACTGTCGAATGCAGACTGGATATCCAGATAAACAATTGCCATCTCAGCCCTATCTTGTAGAGCCCCCAGAATGGTGTTGGTGGTTTGCAATAGGTTTGTAATGGTGGACCTGCGTTTCAAGGCATAGTGAATGTATGGTGATTCACATGGCAGAACCTGGTTGGTTAGGATAGGAAGAAGGCACTTCTCCATGACTTTGAGGAGACATGAGGCTTTCATTATTGGCCTGAATTGTGAAATTGATGTCGCTCCTTGTGTTTTGGGGATTGGTCGGACAATATATTGATTCCAGGCTGTTGGGAAACTTTGGGTTGTGAGGATTCCATTGAAGATACCTAGGAGTGCATCAATGATGAATACACTAACGCTCTTAAGAATGAATTGTGGGACCCCATCATATCCAGTGCAAGACGTTGGTGGGATATCATTGATGGCCTGGATAAGCTCTCTTTTTGTGATGATGATGGAAGCGAGGACATCTCGCTGACAACTGTTGTGAATTTTAAAGTCTGATGCTGACTTTGGCTTAAATCTTGTGATGTAGTCTAGCCATTCAATTGGATTAAGTTGTTGAGGGAATTCATCATGCCTTGCCTTAAACGGTGCTTTCCCGATCTTGATTGTTTTGTCGATATAGGCTTTAATGGCATCAGATTTGCTTCTATTGAACTGGGCGCGGGCTCTTCAGTATGCAATTCTGTCTAGTGGGTCTAATTTTGCTTTCCATTTTGCATGTAGTCGTTGTTTATTCCGAAATTTAAGGCTGAGATCTTGGGTCCACCATGCTTTGCTTCGACAGGAGATTGAAACTGTTTTTGACGCTGCAGTTCGAGCAATAGACTGCAGCCAGCAGGTAAGAAAGTGCAGCCCGAGCTGTGGATCACATTGGTTTAGGGCTTCCCAAGGAAAAATAGATGCTGCGAAGCAGCATTTCTCTGGATTGAGGAGAGAAGGGCTAATCACTGTCTTCTTAACTGGTGCCTGATGTTGCCAGGATGTCCTGGGAGTGATTGGAAGAATGAGGCCTACTGGTAGATGGTCTGACATGAAGGCTGTTTCCGGTTGACTGTCAACGGTGAGGGTGTCTGTTGCAAATATTAAGTCTAACAGGTTAGAGCCTCTGGTAGGGGAAAAATTCTGGAGGGTCAGACCTACTGATGCCAGATTAGAAGATAACAATTTGCGAAGACTGTGTTGGCCTGAGCTAATATTAAAGTCTCCACACACTAGTAATGTTGCTTTAGGGTGGCATTGATTAATGATCCAGTTGGAGATCTCTTGTAAAGTGTTCTTTACTGTGGGAGGGGGGGATGTAGACTGTGCACACGTCAAGTCTGTGGCCTTGAATGCTGAGTGAGGCTCTTGCAGCTTCAAACAGTTCTGTTTTTAGTGTTGCTGAGCTTGTCAGTGAGAATTTTTTTGTGTTGAAGAGAATGCCTACACCACCACCAGTTGTCCGTTCCCTGGAGGCAAAAATGCCCGAGAAGCAAGTGGCTTGAGAAAATGCGAGGTCTTCTTCATTGGGGGACAGCCATGTCTCTGTGATACAAATGATGTCATACCACGTTGACAAAAGAAGAATTTCCATTGTCTGAAGTTTATTTCTCAGACTTCTAGCATTTTGATAGAAAAGTGTGCACATTAAAGAAGTTTGGATGTATGTCCTTGTTGGAGCTCTGATGGCCTTCATCAATCGTCTATGGTTCGTTCTGGAGGTAGTTCTCACCTCAATCTTCATATGTCTTCCCTCAGGCGTTTGTGGTGGGTGATAATGGCCCTGGCAAGCTTCTGTGAGGGTGTTTGAACTTTTAAGAAGGTCCTGCTCAGTATAACCGGAATGTTCCTCCCCAAACTTCGACTTAATGGCGGGTCTGAGTCAGGTTTTCCTTTCATTATTTGTGGTTTTAATACGTTGGGGATACCGCATCCAGGAAGAGGTACGCTTTGTAGTGTAGAAGTGTTTCACTAGTGCCCCTGCAGGCCAAGAAGATGCAAGGCTGAGTAATTTGTAGTTTGATTCTGTTGTAGTGATTTTGAATGATGCATAATATGGTTGTTTGGTCGTGAGCCTGGTAACTTCTGTGTCTATACCTAAGTCTTCATTCAAATAAGACCACATCTGTTCAACAGTTGTCTGTGGAGAAAGCCTGGAGACAAAAATTGATTTTTCATGTGATGAGATTTTTAGCGGAATTGCATGTATTTTCTTTGAGTTAGCAGTCCCGACTGTGGGCTTCATGTTGTAGTTTGGCTTTTCTATGCAAACCTATCGCCAGATTTGCTGACGTCCAGAATCGCTTCTCATTTGCTCCAATCAAATAGAGGCAAATTGAAATCATCCATAATAAGACATTCACGCTTACTTGTCCATTCTATTCGCATGTAGAGGCTCTCATCATAATCTTCACAATCACGTGGCCTGTAGGTTGCTCTTACTCTCACTATACCTTTGCTTCTTACTATTTCACACCATGTAGATTCTATACTAGCATTTGAAACGTCCGAATCCGGGAAGGCTTTCGTCGCGCTCAGGCTGCTTTTAATAAGAAGCATGACCCCATCACCCTTTCTATCCTCTCCATCCTTCCTAAATACATTATACATACCGTACTGAAACGCATCATCCCCTATCATCGGGTGGCATCTCCTTTCTGTAAGCTCTATTATGTGAGCTTTACTTGTCCTAATCAGCAGTTCGAAATCACTCATTTTATTGACGACACTTCTGACATTACTGTATAAACAATTAAGACAGTGTTCTTGTATAGTTAACTGCATGCTTCATTAAAGGAGAATCTTCTCAGATATAGTATTATCTGAAAAAATAGCAGCAGAACCCACACAAGATTTCGAATTTCGAGTCGTCTGTGTAAACTGAAAAGAAGTCACAAAGTTCAACACAGTGTCCTGAACAGAGCGAGAAGTCATGTTGGTATTTGAGGATAGCAAGAGTGAACTGGGCTGATTTAATGAGGGGGCAACGTTGTCTACCGTGATGCTAAGCTCTCTGAGTAGCTCATGGACGCGAATATCGACCAGTTGGCTAGCAGTCCGACGCGTGTTACAAAGATTTTCCCATAGGGGATCAAAATGCGATGTCCACGTGGGGTGGTCTAGCAGGGAGTTCAGCTTAAAAGCATACTGTAGAGAGACAATTGTTTTCGTTGAAGCGACAATTGTTTTCGTTGGTTCATTTCCTTCGACATGTGTACTTGAGGTGTATCTTATGTAGGGCAGCACCTCAACGCATGGTATTCTATGACGATACAGAACTCTAAAAATAGCAGAAATGAATGTAGTGGTGTGTGTGTGTGTGTGTGTGTGTGTGTGTGTGTGTGTGTGTGTGTGTGTGTGTGTGTGTGTGTGTGTGTGTGTGTGTGTGTGTGTGTGTGTGTTTTCCTACCCACTTTTACACCAAGGAGCAGCGATCACCAGGAATTGTGAAAATGAATGTTATTCGTTTCCACAATCCATATCTCACTCGTAACAGGACTGCTGATATCATGATATATTGATCGATATTTTATAAAATAGGTTTATAATTCAGACAGTAACTGTCGTCTTTTAAGAAAAACAGAGCGTGAGAAAATTTGAAAGGAATGAAAGAAAGTAGGAGAGGAAATGAAGACATTTCTGATCGGGAGTAACAGGACCATTGACAAATGTGACCGAAATTATTGTAAATAGGGCAAAAGAAAAGAAAAGAACGTGGGAGCGACAGAACCACAAATACCAAGTTCGAAGTTATAAAGGTGTAAATAGGCAAGATTAACTAACCGTGTCCTGTTCTACATGCCCTAACTAGTACTAGGAAGAAACAGCGCTCGATCGAACCATGCTTGGACATAACTGTAAGCAATTTAGTGCGTCTAAACCAGGCCGCAGCAGCATAACTGTGAATTGGTAAAACAACATATATTTTGTATAGTGTATGCAAAACCTTATGGTTCAGACCGCAGTCCTGAGGAGAAATGAGAACAATTTGAAAGACAAATTTTCTCCCTTTGTCAGACAGATAATACAGATGAGGAGGAAAGGTAAGGCGATTATTAATCAGTAATCCATAGAATTTTGTGGTAGTTACAAAAGGGAGAGATTTACCATTAATTTTTATGACAGGAGGACGAGTTGGAGAAAGGGTGCCTTTGAAGACCATCATACAAGTTTTACTTGAACTTCAAATCTGTGGCAAGTCTTCTTAGGAGTTTTCGTTCACTGAGTCCAGTCCGGTCTAAGAAATGTCACTCATGGGAACGGTGTCCCATCTTCCAGTTTGTCATAGTTATGGTCTGAGTCTGGTTGCACTTGGAACGCCTGCCCTGTCCAATTGTCACTTAAAATGGTATGGATCCGTTCAGTGAGTCTGGTCCGGTTTTGGTGGTCACTCTTGGAACTGATGTCCTGTTCTTTGTGGTGACGATGCCGTAGTTCTTTGTGGTGACGATGACGTAGGTTGGTTTGCACTTTTGTTGTTACAGCCTGGTTGCACTTGGAACGCCTGCCCTGTCCAATTGTCACTTAAAATGGTATGGATCCGTTCAGTGAGTCTGGTCCGGTTTTGGTGGTCACTCTTGGAACTGATGTCCTGTTCTTTGTGGTGACGATGCCGTAGTTCTTTGTGGTGACGATGACGTAGGTTGGTTTGCACTTTTGTTGTTACAGCCTGGTTGCACTTGGAACGCCTGCCCTGTCCAATTGTCACTTAAAATGGTATGGATCCGTTCAGTGAGTCTGGTCCGGTTTTGGTGGTCACTCTTGGAACTGATGTCCTGTTCTTTGTGGTGACGATGCCGTAGTTCTTTGTGGTGACGATGACGTAGGTTGGTTTGCACTTTTGTTGTTACAGCCTGGTTGCACTTGGAACGCCTGCCCTGTCCAATTGTCACTTAAAATGGTATGGATCCGTTCAGTGAGTCTGGTCCGGTTTTGGTGGTCACTCTTGGAACTGATGTCCTGTTCTTTGTGGTGACGATGCCGTAGTTCTTTGTGGTGACGATGACGTAGGTTGGTTTGCACTTTTGTTGTTACAGCCTGGTTGCACTTGGAACGCCTGCCCTGTCCAATTGTCACTTAAAATGGTATGGATCCGTTCAGTGAGTCTGGTCCGGTTTTGGTGGTCACTCTTGGAACTGATGTCCTGTTCTTTGTGGTGACGATGCCGTAGTTCTTTGTGGTGACGATGACGTAGGTTGGTTTGCACTTTTGTTGTTACAGCCTGGTTGCACTTGGAACGCCTGCCCTGTCCAATTGTCACTTAAAATGGTATGGATCCGTTCAGTGAGTCTGGTCCGGTTTTGGTGGTCACTCTTGGAACTGATGTCCTGTTCTTTGTGGTGACGATGCCGTAGTTCTTTGTGGTGACGATGACGTAGGTTGGTTTGCACTTTTGTTGTTACAGCCTGGTTCTTCCAGGGTGTGTGATTTCCTTGCGGCAGGTTGGCCAGTGCTTGAGGTTATATTTAAGGTGGATCCAAGCACGGTACTAAGTACTATAGGTTCTAATACCTCTCTTGTTTGGGATTCACATAAAAAAAAAATAAATAAAATAAAAAAAGAGGGTGAGGTCAGCAGGTGGCAGAAGTATCCGCCGTCTGGCAAACATCTTTTGGGCAAAGTCAGAAAAGGCTCTGTAGGTAATTTCATCCTCCAGTTGGTAATGCTCCTGATTTGTAGGTATAAAATGAAGTTGAGTGGCAAGTAAACGATGAAGATCTTCGTAAAACTCACACTCGTACATAACATGGTGCCAGGACTCCAGGGAGCCGCAGTCACACCTTGTGTTAGTAATTTCCAGTAAAGTGTGTTAGTTGTCTGACGGCACCAATCTCCGCATACAAGTTTTACTGTGAGAAATAGTAAGTTTGTTAAGCATTGACCACATCTAATATCATGAGAAAAAAGAGGGGTCTTCTTCAATCAAGCTGCATCCACCGAAGATAAACCTGCAGCCTCTAAACCAATTAACTATGACTCCATAACTGCGAAGCGTGTTTCTGTCTAAACTTTGGATTAATTCATAATTTTATGATTGTACTCAATAAGAAGATGAACTTAATTATTTTATTCAAAACGTCTGGCTTTTATGCACAAGGTGACCAGAATGAACAATGATTTTTTAATAAAGAATTAAATTAATTATTATTACACTTTAAGCTTATCTCGAGTAAAACAGGTCTCATTTTGGTGTCATGATGAGCATCATATGGACAGAAATTCGTCAAGAATCTGCATCAAGTGGTCATATATACAAGTGATATATAACTACGCACCATCGAACGGTTTATTTTTTAGACGGATTTAACTCCCTCTCTTCGGTGGTGATGTCCTCCCCATATCACTTTGTCTATCCTGAGTTTTTTACACATTTCTTAATTCTTTTAGAAATAGAATTTCGATAATAAATAAATAAAAAGATTCTTTAATTATTTACATATTATCGACATTGATTATTACTGATGGCATTAAATTTTATGTAGTTTGGTTTCCTCAAGACAACGATGAACTTGTCTTTGACAGGTTATTTCCTGTAAAATATTGGGATCCTCCGTAGCCAAGCAACATGGTATGTCTGCGTCGTTTGTCATTGATACAGACAAACCTGCAATGAGGTTTGTCTGTACCGCTTACTTCCGAATACGAACCCACCGTGTGCTATTTGAACTTATCACTCTCATTTCCGAGGATTGAGAATGGGGATATTCAGGGACAGCTCTTACCCAAAATGACACTTTCAGTAATTGTACTGCAGGTGGGTGGAGAGACAAAAATTTCGATAAAATTTCATATTTCCAGGGGCCCTTTTGAGAAATGAATGATGCCTCGAAACACCCAATGCTTCACCTCAAAGGCTCACCGTTGATCTTCCGGGTAGCACTTCTTAAGCGTAAACGAGGCAGGCAAGCAGGACTAGAAGTATGTCCATGGATTCTCAGCACTCTTAAAACATCTCAGGCACCCTTCACTGAAAAACGTCTCTACTTTCCTAAAGTATAAATATTTACGGGCTCAGAGTCTGCGCTAAGTTATTACCACTCAAGAATACGTCTTAGGTTCAGTTGAGAAGCTGTCCAGAATACTCATGAGCGCCTGGAGAGTTCCCGGACCTTTGGGAAATTAGAGATCCGCTAGTCGCGAGAGGCAGAGCGGAGTGCTAAACCTCCAGAGGAGGGGAACGGGTTTGGTTCATGTTTTCCTGATCTAGCGTTCTTCAGCGTCTTTTGTGAAGGCACTAGATGTTCGAAAAGAAACTTTTTTCTAAACATACATGATTTATTTATCAGGAATGGCCGGAACCGATCTATGCACCAGCTATAACGTAACATCAACCCACCAGTTATGTACTTCTGCTCTCCTTCCATCAATCTCTTGAACTGTCATGTGTTGGAACGGGAAGTGACGCTGAAATTAACTTTTCTAGGCACTTGTTATTGTCATACAATTATAACTAATTTCTACAGTCTATTTTTCTCTCACGTATGATGATACGTGAGAGAAAAATAGACTATACGTGAGAGAAAAATAGACTCCTTGCGTGCTGTAAGTCAATCTACAATATATTATGTTAAAGAAGTGTGTGTGCGTGAGTTTAAATGAACACGTATTTTTACTGTCTTCCACTATAAACTGGATCACTGTACCAAGATTCTTTTCCCAGAAGGTTTATGTGTGTGGTAACAAAAGCAGATAACATATCATTAGAATAGAACATCTCACTCTTTGCACCAGGCGACTTCTCACATTTCTGAGAAAGGCTTCCACGAATTCAAAGGAGGGTTTTCTATTTGCATCCAATGGAAAATAACATCGCAATTTGCTCAACAAAGAAGTTGATGCACACTCAAACAGTAGCTGAATCGTGGCTGCAAGTAACAGAAAAGTGACTGCGTCCATTATGGCTTTAAAAAATTCTCTCTTAAAGTGTGAATTAAAAGCCAACATCTTAAAAATAATATCTAAAGAAGTTTTTAATTCAAGATCGTGCAACGAGCTACAGTTAATCACTGAAGATGATCTGCTTCATGAAAATGTTTTTCTTAATTTATGTAAATGAAAACACCTGAAAAAGTCTTTTATTTTCAGGCGCATATAACAGTTATTTCCATCTGAAGAAAGGTGCAGAAACACTTCTCTTCTCTTATTTCGGCAGTTTCATCTCTGCACGTTACTCTTTTCGTTTCAGTCATTACTAATACACTATTTATTCCCCACTCACTTCCCATTTTTCATGATCTTCATTTCTCCCTCTATTTTCCTCACTTGTAATACCCTTTCCCTTCTTCATTTGTCTTACGATCTTTTTCATTTCCCATAATCTTCAAAGTACTCCTTTCATCTTATTTTCATTTGGTTTGATTCCAGTACGATACATTTTAGACTACTTTTATGACCATGCAATCGTAATGGTACCTATATTCTAATTGCCTTATACATCTGTCCATTCATTCATATGCGCATTATTGCGCCATCTTGGAGGAACAAAATTTTATAAAAGAATTTTATAAAATTCTCTGATTTCTCTGATTTTGGAGATTCAGATTTCTTTGAGGAAGTTCTATTTGATCAGAGCAATTCAAAGGACCTATACTTGATTCTTTCCTTTTTGAGCTTTTTCTCCCTCCTTATGATAATGATCTAAGAATTTGTCCAATCTCCGATGGGATTCTAACCCATCGGCTTTTGGAAATTCGTGGCATCTGACGAATCTCTTGCAGTCGATGTGGACAATCAGCTGAGCATAAAACGCAAGGAAAGAAGAAATCAGCTGAATATTCCGTTACATTTTATCCACAGAATATATTTTCTTTTTCACATTCTGCGGAGTATTTTATTTTTTTATATATTTTATTGCTTTTTTTTATATTGTGGGTTATATTTTATCCCCTTATTTTTAATACAGCAGCGAGTTCTGCTGCTGTATTAAAAATAAGCTTCCGTTTGATTTTATTTTTCTGATTCTCTCTTTTTTTGATTCTTTCTGCAATAAAAAAAGAAAACAAAAAAATTGTTTCTCATAGATGTTATTGCAGTCGTTTCATTCGAAAATATACTAAAATAGATGTATATAATACTAAAATATACTAAAATATTAAAGTAAAGGATCTGGCACAAAAAAGGAATGCAATATGCACACGAAAATGAGATGAAAGGGAGAAGTTCTATTTCACCGGCATCCTCATTGAAATCACGCTGGGACTCGGGTTTTTAATACTTCAGTCAGTAGCTAAAAAAAAAACAAAAAACGAAAAGCACTCAAACATCTTTTGATATGCTGCATGAGTATTCCAAAACTCAGAAAAGTCACTTAAAAATCCATTAAAGGAGGTGTGCGTGTGTGTGTGTATTGTACTTTATGTGTTTGCAATTCTTGCCATCAACAAAAGGAAAATTTCCCATCTACGTAGATGATGCATAACACGCTGACTGCGACATCCCCCCCCCCCTTCGGATGTCCCCTAAATTCAATTTGCTCATAAAAGTTACTCTCCCCAACTTTTTCCCCCCAGTAATGCAAACATCTTTGAGATGTCGACCCAATTAAATTGTCCCCCATCGCGAGACAAGCCCAAATTATTCATTAGACTCACGTAGGTCAGCGAACAATCCTTGCAAGAGAGATCTGCAATGGTTTCCAGTATTCAACGGAGGTTTTATTGATTTCATTTAAATGATTCAAATTTGAAAAACTGCCTGCAATTTTCAGATTTCAGTGCACACGACATCCATAAACAAAGCAAAAATAAAAACAGTACTGAAAATTATTGCAGAAAGCGTGCCTTTTGTTAACAAATGGAAATGTTATCATTACTTATTCCTTCGTTCAGTACACATTCCTGAAACGGAAAGGTCCATCACTCTTTCCCTCTATTTTACGTTTCAATAAACCTAAAAAAAAACGGACTCTTATTTTCAATGTCTTCAAGATACTTCTTTCGTTCCCTCTTCAAAGTCATGGGTATTAATAATTTTATTAATTTTATGACTATGCCTTTTAAATCTTTACCTGAGGAATGTACAATTTGATGGTACTAATCTGCACACTTGATCATTCCTAAAATCAGCATTATCCGCGATCTATAATTTCTCTCTCTCTCTCTCTCTCTCTCAAAAACCTCTTAAAAATTGAACACTCACCCATTTCTGATGTCCCTCGTTTGGACTTGTGGCACCGAAAAATAGTGAGCAGATTTTAAGCTAATGATAGCTGTTTCTTTGCTTTCTGATACGTTATTTTTGGGTGTTTTTTTTTTCCTACCTTCACATTCTTTCGAATAGCCAGAATGTATTAAACATTCTGCTTGAGTGTGATTTTTTTAGATCTACAGCTCTGTAGAAATGGCAATGTTTTGAATACGCGCAAACTGTTTGAAAATGACCGAACTTTTGACATTTAAAGCATCTCAGGTGAGTAGGAATATATGGCATGTTTCGCAATTTAGGTAGCCAGCCTTGGAATTAAGATTTATCAAATCCCACTCGAATATTACTCTCTTGGAGGTATTTAGGGTGGCATGAGGAGTAACGTTTGTTGAAATTCCACTAAAGACAGAAAGTTTGGCGCCTCCGTAGCCAGGTGGGCAGGAGCGGCAGCGCGTAGCACACGCTTCTTGATTAGACCGAGGTGACCACCAAATACGGAGGATGCAGAAATGTCAGGGAACGACCACCGCATATCAATACCAAATAACAAGAGAAAGTTTCAGAAGTCGCTCTGACTGTCAATGGTGTAACATTTCTTCTAGAAATTCACCTGGTTACAATCTGCGAACAATCTGAGGAGAGCTTGCGGCATTTTCAGGGCGTTTTTGAAAAAGAAATGGTGAAAGCTTGTTCAAAGGATGGTTTGTTAAATAGTGTAGAATTAAGAATCCGAGTTTTACGTTATTACTATTGGTTTTTTTTTCCTTTGGCAGCAGATCGATTAATATCATCCTGATATCCAGCTCTGTGAGTAGAATTTCTGATCCAGATGACAATATTGGAAAGTAATGGTTTAAGTAGCTTCATGGCGACTGATGCCCTCAACCTGTCTTTTTGCAAACAAACGCAGCATCGTTCGGTCATCGAGAAAACCGAGCATCGAACAAAATAAGCCTTTAGTGAATCGATCGTGGGAAGGATTGAACCTGGTTGCGTTAATATTAAAACAGCGCCTGCTCTATTCGCAATCATAGAAAGATCAGAAAGAAATCGATTCTCTTCATAATTCACATTAAGCTGCCCATCCTCGCCCACTGCCTTTTCATGTATCGCCAGTCGCATTTTCCACAAATTTAACGCAGATTGCGATGCCATTTCCAGAAAGAAATCGAAAAGTTTCTTCCATTTCAGCTGACTTTCCGAGTTATTTCTTTGGATGTAGACAAAGAAAGTTGATGTAACGATTTTAAGACGAGATAAAGATATTCGCAAATATATTCATATATTCATTTACATTTTGTTTATATTCATGTATTCGTATTATATTTCGGGTAATATATTCATGTCTTTTAGTTCAAGTAGAACTTGTTTCTGTGACAAAATCGGATTAATTCTGAAGCCCTTTGAAACTCCAAGTTTCCGATAAACATGTTTGGAAGTACACAGCGATTATTGATACAACGAGTTGGTGGATATTTCGGCCAGAACTGAAAGAAATTAGCGTCGAAACGAATACATACATTATCGTTTTTCTCACCGCAACAGAAATTGGAAACCTCCATTTTGTCTTCCCAGTAGTCTGCGTAACACGTGATATTCAATACAGATTGATGACAATCCTTGGCAGGCACTTTTAGTGGGTGAATCGGTGTCCCTTTTAAAGTGTCAACTTCGCACGCTCGTGAATAACTACAACGCTGATAGTGTAATTAGACCGGCAGTTCAGTCACTGTACAAGTGCACAAAACTTCCGAGAATTGTGTGGCAAGAAATCAGACACAGATTTCTCTCAATACGACAGATTTTTCTTCGGATGCAGATAAAATGCTCAAAATAGTTTCTCTCTTTTCTCCACAGTTCTCTTATGGAAAATAAAGAAAGAAAGTAAAACGTGAACACTCATTTCCACTTATTGTTTGGTACAGTTATTACTACGGAAGGATGAATCATTATTATTACTGAAACAAGTTGCCTCTGCAGGTAGTTGAAGCTGACAGTTTGAAGAAATTCAAAGGTAAACTAAATAATTACCTACGTGAGGAGGGAAGCACATAACTCTTATATGCTTTTTTCTTTTCTTTTTTTTTTTTTTTTTTGACCATTGCAACAAAAGTAAAGTTGATCAGAGAGAAAAGCAGATGTGAAGAGAAAGCTATTTGTCGTTCTCTCAAATATAATGGGCATTCAATGGTCAGGTGTTTTACCGTGAGTTGAGTTTGACAGTTGCTGAATAGTGGAGGATCATCCCGTGTGAGTAGGTAATTATGTATTAGGTGGGTATGTCGAATCCGCAATCTAGCAAGTATGACTTCTTCCTATTCCCCCTTAGGCTTGATGGCCACTTCTTGTGATCATTTTTAATCTGGAACTGTCTATTGCTTTTGTTCTCCTGCCAAATGGACAGCTATTTTTTTTCTACCAGTACATTGTATGATTGTTATTACCGATAGTAATACTATCCAAGACATTTTACATTCGTTTAATAATATTCATTCTAGACTCAAATTTACATTGGAAAGGGAGGATACGGATACTAAGTCATTAAACTTTCTAAATTTCACGCTTACCCGGGACTCGAATAAAATACAATTTAGCATCTATCGAAAACCCACAAACACCGGTATGCTTCTACATTATAATAGCTATCACCCGTTCACCTACAAAAGATCGATTATCTTTAATCAATTTCTTAATTCCTATAAATATTCAACGACGGAATCTGCTCTGGACTCAGAAATACAAATATTAACTAGCAGATTCTTAAACAGGGGTTATTCCATTACCACAATAAACCGAATTAGGGTACAGGCTAAGGATAGGATAAAAAATACTACACCAACCAACAATAGTAATATCAAAAAATACTTTATTTCTGTCCCATATGTTGAACAGTGGCACAAACAGCTTAACAGATTCTTTAAAGATACCGAATTTAAAATTATAGCTAGGCCTATACGGAAGTTACACACTATACTGAACAATCGCTCGGTTCTTTCCGAGTTCGCAACACAAATTAATGATCTAGTATACAACATTTCTTGCGATGATTGCGACTCGTCTTACCAAGGTTCGACGCGGTTTTCTCTTAATATTCGTGTAAATCAACACGAAGCCTCGGTTCGTGCTTCTCGTTCAGCAGCGTCAGAATTAGCCTTTCATGCCATTAACGAAAAACATACTTTTTTATTTAACGAGGCCAAAATACTTAACGTTCAACGTAATTATACGCGACTATTAATTGCAGAAACCGTTGAAATTAAATTACACGAGAATTCTGTTAATGTTCGGCGGCCATATTTGATCTCCGATGCGTGGACCTTTACGCGCATGCGCCAAGACAAATAATCTCTATTTAAGTAACAGGTTTAACCCGATTCGGTAATTTTCATTCCTGTGATCACGACATACGGTCGAAAAGCGTTGGCAGCTTCAGGAAGGAAAATCGTTTTGAATATTTTCGTTAGATTCTTTTAATTGCGTTAATTTGATTTTTAATTGTTTTAAATTGATTTGAATTGTGTTAAATTGATTATTTAATTATTTATATTTTACTCTAATGTACCGGTAAGTTGTCGATTTTTTTCGTTTTTTCCGTTTTAATTTCTGGAGGGTATCATAAGGAAGTTATCTACGCACTATATTGAGGTAAACTCCTCTTATTATTTTACTAATAGTTTGTAATCGGTGTAAGGTGTCTGGATGTCTGATGTTATGTGAGTCGCATTATTGACAGAAATATCCGCTTGTTCGTTTCCTGCGATTCCAGAATGTCCAGGCATCCAACAGAAGATTGTTTTTCTGCTTGCTTGCAAGAAACTGCACTAACTTTATTCGAATTTATTGTAGAAGGGAGATTGGAACGAAGTTTACACTTAAGAGCGCTTAAGGAATCTGTATAGATAATGATGTGAGGGTGTTACATTCTCGAACGCCATCAGAATAGTATACGATATGAAGTTTTCTGAGCAATGCAGATAGGCTGCTAGGGCAGGTCATGGGGTTTTGTCAATGATATATAGGAATTTTGCTAGCAGGGAAAAGGAGGTGATTGTCCCTCTGTATAAGGCAATGGTCAGGCCACGCCTTGAGTACTGCGTACAGGTCTGGAGGCCTCATTTTAGGAAGGATGTAGATTTGCTTGAGCGTGTACAGAGAAGAGCAACACGATTGGTGAGGGGAATGAAGGGATTCTCTTACCAAGAGAGGCTTAAGTTCTGCAAATTGCAGTGGCTGGAGACTAGGCACCTGCGCGGTGATCTGATTGAGGTCTATAAGGCCTTGAATGGGTTGAGCACGCTGAAGTCTGATGGGATCCTTCCACTTGTTCAGATTACGAACCTACGGGGACATAAGTTCAAATTAAGAAAGAACAGATGTAGAATAGATGTGCGGAAATTTGCCTTTAGCCAGCGGGTGGTTAATTGCTGGAACAAACTTCCATCTGTCGTTGTGGAAGTTGATAGATTAAATAAATTTAAGGAGGAACTGGACAGGCATTTGGAGGGAATGGTGTGATTTTTTTTTTTTTTTTTTTTTTGGCTGATGCTGCATAAGCTCCTACACTTGCTTTCTTGCATCATGTGTCACTACTACTACTACAGCCCTGCGGTATAGATGCTGCCATGCAAAGGGAGCTGCTGAGATATTGTAATGTTTGGTAGAACAACAGCTGCACCAAACCAACTTTACTGTCTGCCTTGGAACCAATGGTGTAAATTTGAGTGAAACTAGAGAATTGAAAAGATTGAGCCACGTGAATTTGCTTATTACTGAAATTTGAAAGTGCATTCTTTCCCCATTGCTAGAAATATTTATCGACGTGTGCCAAATGGTATTTGCCATGGTAGTGTAGCCGTGCTAACGTCTTGAATTATGTTATTCATATTGAGTTCCCAGCATGTGTTTAAGCTTTGTAATCTAATACCACATGGTTTATTCTGCAAAGGTTTGTTTTGGTACAAATTATACCATTTTGTTGCGAACAGATATTGCGATATAAGATGATGTAGGAAACTTTTGATTTTAATTGCACAGCTTAATAGCAGAGGGTGCCGACTACGGTATAGAGGTGGTTCGTGTGCTTCCGTATACAGAGTCTTAACTAGCGATGTACGAAAAACTCCTACTGAAATTCGGAGAGCATTCTGATGTTCAGAGTCAAGCCATTTTAATACACTTTCTCAGGCTGGCGTATGTACAGGAGACTCATAGTCTAGCCTAGATCTAATTAACGACCGGTATAAATCGTTAGTAACAGCATGTGTCGACCTGCACCCCCATAACATTGTAGAAATTTCCCCAATGGGATTCATCCTCTTTAGACAGGTTGTAAAGAACTCAAAGAACTTAGTTTTTTATCCAGAATTAGTCCAAGAAATCTAATACTCTGCTGAAAGACAATTGGATGAGAGTAAAGTTGTAAGTTTGAATCGGGATTTAAATTCTGTTTAAGGAACCAAAATGGATTTCAGTTGTTCTTTGCTTTGAAATTCTATACCCATCATTTTTTTCCCGCTGAACAAGCTTGTTAATAATGCCTTTAAGCTGACTTTCGAGCAGATGCATCACATTACCAGATCGTCAGCGTAACGATAACATTTAAACGGTGTCAGGAATACATTTGGTAATTAAATTGATCCTAATGGAGAAGAGCGTGATACTAAGCACAGAAACCTTAAGGATCCTCATATCTAGAGGACATGGCCGTTACGTCTAACTTTGCTGCTCCATAGGTTGCCCCATATCCAGTGCCTTCTGGTCGAGAGTCCGATGTTCCTTGACTTTTGAACTTTTAAAACTTTTTGTGTGGTGTCCTCTAAGGACATATTTAGGGGTAGATCAGATTTGGCTATTTGCCAAGACTCTGGCTTTCATGTTGACTGGGGGATAGGTGGCCAGGGACTTTCTTGTTGGCGAAGCCGACTTTGACAGTTGTAGAGTGAGACAGAGATGGAACAGTGTAAATTGTTTCAATGCATTTTAAGTCCCTGCGAGATTCTCAAGTGTCTGGTCTGAAGCCTTGAGGAAGTGCCTGATATTTTGAATTTTAAGTTAGTATTTTATTGCAAATAAACTGGTTTGCGCTTTTGAATTTTAATCATATGTCTTTTTCAAAATTTTTATCTTGAATTGTCTGGCCCAAACATGTCTATTAAAAGAAATGGAATGTTATCCTACTCTGAGGCAACTGATCCGTTATTTGAGTTAGGACTGAAGGAGGGAACAGTAGAAAATTCTCCTCCAAAAGTTAAATCAGCTGTCCTTCTCTTATACCAGTTTTCTCTTCTTCTTTTATACCAGTGAAAACTGGTATAAAAGAAGAAGAATTGATACAGAACTTTTTATTTTGTGATGCAAATGAAGTCACGAGGACTGCTATGAACAATATACCAGCAATGCGGGACATCTTGGAAATATAAGAATATAATAATTAATGATTTTCAGAGTGCAGCGTGGAATCAAGAGCAACGATTTGCTTCTTAAGCCTCTTTGTTTTAAAAGAAAAACAGTTGGAAAAAATAAATAGGACAAGTAGCTTGATCATTGATAATTAAAGCCAACAGGGAGGATATTAAAGAAGCGAAGAAGTAGAGGAACGGCTTAAACAGGAAATAAGACCGTTCTTGATAAAGTTAAAATAAGGAAAATGAAAAAAGCTTTCAATGCTTCTGCTGTAAGATACTAAAAAGTTCAAAGAAATTGAATTACGAGTAAAGGTACTCATTAAAAAACTTGGTTTGAAAATAATCATCTGCGATGTGCAGCAAGATTTGGATAAAGAAAAATTGTTACAAGCATGGGAAATTTATGTGAATAAGGTTTTAGCCTGGACGATGCCAAAATAATGTTTATTTGCGATCGGTCTCTAAAATGATTAGTAAAGGTGTAAACAACTGGAATTTGGAAATTTCAAGAAACATTAGGGATATCTCAGTGAAAAGAGGAAGAATTTTTGTACAATGATCATCATTCAGGATGAAGGAACAGCATTTAGTCCCTAAATGCTATAAATGTCTGGCCCATGGCCAAGTTGTTTATTACTACAAAGGAGAAAAGAAATGTGATCACTGTGGAGGGAGGGGCATGTTTTCAAGGACTGTATAAAAAAAGATGAAAATGGGATTTGTATAAACTATAGAAGAAAAGAAAAGACTTTGGCGATTCAGTAAGAAATAAAGAGTGAACCGTTTTAAGAGATATTATGAACGTCACAAGAATTGGAATAATTATGGATAAAGAAAATAATAAAATTAGCGAGATAAAAATAATTGAAGTCAACGGGCAAAGGTAGTATAACCTTTTTCCTTCATTTAAGTAAGAAAATGGACAGAATATGATGCGATATTCTTCTCCTCCAGGAGCCATATGTGGTTATAAATGAAGCAAAGGGATTTAAGACCGTATTGAGAACATGCTGGGAACTGTCAGACTGATGATGTATACGTAATAGAAATGTTATGTCAACTCAAGTTGACATAGCATTTATAAGACACACACCACGGCAAATGAATTTAATTATTCGGGTGGCCTAAAATTAATAATGGTAGTGGCGGAGTCTTTGTCTCACAGAGGCCATTTGAGGCTTTGGCCTGTTGAATTTTTTTTTTTTTTTTTTTTTTTTTGTTTCTCCAGAGGGGACTACCTCTGGAGTAGGCAGTATGTCTCACCGTGATTTGATCATGGGATCAAAAGGAGCAAAGTCATATCCCCAAAATTTACAGGATCGAAGGATCCTAACGTGATCACTCATTACATGAAGAAATGGCACTAATACAGGGCTAAACGCATAAGCCATAGGCTTCCTTGCGCCGTGTGGCCATTTCAATCAACTTGTTGGGTTAAGAGTGTGTAGTTTGATTTGACAATTGAGATAACCTGCTATGATGGATATTGGAGGATCGATCTATCAAATGTCAGGATTATGTTCCGGGTCAGAACTAGTGCATTATTCCATTTAGTATATATGATCTTTACACGCAAGATTGCCCGGTCTTTTTATTTCATTTTTCAACTCTTCTTCTGAGAAGTTTATGAGATCGTTCTCAGCTTTAACTATCACGTCCCTAGATGGGTTTAGAGGAGCACAAGAGGAAACAGTAATGCATAATGCTCCAAAAGATGTGACTTTTGGAGCAGTTCTTATTGACGTTCATTTGAGATCTCAGCGAGCAAGTCTCCAGATCTCAGACGCTTGATATTTTCCGGGTATTTTCGAATTTTAAAAGGTGAGAGATGAACTAGAGACTTCTTGATACAATACAAGATACATTGCAGCTTTTGTTTTAACACTGCCAATTTTCAGGCGTTTAGCACTGCATGAGCTATAGTCTTCATGTCGTGAGTGGTCACGTTAGGATCCTTCGATCCTGTAGATTTTAGGGATGTGACTTTTCTCCTTTTGGCCCTGGAAAGATGACTTTTCTTCTCAGATTCCTAGCCTCGCCACGGGGAGACAGGAGCAGTGCCGGAGAGGAGTGACTCAGTTAGTTTGTTTAGTCCTATAAACAAGTAACAGAAAGGTGAATTTCCCTTCTGTAACTCTGCCTTCTTCTTTTAGCGCAAAAGAGCTACCCTGTATAACTAAATAAGTAAAACTGTATTTCCGATCAAAAGGAGAATCTATTCACTTTGCACACACTACAGAGTGCGCTTTCAGTCACTTGGTTATGCTAATAATCGCTTGCCACCCGGGGCTGTAGGCCGTAACTATCTTTGGCACAAAAACAATATATATATATATATATATATATAAGGTATAAGGTATAAGGTATGTTAGTGTCTAACGGCTCCTGGGATTTCTCCCATCTCCGCGGGTGTACATTGTATCGGGGCCAGAGATTTGAAGTGTGTGGGGGTCATGTGCTGTATATTGTGTTGTGCCCTTTGTTCCTCCGGTCTATTAAACATCACGCGAGCCATCAGCAAGCCGGGTTTATGGGAGCCGAAAAGTAAGGAGTGAAATATCCCCGAACGTCTTCGGCAATTGTAACGAGTTCAAAGCCAAGCGGATTCTGTAATGAGCTGGAAAACGAATTGGAACGCATTAAAACCGGAAAGATTTAAATAAAAGTATTCGATGCAATTTACTTCTGTAAAAATTCATTTCTCTTAATGCGAGTCTCTTTATCAGTCTATATATATATATGACACATAAAATTAGCTCTATGTTTCGATTATATAATAATCCGCTCATTGCAGATTTAAAATAAACACTTGTGTTTAAAATGTAAAACACAAAAGGTTGCCAATTAAGTTTTGAAAATAATGCATTTTTGTCATTGGCATATTCCTAACGCTCCATGAAAAGTGTCCATCTGTCAGCAGTTGGTAGCCGAGAAGCCAAGAACAAGTCAATGTTTAGATCTCTGCTCTATAATGATAGGAATTTGATCTGAAGCAGCTGAGAGCTTTCTGTCTTCCAACACCACCTTCAGTGACAGTTGGAGATTTTCTCGTACTCCAATGTTTAATAATTTAGGGATTCAAAAGCAATCATTTTAGGTTTCAAGGTGGACCAGGTGTATCCAAAAGTAAACGATCAATAAAAAAGGCACAATCCCTCATCAGAGCAGCAATAAGCTGTCACCAGTTGCTTCCTTAGCATTCCATTTACCATCTCTCAATCTTCGAGATACTACCCATTTTCAAGATTTTTTAAAGCATAGATGTGAATGGATGTGAGTGGTGACATCGAAACGCAATTAGGAAGGTAAACTAATATTGCTGAGAATCGCCAGTAACAGTTTCAGACAGCCCAGAAAAGTCATTGTTATCACGCGTTGCCTGGCTTTTCTCGTTCTGCGTCCCTTCTGCACGTGCACAGTTTTAAATATGTCCAAATATATGTCGACGACAAATCAGAGGACAAATATCATTTTGCCATCCGATACTGTTGCTAGGAGACAACAATGACGTTTTCATTGTTACAGCGATCATTTTTCGCAGAAAGTGGTCACGAGGAAGAGACTGCTCGTGCCTCTTTGGGAACTCAAAGGCGACCACCTGACTGCACGCTCACCAATTTATTTATTTGGTCCGAAATTACGGAGGCCTTAGAGGACCCTTCACGGATGGATTCTGACCCCGTCGCTTTCTTCGAGGTAAACAAGCGGGGAGTATTCTAATCCACGTCTTTAAAGTTCAAAGCGCCTTCTCTGCAGCTTCCCTTTGTCTGGAGTTTTTCCGAGGTTATTGATTCGGGACTCGACACAGCAGTGGGGGCTGTCAGATGCAAGTTGGCAGATGTCCAATTTTTCCCACAGACAAAAGAAAGATAAGTTGCCGCATGTGGGTCGACGATGTTTGATGTGTGTCCACCTCCTCGACATTGCCGAAAGAATGGAGTTTCCAGGAACGTTCGTATCTTTTATCACGGGCCAGGTTTCCTTCTCCGGTGAAGGGGTGGAGAGGGGAAAACAGCATTACGAATGTAAGGCCGCTACATGAGACGATAAAGGTTTTTTGGAAAAACATTTATTCACAGTTCAGTAAATTGAAAACATTTCTTCCAACTCTTAAATGGATAATCTAACTTAATAAACGAAGTCGTGCGGAGAGCCGAGAGGCACTGGAACTTTGGTAGGCTTAATAAACATCACGCGAGCCATCAGCAAGGCGGGTTTATGGGAGCCGAAAAGTAAGGAGTGAAATATCCCCGAACATCTTCGGCAATTGTAACGAGTTCAAAGCCAAGCGGATTCTGTAATGAGCTGGAAAACGAATTGGAACGCATTAAACCCGGAAAGATTTAAATAAAAGTATTCGATGCAATTTACTTCTGTAAAAATTCATTTCTCTTAATGCGAGTCTCTTTATAAGTCTTTAAATCAAATATTTGCTTTCATCAAAGAAAAGAGAATCGATCGCTGGGAAAGAAATTGAAAGAATCCGTTTAAGCAGGACACTGATGGATGATACGAAAAGGTGAGACTTAAATGATAATTAGCGCTTTCTTCCGTTTTTCTCAAGCATAAAAATCTAACATATAACTGGCTTATATTTTTGACAAGATGTTCTGAATGAAACTCCCGTTTTTGCTGGTGAACTGTCTCATCCGAGCCAAAATTCACTCTTGTGACATCCACATCAAATTTCCCGATATCCGTTCGCAGTGGAGGGTGGTTAAACACAAGGATGACGTTTTGGAGATAAAGCGCGCTTAATTAACAGAAAATGTGTTTATATATATTCAGATTAATATTTTAATTAATTTAAATTAATCATTACAGCCATGTGAAAAATGCGTATTCATTTTCAGATTAATCAATATTCATTGCTCTTAACAGTGTAACGTTTCTATTTATTTATAATTTATATATTTTCAAATTGAAGGTATGATTACTTACAGGATGTCTATAAATCATATTCTCTAAGGCGAATGTCTAAGAGAAAATGACTAATAGATATATATAACAATTCTTAAGATGCAATGATTACCTCATCTTGTTTATAACATTAGAAATTTAATTTACCAGTGGCATGCTAAGTTTTTATGAAAAGTGGTCATTACAGTTACTTCTCTTCCATCGGATATCGGAATTAATGCTGCATATCTCAAGGGTTTGGTAAGTGTCCTTGTGCGTGATTCCTATATCCGTTGACTGCAAAATGTGTAGGTATTTGTGGTCAATACATTATACAGACTAATTGTGTTAGATGATAAAAAGTCTAAATTGTTGACGGTAGGCCAAGTGGAAACCTCTGGTAACCTGGTTCTCATCCTGTCATGTGTAGCATCTAATGATACTCGAAACGAGGGTGCCTGTCGCTTCACTCTGATGAGTTCTGCTAGAAGGAGGATATTTACAGCAGTAGTTTGTATTTTTCATGAAGTTAACCTAGGTTGGAATGAGAAGAATTGATCTTAATATTGTGAGCAGTCCAGTAAAGATTTCCATCCATTTCAGAATCCAGTATTCGAGCCCATTAACAATTCGAGCCATTAACAACTAATGAAATTAAATTAATCCGCACTAACAAAAGATAATATCATATCGTGAATAGGGTTACTGTCCTGAACAAGGTAACTGTTGGAAGTGATCACAGAATGGTAAGATGCACACTTGATATAGAGGTAAAAAAAGAAAGGAAAAAACTGACTCGAGTAAATAATACGAAGGTCTTTGAGATAACAGAAGAGGAGAGAAAGCAGTATGGACTGGAACTTAAGAACAAGTTTGAGCTTCTGCAGACTGTTCAGGACCAAGATATCGACGAGGAATATTGCAACTGTCTGAAAGTGATAAAGCCCAAGAAACGTATAGGTTAAAAGATTTCCAAAGAAGAAAAAATTAGTCAGAAAACACCTGTCATGATGAATCGAAGACGACAAATGAAGACCAAGGTAAACACTGACAAGGATAAAATTGAGCATAGTGAGTTATGAAAACCCATTACAAAGAGACTCAGAGAGGACATAACAAGATTTAAAACAAGAAAAGTAGAACAAGCAAAAAGGACTTAAATTAGAGCCGTGAGCAGGAGGAATACAGAAAGACAAATGATACTGAAACTGAAGAACAGTGATGGTTTACTTATAAATAACAGAGAAGGAATAATTCAAATAGCAGAATACTATTTTAATATAAGACTAATAATAATTAATAATATTAATAATTAATAATAATAATAATAATAATACAATGCAATACAATACAATTTTATTTATCAAGAGAATTCGTTTACAATAAATGAACTTGTTAAGAAAAGTAAAAGTTCTTCCTTTACAAGTTTTGTACAAATTTATTATCTTACAGAAAAGACTATGAAGTCACTACACATAGTATATTCCACACTGTAAACAGAGGTAGTTTATCTGCATATCAATTCTAATCTACTGTGTCATTGAGTATCAAGAATTTTCTTATTAGGAATTTTAATTTGGAGATGGGATAACTTCTCCTGAGCCTGAAATCAATGCTAGCCAACAAGTTGTTTATTACATTCATTGTGTGCCTATCTCCAAATCTATTTAGTACTCTAGGGTGAGGCAAAGTAATTGCTTTTGGGTTCCTTAAATTATGTGAGACATTTCTTTGCAGATTCGACTCTTCAAAAATAGTGTTAAGATTTTTTAAGAATAGATTTAACTTCAGTTTTTGAACTGGATACAATATTTTATGTTTCAACAAAAATTGCCTTCTCTTATTCAGGTCATTCCAAGAGTTTGTCCCCATTAAAAGTTTCAGAATCCTATTCATTAAGTTGTCTATTGCCCTTATTTCTGTTTTATTTGCTCGTGCCCATATATTTACTAAATAATTGAGTTGGGAGTCCACTAATGCATAATATACGGTAACTTTTGTTCTAAGATTTAACTTATTCTTAATGTAGTAGAAAAAATACAGATAAAATCTCATTTTTTTGTACAAGTTTGTTATATGCATTATCCAACTTAGACTGTAGTCGATCCATAACCCAAGGTAACAATGATTTGAGACTTCTTCCACAGTTAGACATTCGCAATTCTGGAAATTCTGTTCATGTAGGCAATCATGTTTGTGCAATTTGATAGAGGGTTCAATGTCCAATGTTTGATGAGGAGGCCTTATTACCAAAAATTTAGTTTTTTCAAAGCTGAGTGCTAATTTATTATCGTGCAGCCAAGATTGTAAATGTATTGCATCCTGTTGTAAATCATTCGCCATTTTTGTTAGGTCCTTTCCTATTGTATATATGATTATATCATCTGCATAAATTTTTATAAAGGAGTTCTTAATTACTTTGAATATGTCATTTATATAGATGTTGAACATGATTGGCCCAGCATGAGTGCCCTGAGGTACTCCTCTCTTTATATTATAAGATTTCCCCTTTGTATTTTATACTTCTACTGTTATTTTTCTCTTGGTTAAATAATTTGCTAGTAGTTGATTGAGTCTTCCCCTTATTCCATATTTCAGTAATTTCTGTTGCAATATTGGGATATCAATTAGGTCATATGCTTTGGTCGAATCTATAAATAAAATCAATATGAAGTTATTGTTGTTTAAATGTAAGTTTAGAAAGTCTACTAAGTTCTCTAATAATGTCTGTGTGCTCTTGCCCTTTTGATATGAGAATAGAGAGTTGTTTAGCAGTCCATATTGATGTAAATATTTGCTTATATGGGAAAATATATAATTTTCTATTATCTTATTTATAACTGACTGTATTGTTATTGGTCTGTATAATTGCAAAAGTCATCTGGTGATCCCTTTTTATATATAGGAATTACCTTAAATGAGAGTAAATTTGTAGGATAGCTTCCCGACTCTAACATCCGTGCTATTAGCTCTACCAAGAGAACAGAGAACTGTTCTTTGTTTCTCTTTACTTCGGTTACTGTAATGCAGTCCAGTCCGTAAGATTTCTTGTTCTTTAATTGTTCTATAATTTTAAGAATCTCAGTATAATGTGGAGCTAAGACTACACAAGAGTTCATTATCTGAGGAAGCCTATCTTGTTGAGTAAAGGAATTTTGGCAATAATGTATTAAATATCTGTTGAGATCTAATACAGCTTTGGCAAACCTATTTGCAGCCTCATATTGTTTGTTTGCACCAGAAATCTGTTCTACTAGTTTTTTAATTTTTAATAATAATAATAATAATAATAATACAATACAATACAATTTTATTTATCATAATAATAATAATAATAATAATCATATACGACTATAGAGAATTATACAAGGAGCGAGGGAATGATGCCAGCAGTGGGGAAGATGGATCGCAAATATATAACACATACGACATACCCGATATCCTTCCTGATGAGGTAGAACATGCGTTGAAGAAAAAGAAGAATCAGAAAGCCCCGGGGCTTTCTGATTCTTCAACTTCTTTCTGAAGTTGAAGTTACTGTACAGTTGTTGAAATTGGGAGGAAGAGACATGACACAAAAACTAGCAAGGCTTTTCACAAAGTGCATTAAAAAAGGTGTGACGCCTAAGCAGTGGAATAATGCAATCATAGTTTTGCTGCATAAGAAAGGAGATAAATCAGAAATTGGAAATTACAGACCAATTCGGTTGTTATCCCAGATCTACAAGTTGTTCACAAGGGTCATTACTAACAGATTAGAAAGAATACTTGTTTGGAAACAACCGAAAGAGCAAGCTGGCTTTAGGACAGGATTCTCAACTATGGATCACCTTCATGTAATATCACAGCTAATGGAGAAAGCAAATGAATATAAAACACCACTATGGCTGGCATTTGTGGATTATGAAAAGGCATTTGACTCCATACAGCATAAGGCAATGTTTCGGGCACTGGAAAGACAAGGCATAGATACTCCCTATATTATGATTTTGAATAAAATATATGAGAGTGCTACCTCCTTTATTAGACTAGACAAAGACAGTAGGAAATTTAAAATCGAGAAAGGAGTTCGACAAGGAGACACAATATCTCCGAAGCTGTTTACTGCTGCCCTTGAGGAAGCTTTCAGAAAATTAAACTGGTCGCAGAAATGAGTCAATGTGGATGGAGAGTACCTAAACCATTTACGATTTGCAGATGACATTGTGGTCATAAGCCACGATCCCAAAGAATTAGAGGGAAATCTTAATCGGTTATGCAGAATTAGTAAGGATTTTGGATTAAAGATGAATATGGCTAAAACAAAAGTAATGATGAACAAGTATGCCACAGAAAGGGAAATAATGATTGAAGGAGCAGTAATTGAAAAGGTGGAGTCATATACTTATCTGGGACAAGTTATTAGCTGTAATAATGATAAATGGCTGGAAGTCAAGAGAAGAATAAATTTTGGATGGATAGCATTCAGGAAATATAGTCACATACTGACGTGCAATATCCCAATTTGTCTGAAACGTAAACTAATGAACCAATATATATTCGCCCCCATGACTAAGGGAAGTGAAACTTGGACACTCGCCTAACGAATGGACGAGAAGCTGAAAACTATACAGCGAAGAATGGAACGAATTATATTGGGAATCAGACTGTTGGATGAGAAGAGAAATACAGAGATTAGGCAACAAAATCAAGTAAAGGAGATTCTTATCAAAAATAAAGAACTAAAATGGTCTTGGGCATGACACAGAGCCATGATGACAGTTGGACTAAGAAAATAACAGAATGATACCCAAGAGGATCTAGAAGAAAACCTTGAAGACAACGATTGAGATGGACAGATGAAATTGACAAGTTCGTGGGTAGAAAATGGATGGCCAGTGCTCAAAACAGAAGGAACTGGAAAGTTGTTGGAGAGGCTTTCATCCTCCAGTGGATTGAAAATGGCTGATGACGAGGATGGTTCAAGTGCTTGTGAAGCGAGCTGATGACCAAATAACAGAAGAAGACTGGGATAAGAATATGACACCTTTGGATGTATTACGTCATTAATGTGGCGTTCTTCACCTTCACAAGCTGGTACCTAATCGCCCACATAGCTGCGTAAATTTTGATCTTCCTACTCTCGAAGTGCTCCAAAAGTTAGGTGTGTGTGCGCGTGTAAGTGTAAGTACGTTTAGGGTCAAGCGGCACCAGGGGTTTCCGCATCCCCGCGTAGTTTACGTTGTGGTGTGTTAAGTTCGCTGTTAATGCCAGCGATTTAAAAGTGTGTGGGTCTTGGATCGTTTAGTGCCGTGTACCGTTGTTCTTCTGGTCGTTTAGTTGCTGGACCCCTGTTTGGGGCCCAACGTTACCCCATTTATGCCCCGTGGATGCAGACTAGAAACTCAGTAGCTTATATATACTCTGGAGTCATAACGGTAGATCTGTGTATGTGTCCATTAGCTTCTGGCGTCTGAATGGATGATGCTGGCAGAATTTATCAAGGTCGATGGCTAGATTGTTGATCAAATCTACCGTGTTTCCTGGGAACATTCGTCCCAGGCCTTTAAGGTTGTTGAAACTGATTCTGAGTTTCAACAACCTTAAAGCCTTGATCAATTTGACTTCTTTCGGCAATTCGGGGAGTTTTCATAAGGTCAGCGATATCAGTGGCATCGAGTCGGCCTGTTATTAGTCTGGCCAGTGCAAGGTTACTTGCCACAATCCATGGGACGACTTCGAGATTGATGTAGAGTTGTGCCCTAGGAATAGTGTTAATAATGAAATAATGGACTGATTTCTGACTAGTATATCTTTCTTGTTTGTTTTAATTCTGATAAAACTTCACGCAAGGTAATATTTATCAATCGATTTTAGGATTTTAGGATTTCATGATATGGAATATCGTCATGATATTCCATATCATGACGATCTCCTAGAACATTCTGTACCGTTAACTGATTGCAATTTTTGAAATGTGAGGAGAAAGCAGTTTTTCGTTCTCTAAGATATAGTGGGCATTCTATGACGATGTGCTTTACAGTGAATGGGCATTAACAGTTACTGCATTGCGGGGCATCTTCCTTTCTTAATAGGTAACTGTGAGTGAACTATGTGTGACTAATGCGCAGTTGCGGTAGTACAATGTCTTCTTTTCTATTTTCGTTCAAACTGGACTGCCACTGTTTTGGTTGTCTCTTTATTTCAAAAAGTTTATTATTTGTTTCTTTTTTCCCCATATACGTTTCCACTGTTCTTTAGAGGTCTGTTGTATAATGGATTTATAGTCAACATAAGAGGAGCCCTGAAATTGGATGAGATCGATTTGAAGCACTTTTGGCAGCTAAATCTGCCTGTTCATTTCCTAGGATCCATGATTTCCAGGAATCCAACAAAATATATATATATATATATATATATATATACAGTGACCACGTGTATGAATTTTTATTAACTGATCCCAGATTTTCTGTACCAGAGGATGACTGCTGGAGTGTTTACATTGTATATAATTCACAGCACTTAACGAATCGGTATATATGATGGGTATTACATTCTGAGGGTAGCAGATTGGCGATGATAGCATCTGGCAGGACTACAGCCGTACCAACTTTACTGGTAGCCTTGAATCCCCCTGTGTATAGCTGTGCGTATCTTCTAAACTGAGTAGAATGTGTCAGATGTATTTGTCTAAAGTTGATCTCTGAAAGGTTATTCGTTCCCCACTTCTGAAAACATCTCAATATGTATCGTGGGTATTTGTCATGGCTGAGTTTATATGCTAGTATCCTGCAGTACGTTATTTATGTTGAGGCCCCAGCTTGTGTTTAGAGCTGGAAGCCTAATGCCAGATGGTATGTTGAGATGTGGTTTGGTTTAGTTTGATAGGGTTTCTCGCATTTTGATGTGAAGAGATATTGCCATATGGGATATCAGAAACCCTCCAGTGCTCTGCTCCAACCTGCAGCAGCTTTCGACCGTCAAGCGGCACTTTCCCAACAGCATCTTGGGCTCACTGAGCTGCGGTGACATTGATTTTGATCTGTGGCCCAGTAATTCAACCTATAGACGGTTAAAAAAAGAAAATCCGCATTCAAGTGCCATCAGCATTCCAGTAACTGTCATTAAAACTAAAACTGACTTCAAGTGAAAGAGGTCCAGACTAGTTCCATCGGTCTGTCAGGTTTTACCCGGATCGGACTCAGTATCCGAGAAGATCTATCAAATGTAATTATTGATAAATTATTAATAATTATGCTATGATTTTTGTATTATAGGTAGGTTATATGTATTATATTGTTGTTTTGGTATTATATGGATGTTGTACGTATTTAGGGATGTTCTTTGCATTCTATACAGTGTTTCTATGTTTTAGCAGTTTGTATGTAAGTAAATATAATGTCTCCAATTTGATTGTAAGATTTTTCTGGATGCCTCTAATGGGAATCTTATCCTTGTAAAATTTTGTGACTAAACAATTTTATTATTATTATTTTTTTTTTTTTTAAGAAAACCCCAAACACGAGAGGTATTAGAATTTATAGTACTTAATACCGTGCATGGGTTGGGGGTTGAGAAGACGAAAGAATATACATGTATTTGTTAACATTACACTTGAACTTCTGTACACGGTAATTTTCAGGAAATACGTATGAAGGAAGGTTGTTCCAGAAAACGGAAGTTGGATGAATAAACGAGGAAGATGAAAAGTTGGTTCTGTGAGTTTGAATTTGGACATTAAATGGACGTTGGTTGGTGTCGGCACTTGTTCGGACTGATTTGAAAGGGAGAGCGGGAATTATAGAAGCCAATTCAGAAGAACAGTGCCCATGGAAGTATCTGTAGAAAATGCATACGCTGCAGAAACAGTACGTCTATAAGACTGAGAGTGGAGACACTCTGTTAGAGAGGAGTCATTAGTTAACCTAACTGCCCTCTGATGAATGGAATCAAGTAGCCTGAGAGAGGTTTTGGGGACACCACCCCAGATGTGAGAACAATATTCCATGGCAGGGCGGATTTGCGATTTCTACAGAGTGAGCAGCTGTTTGGAAGAAAAGTAACGCCGAGAGCGAAAGAGAAAACCAAGTTTTTTAGATGCAGAGGAAGCAATATTTGTAATGTGCTTGTGCCAAGAGAGATTAGAAGTCAGGGGATATATATCATCCCCTGATATATATCATCTTGACAAGAAACTGAAGTGTCACCAAAGATAAGCATAGAAGCACAAGAATCATTTTTGCGAGCTATAGCACTGAGTTTTAGAAGCAGTGAAATCAACTTTGTCATTGCCCCGCTGAAGAATTACCTGGAGATCAGCATTTAAGGAATTGGAAGAGGATATTCGAGAAGTTGAAGTGATTGAGCAGGGTTTCTCAAACTGGAAAGTGGAATGCGCGTGCTATCATTAGCAAAACTATAGATAGGATTTCTGTTCAAGGGAAGAAGGTCATTAATATGCAAGAGGAAAAGAGTGGGGGAAAGAACTGAACCTTGAGAGACACCAGATTATTGGAAAAGTTAGAAGACAGAGAGCCATCTACCATCACCCTCATTAAGAGATCAGAGAGAACACTGGATAACCAATTGCAAAAAACAGTTGGTAAACCTTATATATATAAGGTTTACCAACTGTTAACCTTATATAAGATGGAAGCTTGTTTAGAAACCCGTTATGCCAAACAGCATCGAAAGCCTTTGAAATGTTAAGAGCAATTGCGTGCGTTTTACCGATCTTTTCCATTGAATTTGTCCATAAATGGGTAATATAAGCCAGAATATCACCAGTGGATGGACACTAAGGGAATCGTTACTGGAAATTGTTGATCAGACGGAAGGTTTCGAGATAATTTATGAGTGAGTTGGTGATTTATTGTGGAAGTAATTGCAATGGGACGATAACTGGATGGGAGGGATTTTTCATCCTTTTTAGGAACTGGCTGGATATGAACAAATTTTCAAGCAGAAGGAAAAATACCTTTGAAATAAGAAAGTGAAAAAAAGGCTGCAAAGAACAGGAGTAAGTTCAGGAGCACAGGTTTGAAAACAAGCGGAGAAATACCATGGGGACCTGGAGCTTTCTTAGCAGCAAGATTCGTCAAAATCCTTCTGACATCCTTTTGAGGGAAGACCACCGAAGGCCTTGAATGGAGCGTGTTGGGGATAGTGAGAGGTATTTAACCAAGATCATTAATACATGAATTGGAAGAAGAATGGGATGCTACCAGGTCAGTTTTATCCTTGGCTGAAGTGACAATAGAACCATTTGGTTTTTACAGAGGTGGGAGCAGAGATGGGGAAAAGTTGAGAGCCAATAGCTTTGGCAAGAAACCCCGTTCAAAATCTATTTTGGACTGATTAATAACTGCTTTACAATTTCTGCAAGCTTTGGTGTAGACAAAAATGAAACTGAATTGAAAACTGAAATTTAAACAGAAAATGAATTGGCAACAATCCAATTACGATATGCAACATTCTTCTCTTGAACAGCCTTAGCACATTTATTGGAAAGCCAAGGTTTAGATAAAGAACGAGATTTTAAAGTAGAGTGTGGAATAAAGGATTCCATTTCTACAAGAATAATTATATACCCAATAAGTAAGAACAGACGAGTTGTATAGGAATGACCAATTCGGTGTCTTGTCAAAATCACCTCTTCTCGGCTGCTTCTCCTGAAAATAGAAGTTCACTGCTGAGGTTGTTTTTTTTTTTTTTTTTTAATCTGGAATAGTTTATTATTGATTCGAGTTTGCCACAGTTCAGAACGTTGCGTCCTACACGCTGTTTTAAATGGATTTATAATCAGTGTATGGCACTGCCGGATAGCAGAATGATCCACTGTCAGATGTCTAGCTGCACGAGCCGCAAATTCATTAATTAGTATGCTGACATGACCTGGGATCCAGCAGAAAGTGACGATCATTTAGTTGGATGTTTGACATTAATATAAAGTAGATCGGATCCAGAATGGGATGGTGGAAAGAAGCATAGTGGACATTGTGGACATAGTGTTTTTTGTTATGCGGTTCCCGTGGTTTCCCACAAATCCGCGTTAAATACTCGGTTAACATAGCAAAGCCAGTCAGTGTGGGTTATGTGTGAGTAGTGTTTTGTTTGTGTTGTTTGACTGTCCTCTTCGTTACTGGAAGGCGCGATCACCAGGAAGGAGCCTCCCAGCATCCGTCCACGACACGAGGAGCCGGACCAGGGAGTAAAAGACATCTAACGGGCCGTCCACATTCTTGCAGGAGCGAGAGTGGGGAAGGCCAAGGAAAGAGCAGGGAAGAGACAGGAAAGTGGAAGACAGACAAGATAGCGAGGATGACAGAGCGTAGGCATCCTCCCAGGCGAAACGGAGCAGGAAGAGTGCTAGGTGCAGTTGTGGGAGTCCTGGAGAAAGACTGTGGGTAGGAAGAAGAGAATAGTTAAGTTCAAATTAAACAGTCCAGGATCATCACAATGGAGAATCACGGAGCGGCGTCGACAGGGCTGGCCACCATTTGCAGTTTCATGTCTGGAAGTTTCCGGTGCTGGTTATCAGTTGCTGTCTAGAGGAGGTTATCTAGGAGTAGTGTTCGGGAGTTGCAGGTGATGCCAGCGACGACGAAAGACCTCGTTGGCATAACTGGTCAGTGCACGGAAGGTATCATTAGATTCCAATAACTTGGTTTCTGGCCGAAGTGATGTAGTGTGGAGGTCTAGGAGTAGTTGGATTCTTAGATCTAAGTATACGTTGCATGAGTGCATCACGTGATCCCAGTCTTCAGGTTCTCCGCAGGTACAGAGGGCATCCTCGACTAGGCCGAACTCTAGAAGGCGTCTCTTGAAGAACCCGTGGCCAGTTAATAGGAAGGAAGCATAGACGTTAGGGAAGAACCAAGTGGAACGTTGTTTGTTGATGTAGGTTACCTCAGGAAGGAAAAGTTTAGTAGTTGCACCAGTTGTGGAGTTATTCCAGCGGGTTTGCCATAAGTTTATCGATTCTAGCCACACACGTTTATGTTCCGGTTTGATGTCCTTATCGGTACGGGTTTGAATAGTGAGGAATTCAGCTTCCTTATTCTTCTTAATTGCATTAGAGAGTCAGATAAAAGCGACGTGGAGGTCCAAAGGGAAGCGGCCTGTTAGTAGCTGTAGGGCAGCAGTTGATGTCGTTCTACATGCGGTGGTCATTTGTAGTAGCATAAGTCGTTGAATTTGCTGAACTTTACGTTGAGCATGCACTAAAGTCATTCGGTGGTACCAAACTGCAGCTCCATATGTGACAATTGGTATAAATACTGCTGAGTATAAAAGGCGTTGAGTTGGTCCTTTAAGACCCCAGTCCTTGCGGGTAAAACGTGCTAACATAGTGATGTAATTTTTTATCTTTTCTTTGATAGCTTGGATATGGGGGATGAAAGTTCTCCTGCGTCCAAAATTACTCCCAGGTACTTCACCGATCGGTAGTTTTTCAGTGGGAGGCCATTAAAACGTATGGTAGGAGGTCTGGAGGAGTCCAGTTTGCCTTTTAATAGGAGGGTTTTGCTCTTCTCAGTAGAGACTGAGATTTTATTTTCAGTAATGACCAATTCGGTGTCTTGTCAAAATCACCTCTTCTCGGCTGCTTCTCCTGAAAATAGAAGTTCACTGCTGAGGTTGTTTTTTTTTTTTTTTTTTAATCTGGAATAGTTTATTATTGATTCGAGTTTGCCACAGTTCAGAACGTTGCGTCCTACACGCTGTTTTAAATGGATTTATAATCAGTGTATGGCACTGCCGGATAGCAGAATGATCCACTGTCAGATGTCTAGCTGCACGAGCCGCAAATTCATTAATTAGTATGCTGACATGACCTGGGATCCAGCAGAAAGTGACGATCATTTAGTTGGATGTTTGACATTAATATAAAGTAGATCGGATCCAGAATGGGATGGTGGAAAGAAGCATAGTGGACATTGTGGACATAGTGTTTTTTGTTATGCGGTTCCCGTGGTTTCCCACAAATCCGCGTTAAATACTCGGTTAACATAGCAAAGCCAGTCAGTGTGGGTTATGTGTGAGTAGTGTTTTGTTTGTGTTGTTTGACTGTCCTCTTCGTTACTGGAAGGCGCGATCACCAGGAAGGAGCCTCCCAGCATCCGTCCACGACACGAGGAGCCGGACCAGGGAGTAAAAGACATCTAACGGACCGTCCACATTCTTGCAGGAGCGAGAGTGGGGAAGGCCAAGGAAAGAGCAGGGAAGAGACAGGAAAGTGGAAGACAGACAAGATAGCGAGGATGACAGAGCGTAGGCATCCTCCCAGGCGAAACGGAGCAGGAAGAGTGCTAGGTGCAGTTGTGGGAGTCCTGGAGAAAGACTGTGGGTAGGAAGAAGAGAATAGTTAAGTTCAAATTAAACAGTCCAGGATCATCACAATGGAGAATCACGGAGCGGCGTCGACAGGGCTGGCCACCATTTGCAGTTTCATGTCTGGAAGTTTCCGGTGCTGGTTATCAGTTGCTGTCTAGAGGAGGTTATCTAGGAGTAGTGTTCGGGAGTTGCAGGTGATGCCAGCGACGACGAAAGACCTCGTTGGCATAACTGGTCAGTGCACGGAAGGTATCATTAGATTCCAATAACTTGGTTTCTGGCCGAAGTGATGTAGTGTGGAGGTCTAGGAGTAGTTGGATTCTTAGATCTAAGTATACGTTGCATGAGTGCATCACGTGATCCCAGTCTTCAGGTTCTCCGCAGGTACAGAGGGCATCCTCGACTAGGCCGAACTCTAGAAGGCGTCTCTTGAAGAACCCGTGGCCAGTTAATAGGAAGGAAGCATAGACGTTAGGGAAGAACCAAGTGGAACGTTGTTTGTTGATGTAGGTTACCTCAGGAAGGAAAAGTTTAGTAGTTGCACCAGTTGTGGAGTTATTCCAGCGGGTTTGCCATAAGTTTATCGATTCTAGCCACACACGTTTATGTTCCGGTTTGATGTCCTTATCGGTACGGGTTTGAATAGTGAGGAATTCAGCTTCCTTATTCTTCTTAATTGCATTAGAGAGTCAGATAAAAGCGACGTGGAGGTCCAAAGGGAAGCGGCCTGTTAGTAGCTGTAGGGCAGCAGTTGATGTCGTTCTACATGCGGTGGTCATTTGTAGTAGCATAAGTCGTTGAATTTGCTGAACTTTACGTTGAGCATGCACTAAAGTCATTCGGTGGTACCAAACTGCAGCTCCATATGTGACAATTGGTATAAATACTGCTGAGTATAAAAGGCGTTGAGTTGGTCCTTTAAGACCCCAGTCCTTGCGGGTAAAACGTGCTAACATAGTGATGTAATTTTTTATCTTTTCTTTGATAGCTTGGATATGGGGGATGAAAGTTCTCCTGTCGTCCAAAATTACTCCCAGGTACTTCACCGATCGGTAGTTTTTCAGTGGGAGGCCATTAAAACGTATGGTAGGAGGTCTGGAGGAGTCCAGTTTGCCTTTTAATAGGAGGGTTTTGCTCTTCTCAGTAGAGACTGAGATTTTATTTTCAGTGGCCCATACGGACAGAGCAGAGAGAACAACCGTGGCCTGGGTTTCTATGGTGGTGCGGGTGGGACCCTCAATGATGATAACCATGTCGTCGGCATAAGAAAGCTGAGTAGTGTGTGGGTAGTCCCTCAGGAGCCAGTCGTCGAGTATCATATTCCAGACAGCTGGCCCCAGGATGGATCCCTGGGGACAGCCTCGGGTTAGATGTCGGGTGATGCAGTGATATTTTGTTTTGATGCTGACCTTGCGGTTAGAGAAGTAGCTTTTGAGGCAGTGGTAGAAATTCCAAGTACAGTTAGAGACTCTGGCCCTCTGAAGAACGCCCGGCCACCACACTGTGTCAAAAGCTCCTTTGAAGTCAATGAAGATTGCCAGTACATAAGTTGCATCCGACTGTTCTGCAACTTTGAGGGTTTTAGATAGAGCATCAATTGTGGAGCACCCTTGTTTGAATCCAAAGTGAAGCGAGGAAGCCAAACCACTGGCTTCATATCGGGGTTGGAAGCGGGAGAGCAACAGTCTCTCAAAAACCTTGCCGAGAATGGGAAGCAGCGCAATCGAGCGATATGCCTTGGAGGTACCTGTGGGATCCTTAGGTAAGAGCCTCAGGTTAGCATGCTTCCAACGTGATGGAAAGTTACCCTCATTCAGACAGGTGTTGAAGAGCTGAAGAAGTATCATTGGAGCTATGGCCCAGAGACGTTGCACAGTCTCGCCTTCTATAAAATCCAGACCAGGAGCTTTACCTTTTTTGATTTTTTTAATTGCTGCATCGACTTCTTCCTCTGTGAATGGTTTCTCCATAATGTCTGGCTGGAAGCTGGAATTTTGTACTGCTATCTTCCTGTGGATGTCAGTGTCAGAGTTGGTGTTGTCCTGATATATTAGTTCATCCAGAATCCGGTTGATTGTATCTTCCCAGTGTGTAGTCTCAGACGAGTCATCAGAGCGGACAGAGTGTATGACATCCGTGGATCCCAGCTTATTCCTCACGAGTTTGTGGACTAAACCCCACGGATTCCGGTTCCCCTCAGTCTCGACAAGGGAACGCCAGGAGTTTTGCTTGGCATGGTACATTTTGTTAGTATATTCACGGCGGACTGCCTTGAATCGGTCTCTATACTGTTCTACGATGTGAGCAGGTTCAGTCCTTCTCTTGCGTTGGTATTCTTTCCGAGCGCGCTTCAGAGAATTGCGCAGGTTAGTGAGTTCCTGCGACCACCATGGAACAGATCTTGGTTTCCTGGAACATTTTTTCATGGAAGCCTCTGAAGCTTTAAGGAGCAGACTCTGCACAAAGTCTGTTTTCTGCGCACTGTTCATTGATTGGTAGAAATTGCTAGCTGGGTCATGAAAAACATCTTGAATTACATTGTCAAACTGGTCCCAGTTCGCTGTTTTAGTAGAGAATCTTACAATATCCTGGATAGGCACTTGACGAGGGAGGGCAGAATCGGTGACACTGTAAGTGATGAGGCGATGGTCGCTAGTAGTGGCCGTGTCATGCACCTGCCAATGGAGGAGTCTATTGCGAAGAGAAGAAGTAGTCAGTGTGATGTCCAGGTTAGACTCTCCAGTTCCCGAAGAGTAGGTGGTTGGTCAGGCCAAGTTCAATTTCCATGCACGGAAATTGAACTTGGCCTGTTATAACGTACGATCACTCATCGGTGAAGACAGGATATTAGAGCTGGAAAAGGAATTAGAAAATGTAAATTGGAATATCATCGGTTTGGCTGAAACAAGAAGAAGAAATGAATCACTTATCAGTTTATCAAGTGGAAATCTGCTGTACACCAATGGAAACAGTGAAAGGAGTGAAGGTGGAGTTGGGTTTCTGGTCCATAAAGATTTTAAAAACAACATTTTGGAATTCAAAAGTACATCACCAAGGGTGTCAAGACTAATACTCAAGATTTCTAAGAGGTACAAGCTAAAGATTATAATGATTTATGCACCAACATCGAGCCATGATGATGAAGAGGTTGAAGAAATGTACACTGAAATTGAGAGTCTTCTAGATGAGCAGAAAACCCACTACACTATTATTATGGGGGATTTCAATGCCAAGGTTGGAAAAAGGCAAAACAGCGCAGAAAGAGGAACTATAGGAAATTTTGGAATTGGTGAAAGAAATAAAAGAGGTGAAAGACTTGTGGAATTTGCAGAATCTCAAGGAATGTCAGTAATGAACACTTTTTTCAAGAAAAGGGTGAACAGAAAGTGGACATGGAAGAGTCCAAATGGATTAACAACTAATGAAATCGACTTCATCCTCACTAACAGAAGATATATTGTGAATGATGTTACCGTCCTGAATAAGGTAAATGTTGGAAGTGATCATAGAATGGTAAGATGTACACTTGATATAGATGTAGGAAAGGAAAGGAAAAAACTGACTCGAGTAAATAATACAAAGGTCTTTGAGATAACAGAGGAGGAAAAAAAGCAGTATGTACTGGAACTTAAGAACAAGTTTGAGCTTCTGCAGACTGCTCAGGACCAAGATATCGACGAGGAATATTACAACTTTCTGAAAGTGATAAAGCCCAAGAAACCTATAGGGAAACAGAAATCCAAAGAAGAAAAAATTAGTCAAGAAACACTTGTCATGATGAACCAAAGACGACAAATGAAGAGCAAGAAAAACACTGACAGGGAGAAAATTGAGTATACTGAGTTATGCAAAGCCATTAGAAAGAGACTCAGAGAGGACATAAGAAGATTTAACACAAGAAAAGTAGAACAAGCATTAAGGGAAAACAAAGGATTGAAATCAGCAGCCATGAGCAGTAATACAGAAAGACAAATGATATTGAAACTGAAGAATAGCGATGGTGTACTTATAAACAGCAGAGAAGGCATAATTCAAATAGCAGAAGACTACTATAGAGAATTATACAAGGAGCGAGGGAATGATACCAGCAGTGGGGAAGATGGATTGCAAAGTAGCAACACATACGACATACCCGATATTCTTCCTGATGAGGTAGAACATGCATTGAAGAAAATGAAGAATCAGAAAGCCCCGGGGGAAGATGAAGTTACTGTAGAGTTGTTAAAATTGGGAGGAAGAGACATAACACAAAAACTGGCAAGGCTCTTCACAAAGTGCATTAGAAAAGGTGTGATGCCTAAGCAGTGGAATAATGCAATCATAGTTTTGCTGCATAAGAAAGGAGATAAATCAGAAATTGGAAATTATAGACCAATTAGCTTGTTATCCCATATCTACAAGTTGTTCACAAGGGTCATTACTAACAGATTAGAAAGAATACTTGATGAGAATCAACCGAAAGAGCAAGCTGGCTTTAGGACAGCATTCTCAACTATGGATCACCTTCACGTAATATCACAGCTAATGGAGAAAGCAAATGAATATAAAACACCATTATGCCTGGCATTTGTGGATTATGAAAAGGCATTTGACTCCATACAGCATAAGGCAATGTTTTGGGCACTGGAAAGACAAGGCATAGATACTCCATATATTATGATTTTGAAGAAAATGTATGAGAGTGCTACATCCTTTATTAGACTAGACAAAGACAGTAGGAAATTTAAAATCGAGAAAGGAGTTCGACAAGGAGACACAATATCTCCGAAGCTGTTTACTGCTGCCCTTGAGGAAGCTTTCAGAAGATTAGACTGGTCGCAGAAAGGAGTCAATGTGAACGGAGAGTACCTAAACCATTTACGATTTGCAGATGACATTGTAGTCATAAGCCACGATCCCAAAGAATTAGAGGAAAATCTTAATCAGTTATGTACAGTTAGTAAGGATTTTGGACTAAAGATGAATATGGCTAAAACAAAAGTAATGATGAACAGGTATGCCACGGAAAGGGAAATAATGATTGAAGGAGCAGTAATTGAAAAGGTGGAGTCATATACTTATCTGGGACAAGTTATTAGCTGTAATAATGATAAATGGCTGGAAGTCAAGAGAAGAATAAATTTTGGATGGATAGCATTCAGGAAATATAGTCACATACTGAAGAGCAATATCCCAGTTTGTCTGAAACGTAAAATAATGAATCAATGTATACTCCCCACCATGACTTATGGAAGTGAAACTTGGGCACTCACCAAAAGAATGGAAGAGAAGCTAAGAACTACACAGCGAAGAATGGAACGAATTATATTGGGAATTAGACTGTTAGATAAGAAGAGAAACACATGGATTAGGCAGCAAACTCAAGTAAAGGACATTCTTATCAAAACTAAAGAACTAAAATGGTCTTGGGCAGGACACATAGCTAGAAGACATGATGACAGATGGACTAAGAAAATAACAGAATGGTACCCAAGAGGAGCTAGAAGAAAACCTGGAAGACAAAGGCGGAGATGGATAGATGAAATTCATGAGTTTTTGAGTAGTAAATGGATGGCCAGTGCTCAAAACAGAAGGAACTGGAAAGTTGCTGGAGAGGCCTTCATCCTGCAGTGGATTGAAAATGGCTGATGATGATGATGATGAGGTGGTTGGTTGTCCTGGTCTGTTGATGATTTCAAGGCCGCGTGAGGCAATGAATTCATCTAACATATCACCTCTTGCATCGGTAGAGGTGTTGAACCATTGTGTCGACCGGGCATTCGAATCTGCTGCTATAATGACATTAGTGTTCTCCAGGACGTCAAGAGCTTGTTCTAGTCGAGCTATGTGCGGGAGGATATCTGTACCAAATTGGAAATATGCTGTTAGGACCACAATACGGCCGAAGCTGCCTTCTATTGTAGCCCCCGCTAGGTGGGGAGTGCAGAGTGATTCTATCTGTGTTACTATTAAGTCTGGATTGCGGACGATGATAGCAGCAAGGCACAATTGGTTTGTCGTCTGGATTTTCCTGAAAGCCAGAGGGTAACCAGAGACCCTTCCACGGACGCAGTATGGTTCCTGAAGGAGAAGAATGTCTAGATTCAACTCGTCCAATAGAGGATGAAGCTGTGTTGCCACTGAGATGGATTTTTGGCCATTGATCTGAGCTATACGAAGTCTGGGAGAGGGATGGGTTCAGCAGTTCAGCATGCTATTTTCCATAGTTGGTCTTATTGCGTACTATATCTGCTGCTCTTCTATATACAAGGCACGCTCCATCCCGCACAGAGTGATCGTAGAGTTTGTTAATTGCTTTGCAATTTGAGCATTTAGGAGGCGAGGCTTTGTTGGGACAGTCCTTGTAGAGATGCCCTGCCTCAGCACAATGCCCACATATTGGTTTTTTTTAAGACACTTAGCAGAGGTGTGCCCACTGCTAAGTGTCCAAGACATTTGTAGCATTTCAGGACTGGTACAAAATCTCTGAATCTGTGGGATGACCAGCCCAGATAAATTCTATCCTGGCTGTGTATGAATCTCCTTATCCTGGGGGACACTTCTATAACCCAATTAAGTCGACCACGAGTCCGTCCATTGGTGGAAAATTGAATTTTCATCTCCTTAATTGCTTCTTCTTCTTTGCTCATGGATTCAAAGAGATTTCTGTTATATACTTCCTCCAGTAGAAGCAGTAGTTTGAATGAGGTGACTGCAGTAATGGAAATCGTATGTATCCTCTGAAAATGTCTCTTATATCTGTCCGAAGTTTCTCGCTGTCTCCTTATTTCTTCGTTATTATATGGTACACCACCATACCTCGTTTTATCCCTCTTCATAGCTGCTCGAGTTGCTCCACGTTTTCTGCGTATTCTGTTAATTTTGTCGAACAGTGTATAAAAGATTGAATCAAACTTTAATCAATCTTAATGTTATGTAATACCAATTTCTGTTGTCAGTTTCATATAAACATTCACTGTTACATTAAATTAACGGTTGAACGCTGGAAGTGTGTAAGATACTTCAAATATGTAAAATACTCTTTTTGAGATACTTAAAATGTGTAAAGTACTGTAAGATACTTCAAAATGCAAAATTCTGTAAGCAATTACTTCTGAACTGTTGTTTTTGTTTTGGTTTTTGCGCCAAACCAACTCCGGACTTGAGGCGTCAGTATATGATATCTACGGTTTGCTTGTATTCGATGGTTTGCTGGATAATAATCAGAGTTACGTGATTTGAAAATACCCCATCCTTGCTGGAAACCAACTGACTCGACCACCCTGTAGGGAAAAAAAAAAAAAAAAAACCCTTAAAATTATTCCCACCCTGATGGAATTCGAACTCGGGTATATTCCTGATACTGTAACATCGCAAAGGCGCTTTTAAACTAGATGACACTGGATATTCTTGCAGAGCATGGGTCATCCGCAAAAAGATTCTAATGAGCGCCTGACCTTTTCGTTTTCCAGTGGACCAAGCTGCAACATGAGGTACTGTGCGCTGAATTTTTTTTTTTTTTTTCACCATTTTGGCGGATTAATAGCTATTACAACGTGCTTAGAAAAAAAAGAAGGAAAGGTAGGAAGTAAGCGTATCGTTCACTTTTGGCCAAGAGACAATTAAAAGACAACGTGCAGGTCCGTGGGAGAATCAGGTCGAGGGAAAATCAGGTCGTCATAAAGTACGTCGGAGAAGCATTTTCCATCATCTTGCTATCGTGCTCAGCACCACGCGCAGAATTAAAGAATCGTGAAACAGAAATAATGAGTCTGTTAATTTACCTGAGGTGTTCTTTACTGCACGAGGACCACTTGAAGCGTTCATTCCCCGAAATAATTTCTTCGAAAGTGATGGCGAATAATCTATTTTAGATTACGACGTTCCCATTGAGCATCGCCTTTATCGCCGTTCGATCTGGGTGCACACGTAGTTTAATTTCAATTTGAGACTTCTTCCCGCACTGCTATGAAGAACTGATAAGAAAACTAAATAACTGCGAGGTATTAAATCCTAATTAAAGAAAGAAACTGGTTTGAGTTAATTTTCTTGCGCTTCCCTGCAACACGAACTTCTTGGAACGCAGCCAATTCAATTCTTTTCACTGCACATAATTGGGGAACAAAGTTTGGTGGAGAAAGTTCGCGCGGGGAAATGTAACATTAAGTAATTTCTATAAGAAAGAGGGAAAATGCTGCTGAGGAAAACTGTGGAAGAACCGATGACAATAGGATGGATCCAAAACTGCGTATGAAAATTTGACCAAAACGTCAAATCCCTGGGTCCCTGTTGCATAAATTACAGGCAGACGAAGAAAAAACATACGAAAAATGAAAATAACTCAGGATCAACCCCAACGGATCTTTTAAGTCTTTCCGACGGTGAATCTCAGTGTTTCACCTCATCATCAAATGGCACTCAACAGAGTGGGCCATCCGAGGACATACCTCATGACGTGATATCAGAGCAGACAAATTGCTCCTTCTCTCACCTTCTTAACCACAAAGTCTCACAAGTTGAAAAGCCAAATGAGATGACCACGAAAATGATTTTTCAAATCCTGGACACTCAAAAATCCACGATGGCCTCTCTTCTTGACGAAACTAAAAAAATCAGGTCAGAAAACGCCCAACTTCGCGAAATAAATTATATCTTACTACAAAAAATTTTGGATTTAATAAATCTTATCCAAAACTCCAGTAGACTTATTCAAAACTCCAGTCCTACAAGAAACTTGGCGAAATCTATGGAAAATCCCACATTTCAACCGACTCCTATAGCAGAAGCCACTTATGCATCTATTGTAAAGGAACCTCCACATCCTCCAGTATATGGTCCAGTTACTAGTCAATCTCAGAAAGCGTGTAAATATGGCAATAGATCTGTCAATCCACTCCTAGAAGATTTCATTTTCTCCAGGAGGCAGGCAGATCACATCAGAGGACAACGGAATCAATCTGCCTCTAATCAGGCAGGAAGACATCGACACACCCCTGCTGTTGTGGGAACAGCTACCAACTCTTCAATCCGAGCAGTCCCAGGAACTAAAAGTTCAACCAAGGGTATTTTCGTCTCGCGACTCGAACCCCAACTGTGCGGTACAGAAGTAGAGCAGCATATCAGAACTCAACTGCAGATAGAAGTAAACGTAATATTATTATTATTATTATTATTATTATTATTATTACTAGCCATATAGTGCAAGGAAGCCTGAGGCTTATGCTGCACCAGCTAAAATAAATTTTGGAGTTACCCTGAGAGAGAGAGAGAGAGAGAGAGAGAGAGAGAGAGAGAGAGAGAGAGAGAGAGAGAGAGAGAGAGAGAGAGAGAGAGAGTATAAAATGAATTCCAAACACGATTCGTACAGCTCTTTCTATATTCAGTGTCAACAAACGGATTTTGATCTATTACTAAAGGATCACTGCTGGCCTGAGGGAGCCATTATTCGGCCTTTCTATGGACGCCCCCCCCCCCCTCTTCCTCGTACTGGGTCATCAGCCAGTGACTTAGCAATTGAAACTAGTCAATGGGAATGACATATCGAGCATTTTTCAGATATTCTGGAATCTCAACTGGGAAGAACTTCTATAAATGATTCATCTATCTCTTCATCCTACCAGAATTTGAATGATTCTAACTCTTGTGAAAATACCTTTCTGCCATGTCCCTTGCCAACAATTAAACCAAATAACTTATGCCTTACTACAGCATCAAAAGATGCAATTACTGTATTCTATATGAACGCTCGCAGTCTTGTAAAACATAATGATGAAATACTCGCTCAACTGACATCATGGAATCTCCATCCAGACCTGATGGTTTTTACTGAGACCTGGTTCTCCCCTGAAGTTTCAGTCCGATTTCAAGACTATGCTCTCTTTCACAGTTGCAGATGTGATTCTAAAGGGGGTGGAGTTGCTATTTACGTTCACAATCATCTGCGATGCTCCGCCTTTCCTATCCCAAATCTGCCTGATCAAGCTTGTGAAATCACTTTTATCCGCATTGCTTCTCTGGTGATTGGGTGTCTATACCGTACTTCCTGAACTTCAGCTTCAGTCAACAGTTTCCTTGTAACTCTTGACAATATTCTATCTCACTTCACAAGCAAATCCCTTAGTCTTCTGCTGATGGGAGACTTTAACATTAACATACTTCAAAGCTCTTCCTCTCAAGTGCAAGACCTCCTACATGTCATTTCTTCCAATGTTTTTTCTCTTCTGACTGACGGAATTATCCCGACTAGAATGGGACAGTCCCACAATTCCCTTCTTGACTTCGCAATTGGGGAATGCTCACTAACTTATGTAGTACTGGATGCAACCATTTCTGATCACCGTCCCATCTTAATGGTAATTGAAAATGAAGAAATTGTGGCAGAGATCATGCACACTTACAGATCTTTGACTCCAGGCTCTCTCAATCAGCTCTTTTATGATCTCCAGCAGTCTTCGTGGGATGGAGTGGCTGCTACAGATGATCATGAAATTGCGACGAACTTCTTCTTTGAGCATATCCTAAATAGTTACGAAAAACGCGCGTCATACATCAGGATCCCAGGGAATAAAAAGACCACTAGGCCAAGATGGAAATTATGCCCATTGATATCAAACAAAATTTGTAACATGCTAAAGAAAAGGGAAAAACTTGCAAGAATTGCTAGAGAAACAGGAAAGGAGGCGGATAAAAACAAATACACAACCTACAGAAACAAAGTCACCGACAGTATTAGGTAGGAGAAAAGGAAATATTATAGTTCCCAACTTAGAGGCGTCATTACAACAAGGAAAAGTGGACAGTCTTGGACAAGCTACTACCTGGAAGAAAAACGAAATCACAGAGCTACGTTGGAGATGTAGTTGAGAACGAGGTACTCATTTCGGATGACCAGGAAAAAGCCGTAGCCTTCTGTAATCACTTTATTTCAAGCGTGAATAACCTTTTTAAAGACGAAGTTGACTGTAGAGATAATGGAACGAGAGAATCTGTCAAGCACTCAATGAGGAGCTCTTTTTTCCTCGCTCCGCTCTCAGATCAAGAGATTTTAGAAGCAGGACATCAATTAAAAGAAAAGGGAGCCCCTGGCTTTGATGAAATATCTCCTGCTCTGCTGAAAAAAGTCCTTAACTCAATTCTAACACCACTGAAGTATATTTACAAGCTTTCCGTTCAATGTGGTAAATTCCCGTCTCAATTCAAAAAAGCAGTCATTGTTTCTGTTCCTAATGGGAAAAATTGTAACTCTACCAACAATTTTCGTTCAATAGCTCTACTCTCAGTTTTTGCAAAATTATTCGAAAAAATTCTTCACGGCAGACTCATGGGCTGCCTGGAAGTCAGTCAGCTTATCCATCAACAACAGTACGCTTATCGTTCAAAAAGATCCACTGACCTGGCAACTGCGGACGTCTGCTGCAGGATCACGGACTGTCTTGAAAAGGGTCACTATGAAATAGCACTGTTTCTAGAGCTATCAAAAGCTTTTGACTGCATAAATCATAATATCCTACTCAACAAGCTCAACAATCTTGGCTTGAGAGGAAAAATTAACCTTCTCCTTGAAGACTACCTTACTGATAGGCCATTTGTCATTAAAACAAACCGGTCTTTTTCAGACATTTCTTATTTCTCCAGGGGAGTACCTCAAGGCTCACTTCTCGGACCTATCCTATTTGTTCTTTACATTAATGAATTTCTCTCTCATCTTCCATCTTCCCACCTAGTAGCGTATGCCGAGGACATTTCCATTCTAATCACTGATAAAGACCCTAACCAACTTCAATGCAAGATCTCAGCCCTTGTAAACGTGTGAGTAGCATTAGCATTAGCATAAGAATAAGTAGAGGCATGTGATGCAAGAAAGCAAGCTGAAAAAAAAAAAGGGGGAGGGAATATAAAATTCAAGAAACCAACAACAATTCAAATCCAAACTCTCCAGACTAATGGACAAATGGACAGGATGTTCCCCAATGCATCCCTGCACCTCATAAATTCTCACAACATTGATTGTAAGAGGTTGCTCAACTCTGAAGTCTACAGCAGTCACATTTCCAAACAATTATGAGAAGTACAAACAACTGCCTGCCTGCAACCCAGTAACTACATCCCAGAGCCAAATGTGATGTTCTGAAATATATATTTTTGATAATTATAATTCATATTCGTTGTTAACGTATATATAGAATATATACGTATTTTTTTCTTTTTTATATATTTGTCTCCTTTGTACTGAATTTATGCCCCTAGCCAAGTGCTGTAATGGACTTGCTGTAGTTGCAATAAATGAATATTTATTTATTTATTTATTAAAATATAAAATGTAAGGAAATAATATAAAATAAAATGTAAAAAAAAATCAAAACAAAAATGGTGTGTGTGCGAGTCAATGATGAGCGAATGATATTAATTGCACGTTTTGTTCCAGCTACTCCACCAGACAGACGGTTGGCCATGGGAACCTTATGGACACCACGGCCATCCATGTGGTTTGCTTTACATAGCGGGCAAGGAGTGGGATTCTGACACTGACCACTTAGACTAGCCCCGGCCAGTGTGCCATTACGGTGTGACGCTGACTCCAGGATGGGGGTGGTTGTGTCTCCTCCCCATCCTGGGTGGACCCTACCCATTTTTGGCCTAGTAGCTGATCCCACAACCCTCTTTCACTCAAAACCTGACCAGGATGGGCTTCCTATTCCGGAGGGTCCGTATTCACCAGGCGGCTCCTTTCTACAGCTCTTCTTTTTCTCTTCCCCTTTAATCCCACTTCCGTCTATCGCTCCCTATTTCCTTTCCAATGAATTTTTTTATTATTATTTTTTTAGGCTCTCCCTGGACGCTTATTCGGTCGTATTTTACGCGCAAATTATTTTAAAAACAGTTAGCATCCAGAATACCAGATTTAATTGAAGGTCAAAACTTAATGTCTCCATTCCAATTTGTCTTCAAGCAGGGAAAATCCTGTGAGAACGCCTTAGTCTCTTTAGTTAACCATATATCAGCTTCCAGTGCTATATACGAACTGGCCATATTCATTGACTTAGAGTTAACTTTTATCGATTCCTGGGAGTGCACTCTCAATTGTCTTACCAAAGCCAAGTGTTCTCGGAAACTATTTCAAGTTATAAGAAGCTATTTTCAAAATAGATTTTGAAATAGCAGTCTCTCTCAAGGAACATCTCAAGAGGTTGTCTCCAGGGATCAGTTTTGGGACCCCTCTTCTGGAACGCGGTTTTGGACAGCTGGATTTTGCAAAAACCAGTGACAATATCTCGGCCTCGACCTAAGCAGGTGATGTGGTTCTACTAATTCCAGGTCGATCGCGCTTTTAACTAGAACAATCTGCCAATATAACTCTTTCTGAGTTAATCAAGTGATCTAGTATAAATAAATTATGAAAATCTTCCATGAAAACAAAACTAGTGGTTTTTAAGGGCAAGTTATATTACAGAAGACCTCCTAATATAAATATAGACGATAAACGATTATATTAGGGCCACCTGAAAAGTTAATTCATATACCCATGTGTACTGTCTCTGTAAATTGCATGCGTTCTCTGGTCGATTTGCCACTTTTGCTGGACGAAAAACCCCAGGTTCTGCGAGAAAACAAAATTGCTATCTACGCCTCAGACAGACTAACTCAGACACGAAGTGAAAAAAAGCCCATAAAAGTTCGTCTCGTCATCGACCGTATTCAAACCCGGGCCTTTTCTACCCGGTGTGTGGTGGACTGAGACGATACCACTGTGTAACCCGCACAGAGAAGACAAACGGTAAGCAAATAGTAGTAGTAGTAGTAGTAGTGGTGGTGGTGGTCTGTAATGCAAGAAAGCCAGTGTTTGAGCTTATGCAGCACCAGCCAAAAAAAAAAAAAAAAAAAAAAAAATCACACCATTCCCTCCAAATGCCTGTCCAGTTCCTCCTTAAATTTATTCGACCTATCAACTTCCACAACGATAGATGGAAGTTTGTTCCATTCCCCTCACGAATCTTCATTCCCCTCACCAATCTTGTTGCCCTTCTTTCTACACGCTGAAGCAAATCTACATCCTTCATAAAATGAGGCCTCCAGACCTGTACGCAGCACTAAAGGCGTGGCTGACCATTGCCTTATACAGAGGGACAATCACCTCCTTTTCCCTGCTAGCAAAGTTCCTATATATCATTGACAAAACCCTATGACCTGCCTTGGCAGCCTGTCTGCATTGCTCAGAAAACTTCATATCTGACTGCACAATTACTCCCAGGTCTTTTTCATTTTCTACCACCATAAGTGTAGTACGACAGAGTTGGTACGTTTCTCTGGGGTTACTTCTACCCATATGCAGTACTTTGCATTTGTCAAGGTTAAACTTCCGTTGCCACTTCTTAGCCCATCTGCCCAAATTCTCTAGATCCTGTTGCAGTAGCACACTGCCATTACTGTCATTAACAACCCTGCCAACCTTCGTGTCATCTGCAAACTTCGACATTAAGCCTGATATAGCTTCATCAATATCATTGATAAATATACAAAACAACAGTGGACCTAACACCGAACCCTGTGGGACTCCACTAATAACATTAGTCCAAGAAAAGCAGCACCCATTGATTACCACCCTCTGTCTTCTCGCACTTAACCATCCTTTTATCCATTGTAGCAACTTACCCTTAATACCATTCTGCTCCAATTTGTACAATAGTCTTAAATGCGCAGTGTCAAAAGCTTCCTGAAATCCAAATATATAAAATCAAAATTGTGTTTTGCATCCAGTTCCTTTGTAACCACATCATAATATCCTATCAAATTTGTCAGACAAGACTTTCCCTTAACAAACCCATGCTGTGTCTGAATTACTGCTGCAGTTTTGTCTAGATGAACCTGCAATGCATCTTTAACCAGTGACTCCATTATTTTACCCGGAACAGAAGTTAAACTAACTGGTCTGTTTACTCGTGTCACCCTTCGATCCCCCTTTGTGAATTGGGGATACATTTGCACATCTGCAGTCCGTGTGGACCTCCCCTGAGCCCAAGAATGCTCTCAAAATTATGGCTAAGGGTTTGCTTAGTTGCTTTTCCGCTTCCTTTAATATAACTGGATAGATCCCATCCACCCCAGGTGCCTTTCTTATGTTTAACTTCAACAATTTCTCCTCCACTTTGCTCTCAGTTATTAAAAAATCATTAAGCACCATGCTATAATTTGATAACCTTCTGCAATTTTCAAACCTTAATAATTCCTCATGTGTGAAAGTAGATGCGAAATACTCATTCAGTTTGTTTGCTCTCTGAGGAGGATCATCAACAGTAAAACAATCGATATCAAGTGGACCAATCAGATTCATCCCCCTTCCTTTTAGAGTTTATATAAGTAAAGAAATCCTTGCTGTTTTTCTTAGCATCTTTTGCCAAAGATTTCTCGTAATCTGCCTTCGTCTGCCTAACCTCCTTTGTGACCTGATTACAGACTAGCTTATATCTGCCATAGGCTTCTGAGTCGCTTGATAATTTATATGTATCCCATGTATTTTTCTTGTCTGTCACGAGTCTCATTAGTTCATTTGATAACCATTTAAGCCTAAACCTAGAACAATATTTCTTATTAGGTATGAAACTTTTAGTGGCATCCACGATTAATTCCTTGAATGCTTCCCACTTAGAATTTATTGTTGTTAACATCGTCAGTTGATCGCACTGTACAGAATTTAAAAACTGTCTGAGACCACTGGTATCAAATCCATTTGGTACCTCAATTGAAACATTTTAGTTTAATTTTAGATGAGAGTTAACTTTTTCCTCTCATGTCAATTACCTCGCCTAATCCATCCCAGCTCCAAGGTGAAAAAAATTTCAGGCTTAATAATCAGAATCACCAGGAACGAATGGGGCCTTTCCAAGTGGTCGCTTCAGCTGTACTATAAAGCCGTCTTCCTTCCGATTGTGTCGTATGCTGCAGATGCTTGGTTTCACCGAGCTAGATTGGTAAATATGATAAGAAAATTAGGCTCTATACAACGGACAATGTTTCTGGCTACCCATAGGGTGTGCAGGACAGTATTCACTGCTGCTATCCAGATCTTGGCTGGGACCCTTCCGCTGGACCTGTTATGTAGTCTTCCGTGGCGTGATCTTTAGAATCAACAAGAAAATTCCAACCAAGATATTGGACATTGAGCTAAATCTGGACACTGACCCTAAGGTAGAGAAAATACACTGTTATAATGAGATGATAAACATCTGGCAGACAAGATGGGACACTTCCACCAAGGGAGCAGTTACAAGGAGATTCCTGCCGGATGTGACTTCCTCCTCCTCTAAGTCAGCACAAAAGTGGCTCTCTCTAACTCTTGAGGCATCGTTCCTAGTCACTGGGCATGGCTCATTGAATGAGAAGCTCTTCCAACTAGGCCTAATACCCATAAACGTTTGCTACTGCGGGGCCAAGGAGAATTGGTTCCACCTTCTCTCTACGAGTACCTGAGGCAAGACCTAGCAAATACCATCTCTCTCACTGAAAATCAACTGGGCATTCTGCTACAGACACCACAGAACCTGGCTGCCTTCCAGAATTTCTCGACGCAAGTATTCACGCGCAGGAAAGCCTCCTACAGAATAACGCAGGCTACGAATGGGAATCCCCAGACAGCAGCTTAAACATTTTTACTTTACTAATATAGAATTTTTAATTATCTAAAATTTTTAATTATCTATAATTGTTTTTATTTTATTAATCGTTTTATTTATTTATTATTTTATTTTTTTATTTTATTTATTACTATTTTTTTTTCTCATTTTCTCTTCCCGCTGTGCATTATCGTACTTTTCTTTTTTTCTCCCCATTCCTCCTCCCACTCTCCACTAGTGTACTTCTCTCTCTCTCTCTTTCTTTTTTTTTTTCTTTTTAATTAAACCACAGAATTTTTTTTTATTTATTATTATTTTTTTTTGTTTTCTATTTCTCTCTTCCTCTGGAATGGGCCCTCAGAGGAACCTGGCCCACCTTTTGACAACATTAGGTGAGTCAGAGTCTCTTTTGAGACAGTACGTGTTTTACCGGGACTGGCCCACCTTCCCGTGGTGTGGACGAGTACACAGAATCATCTGTCCAGGCGACTGATGCTTCTGGGTAGCCAAGTGGCCAGGACAGAACACACACACAATACACACAAACTGACGTCACACACATATCTGGCCCATTTGTAGTGATACTGTTCTTTACAGAGATACGAGGGGGAGTTGAACAGACGTTCTAGGAGCCGCCCTTTCCAAAAACACATGTCCACACACAAACGCATGTCTAGTAATGTGGACAAGCAGTCCGTAGTTTTGCTTGCGAAACTTTTGGGTTTCAAACTGAAAAAGACAAAACTGACCGAGAACAGATACGCTTAGCTTCCCCAGCGCTTATACTACAAACAAGTTCTCTCGAACTCTTTGTGACCCCGGTTTGATATTTGATCGCCTCTTCTTCATGCGAGCCAGTGATCATTTTTATAAATTTCGTTACACACGAATTCTACGGGGGGGAAGCCAATTCCTTCCCTCCCGTAGCAAAAACACCTGAAAGTCACGAAGAATGTGAATATTAGAGCGGAGAAAATCTCAGCCCCCTCCACACACCCTTCCTGCCCGGGTTCCAGAATGGCTAACTAATGAAGTGACATAAAGGCGGGTGTGGTAAGGCATCGCGATAGCGAATACATTAAGTGAAAAGTTAGTCGCGAAGGGAACTCTGGGTAATGGTTTTGTGAGAGTTAATGAGGCAGCGATGGGGCCATTGGATTACGGCGCTGATCCTTGCCACGGTGCTGTACATTTGAATAGCTGATCGGGGCGCCCATAGATTGTCATTCCACGAGATATTCTGTGTCATTTGACTTAATGTATTTAGTGGCTACCTCTGATCTGCCGTCGTCAGTCATTTCGAAGCCCATCCAGGAGCTGATAAACGATAATTGTCGACTTTAATGACGTCATTCCATTGTTTACAAAGTTGATGTCTTAGGGAATTATGTCCAACTCGTTGGGCTGTTTATGTGGAGGCCACGCCGTGCCCCGTCTAATAGCAGCCATAGAACTGTGCGCGCGCGTGTGTATGGCACAGACTGTGGCTCGCCATTGCCATTGCGTCTGGATCACTACACACCACCTCCGTGTTACGATATGGCGAAGGGAATTCCTGGCCATTGTTCCCATTTTATGGGCCTAATTTGGGTGATGTTTGCCAACCGCACGGAAAACCCGTTAACACGCATTACTAACATATCTTGTCTTCTTCCCCGCCCCCCATTTTCCTCCCTTTCACCGAAGTTAAATCATAACGTGAGTTCGGCATTCGCCCTTAACAAAATAACAGTCCGACCAGAGAGTGGTTTTACTTCAGAAAAATATCCAGAAAATTGTAACAGACATCGCACCCCTTTTTCTGACCCTTTATTGCAGCCGTGTTAGCAAAGCGCCGATGCATCCAAAACGAATTACAACTTTTTGCTTCCCCCACAAAATACAACATTAAAGATCAGGAAAGATGCGCGTCGTGATGAATGCGAGACGGCGGGTCATTTGATTTATTTGTAGAGAGACCGGATATCAGAGCGACGCACATGAGCGCTAATTAGCAGCTGCTTCAGTTGGAACATCGGCCAATTACAAAGAGAATATAATTACAAGGTTGTCGCCCACTACATCTCGTGTCTAAATCTTTGTTTTAATCCTTTTCCGGAGAAACGGGGGCAAATCGGGGTTTCTGCACTGATTGGCTCCTTCTCCAATCTGCGTCTCGATGCGTTTTAAATTACTCGGCAAAATCGGGCAATGGCGTCGTAATGAGCCGTGGGAGGGAACTTGTCGCTGCGGGCAGATTCGAAACTAATTTCTAAATACGAAACACGTTTAAGAAATATGGAAAACATCATTTTTACGTTTTTTATGTGAATCTCCTCCTCTCGCACAAACCGCATCAACGCGAAGCTGTCCCGATGGGGAAATATAAAGACGGCTGCATATTTAAACTACACAAGTGGTTGTTAAAACTAACTGCTTGAGATCGGAGGAGTTTAAATTGATCATTGGATGACATCTTCACCGATAGAAAATGGACTGAAGATTCCAACATGAGGGTGCGGCTGAGAGTATTGAAATATTGAGCATTGAATCTCTCCATCTCACGAACACCCTTTGACAAAGTGGACAGTTTTAGGCCACACTTTTAGTGTTCCTCCTGAAACCTAAGTAATACACACATGGTCGTATGGGTTTTCACTAATTTTCTTTTCCCATTAGGCTTCCGTTTCATTTTTTTACACACTCAAATGTTATGTACAATCTCAAAGAAATATATACAATTTTATGTACATTTTCATTCTCATATATAATTATCCTTGCATATATATATATATTTTGTTCAGAATACAGTTGAGGAAACACAGTACAAAACACACGCGTGTGTTCTGGTATGAAGGGTGGCCCCTAGGTATAGCCCATCTCCACCTAGTCGATCCGTATTGAATGTAGGACCTCTGCAAAGGAGCAGTCAACACCTGGGCAGCTGCTGCCTGGTACCTGTCCCCAGGCACGAGTAGTCGGGCTGGTTTTTTTATCCTCTTACATGCCAAAGTGCTCGAAAACCCGCACCCACTGGATTTTTTTATTTTTTTTAAATTTTTATTTTATTTATTTGTTTTTATTATTATTTATTTTATTTTATTTTATTATTATTATTTTTTTTTTAAGGTCCTAGCCGCCGAAATCCCAGGAAATTAAGATGCAGGACCTGCCAGAGTGAATCTACAGCTACTGGATTCCTGGTCTGCCTCCACGGGGCGTAAGTGGGGCAACGTTGGGCCTCAATAGGGGTCCAACGGCTAAATGACCATACGAACAACGGTACAGAACACAACACATGAACAATTCCCACACACTTTTAAATCTCTGGCATTTCCCAGTGAACTGGTTCACCACAATGAAAGCAACGCGGAGATGGAGGAAACCCCTGGTGCCGTAAGACAACAACACACACTTACACTTACACTTACCCACTGGATGTAGTGCAATACCAGTGGGTGCCAGCTATTCAGATCACAGGCTGCCCAGGCCTGGGAGCCCGCAAAAAAAAAAAAAAAAAAAAAAAAGAGAAAAAAACAAACAAGGCTGGGTTCCAAAAACCCATTGAACTCACAGAGTCAAGAAAAACATTTTTAAAGTGAGGTTTACCACTTGTAAGATGTAAAATCTTACAAGTATAATATTTTATAGAAAAGTGAGATTAATTTAAAATAAAACTTATAATATAGCAATATGGGGCAGCGAAACCCTACAAGTCAAGAATATTACTAAGGTCACTCGCATGGGATTAAATTAGACAATGTTTATAGAAGGTGAGTGGTAAGCTCACCTTCTATAAACATAGAAAGAAACGGAAATAATAAACATAGAAGGAAACGGAACCTTCTATAAACAATGGAAACGGGTAGCAACTGCTGTTGGTAATAGGTGTTAACTCTGGAAAACAATGGTACGGTGGACCATGGTACTGTCGGGACATTTCTTTGATCGGTGACATCTGGAGAAGAGACAGGAAGTAAATACGAGACCAATGCTGGAATTAGAGTTAAGACTAGCGTCTGGCTGTCGGGGATGGCAAGTTTTGTAGATCGTGTGAAATAAGTCTGCTAAAGTATAACTATAAGTGGCTGACTTCAAAGGTACAGACAGGCTGAGAAATTTTACAAATTTCTTAAAATAAGAAGTTAGATCGAGCAATAAGGGGTCAGCTTGAGAAAATAAAACGGGCAAATAAGAACAGAGTGAAAGTTGATAAAATGAGAAAGATTGGTAAAGACTCAGAACAAGTGAGAGCCTGACACATAGGGGTGGTACGTAATTCAGATGAAAAAAGTGAGTGAACAGGGAGAGAGAGACACAGAACCCTGAGTTGAGTTTATGTGGGTGTGTATGGAAATGAGTTAGGGGGAGACAAAGTTGAGATTCTTGTCGGCGTTTGGAAAAATGAGATAAGAATGACAAAGTTGAGATTCTTGTCGGTGTTTGTAAAAATGAGTTAGGACAGACAGTTGACTGTTTTGTCGTGGAAAACTCAACTGTCGACTGTTACAGTCGACAGTTGAGTTTTTTTGTCGTGTTAGAAATTATGGAGTGTAAGGAGAATAAGCCTGTCTGTCATTAAAAGGCAAGAGCATTGTCCGTTTTGCAATTAGTCTAATCCATTATCGGAAGAAAGGCAAGGGTAGTGACCCATACGCAAACGAGCGCTGTGAAATATTTCTTAATTTAATAAGAAGTTTTTAAAGAAGTAGAAGCGAGGGTGGAACCCTATGAGCTCTCTTCTTGTGGATGAGCTGTAAAAAGTGGAGTAGAGAAGAAGTTAGTGTGAGATGCCCTGTGCGTTTTCTTTTTGTGAATAAGTTTTAATAAGGTGGAGAGAGAAAAAAGCAGCGAAATCAGCAAAATTAGGAAGCAGCGAATGGAAGGTAGCCCGAATAAGACGGAGAAAGGACGCCAGATCCAGGCAGCCAAGAGTTCCGGAGAATTATCTGTAGCAGATTCAGGTGAAGCAGATGAAGGAGATCCTCAGAGAGCCAAAAATGGAAGGTTGAAATCTCCCCGGAAAGGAAAGAAAAAAGATAGAAGTAGGTGAGAAATATAGTGAGTACTGTAAGTTAACAAGAAATCATAGTGAAACAGTATAGTAATTAATTAAAAAAACGGATAGCACTAGGAGTAAAATGATAGATAAATTATCTCTGAAGTAAATTATATATACTAACAGAGTTATTATGTTAAAAAACGTTTATTGTAAAATGCAAGGGAAACGAAGGATGAGTAATAGATTAAATTGTTGTTCAAATGATTATAATGTGTTAGAAGGGTAGTAAGATTTATATGAGAAGTTTTATTATGTTTTAAGGACAGATAATTGAATATAGTGTTTGTGTTGATGAAGAATTGTTGCTTCATCTGAAAGACTAATAACAAATAGAGACTTTAAGAAAGTTAAGATTGGTCTTCAGTGTATTGTGACAGAATGGTGAGAACACAGAGTATAATGATGAAAGTAGCATATTGATTGTTAATATAAGAAACACAGTTGTATCCAATAGTAAGGGAAATAGGTATAATGAATGTGTGTAAGTGTTAGGAGTTAGTTAGGGCAAGAAGAATGAATCAAGTGTTTTCATATAATGGTCAACTCAGATTAGCTAGTGAAGGGAAATACGAATAAGAATAATATATACAAGGTATCTTTGATTTAACTTCGTATGTCATATTACATGCTATCTAATTCAGTTGTATATCATATTCTGTATATATATAGGTAAATAAACTTTGTTGTTTATTTATTTTTTTTTTTTTTTTTTATTTATGAGAACCCCAAACACGAGAGGTATTAGAACCTATAGTACTTAGTACCGTGCTTGGGTTGGAGGTTGAGAAGACGAAAGAAGATATTTGTTGATATTGGACTTGAACTTCTGTAGATTGTAATTTTCAGGAAATACGTATGAAGGAAGGTTGTTCCAGAAAACGGCAGTTGAATGATAAACGAGGAAGTTGAAAAGTTGGTTCTGTGGGTTTGAAGTTGGACAGTAAATGGATGTTGGCTGGTGGCGGCACGTGTTCGGACTATTTTGAAAGAGAGAGCGGGAATTATAGAAGCCAATTCAGAAGAACAGTGGCCATGGAAGTATCTGTAGAAAAGGAATGCAGCAGAAACAGTGCGTCTATAAGAAAGCGAGTGGAGAGACTCTGTTAGAGAGGAGTCATTAGTTAACCTAACTGGCCTCTTCTGAATGGAATCTAGAAGCCTGAGAGAGGTTTAGGGGGCACCACCCCAGATGTGGGAACAATATTCCATAGCAGGGCGGATTTGCGATTTATACAGAGTGAGTAGCTGTTTGGAAGAAAAGTAACGCCGAGAGCGAAAGAGAAAACCAAGTTTTTTAGATGCAGAAGAAGCAATATTTGTAATGTGCTTGTGCCAAGAGAGAATAGAAGTCAGGGTAATTCCTAAAAGAGTTATATCATTTTGCGTAGAAATCGGAGTGTCACTAAAGATAAGCATAGGAGCAGAAGAATCCTTTTTGCGAGATATAAGACAAGATTGAGTTTTAGAAGGGTTGAAATCAACTAAGTTGTCTTGCCCCACTGGAGAATTACCTGAAGATCGGCATTTAAGGAATTGGCAGCAGATTTTCGAGAACTTGAAGCTGACTGAGCTGGACAAGGTTTCTCAAAATGGAAAGTTGAATGCAATGTGCTATCATCGGCAAAACTATGGATAGGATTTCCAGTCAATGGAAGAAGGTCATTGATATTCAAGAGGAAAAGAGTGGGGGAAAGAACTGAACCTTGGGGGACACCGGCATTAGTGGAGAAGTTAGAAGACAGAGAGCCATCTACCATCACCCTCAGTGAGCGATCAGAGAGAAAACTGGATACCCAATTACTATAAACAGTTGGAAAACCATAAGATGGAAGCTTGTTTAGAAGACCTTTATGCCAAACACGATCGAAAGCCTTTGAGATGTCAAGAGCAACTACTTGTGTTTCACCGAACCTTTCCATTGAATTAGTTCATAAATGGGTAACATAGGCCTGAATATCACCAGTGGATCGACACTGACGGAATCCATACTGGCGATCGTTGATCAGACGGAAGGTTTCTAGGTAGTTTAAGAGTTGGCGGTTAATTGATTTCTCCATTACTTTAGAAAGAGTAGAAGTAATTGCAATGGGATGATAACTGGATGGGAGGGATGTGTCACCCTTTTTAGGAACTGGCTGGATATGAGCAAATTTCGAAGCAGAAGGAAAACCACCTTTGGAATAAGAAAGTGAAAAAAGGCGGAAAAAATAGGAGTAAGTTCAGGAGCACAGGTTTTGAGAACAAGTGGAGAAATACCATCAGGACCTGGAGCTTTCTTAGCATCAAGATTCATCGAAATCCTTCTGATATCCTTTTGACGGAAGACCACAGGAGACATTGAATGGACTGTGTTAGGAATGGTGCGAGGTGTTTTACCAAGATCATTAATACATGAGCTCGAAGAAAAATGGGATGCTAGCAGGTCAGCTTTATCCTTGGCTGAAGTGACAACAGAACCATCTGGTTTGGACAGAGGTGGGAGCAGAGATGGGCAAAAGTTGCAGCCAATAGCTTTGGCAAGAGACCAGAATGCTCGGCTACCATTAGGGCAAGAAGCAAGTTTCTACTCTTAGCCTGTTCAAACTCTAGTTTTGACTGATTAATAACTGCTTTACAATTGTTGCGAGCTTTGGTGTAGGCAGAAAATGAAACTGAAGAATTAGAAACAAGCCAATTACGATATGCAACATTCTTCTCTTGGACAGCCTTAGCACATTTATTGGAAAACCAAGGTTTAGATAAAGAACGAGATTTTAAAGTGGAGTGTGGGATAAAGGATTCCATTCCTGCAAGAATAATTTCACTAACATGATCTGAGCAAACGTTGACATCAGAAGTTTTGAAAGAGTAATCCGACCAAGGAAAAGAAGAAAAGAAGTCTCGCAGGTCATCCCATTTTGCATTCTTGTAATGCCAAACAATACGAGGTTGGGAATAGCCATGAGATAAAGGTTCCATTGGAGAAGAGACAATCACCAAGTTGTGATCTGAAGTGCCTAAAGGACCTCTCACTTCAACCTTGTACTTAGAAGGGTTGTTTGTGAGAAAAAGATCAAGCGTATTGGCTGTATGATTAGGATTGTCCGGTATTCTTGTAGGTAAATGAACAATCTGTGCTAGGTCATCAGTAATTGCAAAAGCCTCAGCATCTCGACCTGCTGGGTCGGTGTGACTAGAAAACGGAAGCCAGCTGGAGTTGTGAACGTTAAAATCACCAAGGAAAATTACCTCACTGTTAGGAAAGTTGGACTGGAGAAAGTCAAGTTGCAAAGAGAGGAAGTCAAAGAGCTCCAAGTGATTAGTGGAGTTGGGAGAACGGTAGAGACAACAGATGAATTTTACACAATGAGGTAGAGAGATTTTAAGCCAGAGAAGATCAAAGAGAGGAGATTCCAAATTGCCAAGTCTCTGACAGGGAATATCAGAACGGACATATGCACAAGTACCACCTTTCAGGCGAAAGGAATCATACATCGAATAATTTGGGCAATTAAGATGAGCAGTAGATGAATCAACCGATAACTGAGATTCTGTCAGAAAAAGTTCATGGGGTTTGGAAGACTGCAAGTGGAAATGTACATCGTTGACATTGGAATTGAGACCACGTATATTTGTGAAATGAATTAGGAAGTCCTTGGGAGGTTTAGGTCTTTTCGCAGATAAGCTTGCTCTATTATTTTGACAATTCATTGTGTATTCAATAGTAAGAAAAAGTGGGTGGGACATGCTATATGAAGTAATGAAATTTTTGGATATGGCGTACATGTGGTAAGAATGTACCCAGATCCTTGACATAACGTGGCCTCGACAATGCTCCCTGCATACACACTACTCGGACTCCCTCCAGTCACTATCTGGCAGAGTAGAGGTAACACGATTATATACTAGCTGATCCGGAAGCCTCCCAGAGAGTTACCAATAGGTTCAGTCCGGTGTACTAACTAGCGGCCGGCCTGCGAACACCGTTTTAGAGCTGTACCCTCGAAATGTAAGGAATATTGGATCTCGCCACGACATTCATCATAACCTCAAAAATCATCAATCATACTGCATGATGGAAGAGATAGGGAAGGGTTGGCCGGAACTTAGCTCTAGAGAGTAAACATGGGTTCCACCACTTCAAGCCTCCAATAAGCAAAGTGGTGGTATTTCACCGGTTGATGAGAGTCATCTACCACCTAGTACTGCATGGTAACATAGAGGGGCGGCGTTCCTCCATGTGGTGTGGGCGCCACACCTCGACCCCTGCTTACGTTGGTTCACACCTGGGTGGTCACCCACCATGTACTTGTGCATGAAGGTTATACCCAGGATTACTAACAGTCCCACCATCGTGAAGGTGCAAGCAGAGCATTTGGCTGTCATAGACCGTCCGGACGTCGCCGAAATTGGGTCCACTTGACTTGAGTGTCACCCGAATATCAGTTCCATCAGCGTTTTAGACTCCCAGGTAGCAAGAACAGCTTGTTTGGCCTATCTGAGAGAATGTCTGTGACAACCTCAAGGACCATTTTGAGTGTTTTATTCCTGAACACTCAGCCTTTCCGAAGGGAATTATACATAATTGAGAAGTTCCCTTGAATCTGGAATTCTCCTGTGAAGCAAAGTCAGATGTGTACGTGGGGGTGTAAGAAATAGAGGTCTATACAGTTATAAGGGAACAGAACAAATAAGGAATATTTAATAAAGAATTATTATTATTAATATTCAAATATAAAATTAAACCAATTCACTCTTTTATATCCCCCCCCCCACACACACTCTCTCTCTCTGGTCAGTTCTAGCAACAGAATTTGAAAATTATTTACAGTCGTTTTACAACACATTAGTTGTTACTTACCAATAGTTATTTTTGTTTTATACAATTGTAAAAACTGTCCAGTAGTCTAACTGTTCAGGAAATATAGTCTCATTTAATTTCTTCCCCGGTAGAATCTGAGCTTGTAGAATATAGGGCTATAGAAGTTCCTCAAGGCGATTTCCATGTAGAGACTTCACATAGTATTCCTGAGCTTGAGGCTATAGGAAATGAAACCTTAAAGGTTACCTATAGAGTGAGTTATGCCATTCTACCGGGTCCTAGCATGCAGTAAAACACCCAGAGTAGCACCGAGCGTTCTTGCAGAAGGTTTTCCTATACGTGTAGCTCTAAATTATGTCAGAAAGCAGAAATTGGAGTTTTTTGTGTTCAATAGGCTTGATGGTATTTCAGATTATTGCAGGATTCTTCTTATGGGGTGAAGGTCTTATTTTATTTTATTTATTTATTATTATTATTTTTTTTTAAATAAGATTTCATAAGAGAGAAGTGTGTTCGGGTGTACAGAAGTATGAGTATTCTTAACTGTACGGTTAAGCAATTATTTACAATTCTTCGAGGTTAGCTTCCTAATAATTTAGGTCCGTTTATATACAAAGCTTCTTGGTGAGCCATCCAGCATCACTTAAAGGAGAAGGGAGTCTACCTGTCATTTCCTGTTGCGTTGCTGGCTATCTTCCGATATGTTCTTCCCAAAAGTAAATTAATCTGGATCATTGTGACTCCGCAAGTCTTTTCTTGAAAACTTCCGCAGAGAACTGTTGAAATGTAGTGGAGACATCAGAATTTTCAATGAGCAAATGTACATTATTTTCTGAGTGATTATTTATTTTACTCAGCAGTACCTGTCTTTAATTCAAATAATCGTTACATTCAAAGAGAACGTGTTGTCACGTCTCAGATGCACCGCAGTGACAGAAAGGGTCAGGCTCAAGGCCTCTTTTAAAAAGTTTAGCCCTGAGCGACCCGTGGCCAGTTATTAAATATGATGCGGTCATGCTAGGCACAAACCATTTTGAGACTGTGGGTAATGATTCGAATTCAACATTTGAAATGTATCTTCGTGTAACCTCACCATGTTCACTTTGAGCCCATCTTTGCTGCCAAATAGCAGTGAGTTCCTTCCAGAGTCTTCGTTTATCCTCTTTTATTCTCTTCGTAGGGTCTGTTACAATGTTAAAAATATTTACAGAAATTCCTTTTTTGAGATTGTAGATTATACCCCTGTAGGAGAAATAAAGATCTAGAGGCAGGGTTCCTGCTAAAACGTAGAGCATTATTCGACACCGTCCTAGGAGCTTGAAAAAGAGTGAGCAACACCGAAAGCTGTAATGAAAGAAGTTTAATCCTAATCTTAGTTTTTGAGACCTTCCAAAACTAAACACTTGCTGCATACGCAGCAATCGGTAGGAAGATAGTCTTATAGTATAAAGACAATGCAGTTTTGCTAAGGCCCCATTCTTTTCTGGAAATCCTTGCAATTCCAGCCGTGAAGTTTTTAATTTTCTCAGAAATTTTGGATACGTGAGTATGAAAGTTTAGTTTGTCATCGATTGTAAGTCCCAAGTACTTGGTGCTGGATACGTAGGGGATTTGTGAGCCATTTAGGATAACTCTGGGAGGTCTGCCATAATTGAATTACTTTCGAAAAACCATAAAATTAGTTTTTGTAGAGGAAATATTGAGCTTATTTAGATTGGCCCAGTTGGATAAATCATCCAATATTGTTTGGATATTTTGTTCCAAGATTGTTCTCGACATTCCAGTAATGCCAACCGCCAAGTCGTCTGCATATGCAATTTTTAGGCAATCTCAATTTTCTTTTGTCAGCCATTGGTCTAAGACTGCATTCCAGAGGAGAGGGCCAGGAATGAATCCTGCGGGTACCCACTGGAAGCAGTCGTGCTGTAAGTGGTGTTTGGCACAAACTCTGATCTGTCTTGAAAGTATGATCTCATTTGATAGATATGATTACACACATGCTGAACGTAGCGACTCGAGGGCGCTCTCCCACCAGAAGGAGTCAAAAGCGCCCTCGAAGTCCACGAACACCACCAAGATATACTTGCTGTGAGAATCCTGGATGTATTTCAGAAGAGAGATTATAGCGTCTTCGGTCGAGTAACCCTTTTTGAATCCGTGTTGGTGGTCTGAGCACAATTGTTGGTCCGATAACATGCTTGCAATTCTGGGAGAAATTAATCTTTCAAAAAGTTTCCCTAAGTTAGCCAGGAGGGACATTGGTCTGTACTCCCTTGGGTTTGTTTTGACTTTTCCAGGTTTATATAAAATTTTCAGTAGAGCTAGTTTCCAGGATTTGGGAAAAAGTCCCTCGAGGAAGCATTTATTGTACATATTCAGGAGAATATTGGGAAACAGTTAAAAAAATTTCGCAGGCTTCCTTTTGTTGGCTTTAGGTCATCCTGAATTAAGTAAGTGTTAAGTGTTAAATATACACTTTTCTTATACAATTATCCAGTTCCATAAGGAAACTCCTTTTGATCATAGACCATCTTATACAAATCCATAAATAACAACAAAACACTCAAAGCCTCTAAAGAAAAACGTGCACGCTTGCGTTTCTGTTCAGTGACACGCTCCAAAGAAAAATGCAAGTGTTCAGTGCAGCGGCGGCACCTGGAACAGAGTTCAACTCCGCCAGTTACCATATCGTATTTTTTTACAGAATGCTGCAGTTTGATCAAATGGAAATCACTTTGGTTTGTATGTGCATATTGGAATTGATGAGCGGGATTGCTGGCTTATTATTATTTATTTTATTTATTTTTTTTCAGATGCATAATTTTTTTTTTTTTTTTCGCTGGCTCTCGGGTGTGGGCGACCTGGAAGCAGGATTTTGCGGGCACCTGCCGGTTTTGCACGGCCACTGGTGGGTGCGGTATTTTCTGGTGCTTCTTAGCACTGACATAGGAGCAGACCCAGGTTCGGCTCCTTATGCTAGGGCGAGCATCGAGTGGTATTTGCCCATGTTGGTGGCTGCCACCTGATGGCAGAGAGGCCTGGTAAATACACATTTACACTTCCGCCCGATGAGATTAAGAGTTTTTTTTTTTTTTTTCCTCTAAATAACAATTGGTGGAGATGGACGAATAGTTCTGAACAGGTAAACATATACATGGTTTGTATGTGCCACCTTAACCCGGCAGCAAGAAAGCGGTACCCATCCTCAGCACGAGGAGGTGAGCCCGTGTTAACCTCATTGCCCAAAAGGGGGCGGATCCCACACCCACCGAAGGCAGTGCTAAATCCGTGGGTGCTAGCAGATTTCTCTATTTGCCCATACTAGAGAATAAAAAAAAAGAAAAGAAAGAAATAAGTCATCAAAGGCTTCGTGAATTTCAGTATTACTAAGAATAATCCTGAAAGGCAAGCAGGATGCGAGAAGAAAGCATCCGTTCATAAGGCTGCACCTAGAACGCTTGTTCAACTCCGCCTCATATCTCTGTGAAGAATAGCACCACTATGAAAGGGCCAGAAATAGGCTTGGTGTAGGTTTGTGCGTATTATGTGTGTGATCTGTTGTTCTGTTCTGACTTCTTGGCTACCCAAATGCATCAATCACTGGAGAGATGATTTTGGGTACTCGTTCACACCACGGGGAGTCGGGCCAGTCCCAGAAAAACGCGTACTGTCTCAAAAGAGACTGTGGCCCCACCTGGTGTTGCCAGCAGTTAGGCCACGATCCTATGGGGCCCATTCCAGAGGGAAGACAGAAAAAAAAAGCTAATGGTGCACAGGAGACGTCCCGTACCGTCACACTGACAATCGAACTGAGACCTTTTTCAGATACTATGGAAAGACAGCAGTAATTATAATAGTGCTCCGCCGGCTGTGTAGGCTCATTCTACACCACGAAAACATGGTTTTAAGCATTTGGAAATGGAGGAAACTTTAGGTCAAAAGCGGAAAATAAAAATGCAAGCCAATCTTCTCAAACCTTAAATTTTCCTCATGTTAAAGGCTGAGCGGGCTCAGCGAAGAAACATGTAGGGTACCTCCTACTACTATCTGCGGTCGGATGAGGTAAAAGAAACTCTACAATTTTTCGATCGGCGAGGTCGTTAGTATGACCAAATATCTCCCTTGGCACAATATTTTATTGAAACGATATCTTTTTGGCTTCCTAGCAGCGGAAGCCAGTTTTAGGTAGCCAGTAACTGCGTGGATTGAAAAATGGCTCTCTGCATTCCAATTTCTCGAATAATGCTACGTTTCTCCAAGATTCTATTTTCTTTCAACTACCTTTTAACTCGTGTATGATTTTCTTACACTGGATGGAAATCGCCCTCTGCCCATTTAAGCATGAACAACTGACTATCCTCCACCTGTTCCAATATGCAGGTTATTTTCCAGTAGAGAGAACAAAACTTAGTTATTTCAATCGTTTAAAAATTTATTCCTGAATTATTTCTCTGCTACTCCCGTGATGAACATTTATTTTCTTGAGGGTCATCTTGACTTCTAGTCTCTCTCTCTCTCTCTCTCTCTCTCTCTCTCTCTCTCTCTCTCTCTCTCTCTCTCTCTCTCTCTCTCTCTCTCTCTCTCTCTCTCGGATAAAACACATCACATATGCTGCTTCCTCCGCATCAAAATAGTGGATTTCCCTTTTCGCTCTCAGCGAAAAGTAGAGGCTTAAAATTGGTGATGTGCGAAAAACTCCCAGTGCAACTCGTAGTGCACTGTGATGCACGGGATGGAGCCATTTCGGTGCATTCGGTCTGGCCAAGTCATATGCAGGAGACCCATAGTCTAACCTGGATCTGATCAGCGAGCGGTATAGGTGTAGTAACACAACGATGTGCACCCCATGATATAGAAGAAATTACTCTGAGAAGATTTAGTTTTCTAAGACAACTTGAACGAATGTTTTATATGTTCCAGGAAGTTTAATTTTTTATCAAGTATTACTACAACAAGGAATGTAATACTATGGTGGAAAGTAATACGATGAGAATCTGAAGGTCTTGACCAGGATGTAAAGAACGTTCGCGACAGAAGTGTACGGCAGTTGTTTTTGGTTTAGAAAGTCCATATCCATTGTTTTTGGCCCAAGAGACTATTTTGTTAATGGTGCCTTGTAGTTGTCTTTCAATTAGTCGCATATTTTGAGAATAACATGAGATGGTAAGATCGTCAGCGTATAGCTATACATCAACTGTATCAGATATACACTTGGTTATAGCATCAATCCTAATGATCCTAATGGCAAAGAGTGTGGCGCTCAATACTGAGCCTTGGGGAACTCGCTCTTCTCGTACATATGCTCGAGACAATGAAGAATGGAATCGGGCCTGAAACGATCTATTCCCTAGAAAGTTCTTAATGAATTTTGCCAGATAACCCCGAACTCCACATTTATGTTAATCCTGAAAAATCCCATATCGCCTAGTTTTATCGAAGTCTTTCTCTATGTCAACGCATATCATGACTAGGTGCTCATTTCTGAGAAAAGCGTTCCGGATATTTGTTTCTGCTTTGATAATGAGATCAAGCGTGGATCTTCTTCTCCGGAAACCATGCTGGTTTGGACTTCGAATGTTTTCTGTTTCTAGAAACCGTGTCAGTCTACCGTTACCTTTATTTTTTTCAATGTTTTTCCCAGAAAATTGGTTAGAGAAATGGTACGATAAATTCTGGGATCTGTGTGATCTTTTCCTGGTTTCGGGAAGGCTAGCACATAAGAATGGCACCAGCTAGCAGGGTAATACTCCTCTAAGAAAATTCTGTTATACAGTTGTAAGAAGGCAGTTAACGATTTCTCACTTAAATGACAGATCATGGTGTAATAAATTCCATCAGGACCTGGAGCACTGCTCTTCACCCGTGCAAGCGCAATTCAAACATGGACAGAGTTAGGTTATACGAATGTGGGACGGCAGGATTAAAATTTAATTTGCATTTTTCTGTCCGGGATTTTGACAATTGAAATGCTGGTTCATATGTGACAACGGCTGAAAGCGTTTCGAACTAAGTACCTAAGGTAGTGGCAATTTCTACAGGTTGAGAAATTTCCTTCCCTTTTACAAGTAGAATAGGAGAAGTTTGCGAGTATTTACCCTTAATTCGTTTGATGTTTTTTTTTCTCCTGATTACAGAAATATCTGTGGATCTGTTTATGGTGGTGAAAGAGGCCTATGCGCCCCGGATTCATATTATTGAAATGAAAAATTATAATTCCTCAGAGCGGTTTAATACTAGAACATACATACAAAGAACGGTTAATATACAAAAGAGCTTTCGGCTGGGAAGACAGCCCTCTTCAGTTAAACAGAAAGTATATTAAACGACAGTTAGGATGGAGATGTGCACTGCCAAGTTGGTGCGTGAGGCGCGTGGCTAATTGTTTGAGGTTGAAGTTTGTAGCTGTGACGTATGGTGGAAGTATAAAGTGCCCATGCTTCTTTTTTACTCTCTCTCTCGTCTTATATGACGAACTTTAAATAAATAAAAAATAAATTTTCTGTTTATACTCCGGCACGACAACCAAGTCAGTAGAGTTTACAACAAATCGTCAATACAAATATTTATCGTATTTAGTAGTCACGGGCTTGAACCCCCGGTCACTCAAGGAACGCGTGCTATGCACTCTTGCTCCTGACCACTCGGCTACGTCAGGCCTAGCTCTGGCTGTCTTAAACTGTAGGAGGTTGGCTGTGGTTGGATGTTTTAGAAACGGATTCCAGTATTTATTTATTTTTTTTAGCATTGTTACCTGCTTCATTCCATCACATTTTTGGACGAAGCCGGATTTTGGGTGATGATTTTGGAACAGCAGACTCGGATGCTTTCATTATTTTTTGTGTAATGTAGCTGAATGCAGAATCAGTTGTGAGGGTTGCAATGACGGAAGTATCTATTTTAGGTATTTCCTGGAATTTAGTCCAGTTAGCCTTGTCAAATTTCCAGGTTGTCCTAATGTCGCTCTAGGGAGGAGAACTTGAACTGAAAATACAGATTATAGGAAAGTGATCGCTACCAAGAGGGTTATCAGTAACAGTCAGTCTATGATAGGAAATATCGTTGGAGAGCATATTGAAAGATCAATAGCTGAACTTGAGTCAGATGGTGAATGTACGTATGTGTGATCATCAGTGTTTAGAATAGTTAGATTATGTTTATCTAAAAAAAAGTTTTCTATTATCTGTCCTCTAGAGTCAAGATATTAAGAACCCCCATAGGGGATGATGGCCATCCAGTCACCCATAATACAAAAGGGAGCAGGTATTTGCTTTATTATATCATCTAAATCAGCAAGGGTGTATGTATAGTTTGGTGATAGATACAACGAAACTAGTGTTACCGTTATACCAATGGTAACACGAACTGCAACCGCCTCTAAAGATGTTTTCATGGGGACAGGTCTAGAGGGAACTACATACATAGTTTACTATGACTGCTACTCCACCATGAGCTGAATTAGAGGAACATCTATCTTTTATTATAATGTTTAGAGGAGCCGTTAAACTTATTAAGAACAATTAAACTTATAATATTTAAACTTATAATGTTTCTCATAAAAAAAAAAAAAAAAAAAATTGTCATAACTGTACCCATTGTCTGCTTTTAACTGGTGTCTGGGCGCCTGCGTAGCCAGGTGAGCACGAGCAGCAGTGCGTAGCACACGCTTCTTGATTAGACCGGGGTTCGAGCCCGTGAGCCACCAAATATGGAGGATGCGGAAAGGTCAGGGAATGACCACTGCATATACCGGTGGCAATATAGCATTAGTTGCCGATGCTCCTAAAAACCAAATAACAACAACAACTGGTGTCTGCTAACTTCCGTGATGTATTTTGCTTACGCCTGTCAAATTTTACTCTTTCCTTCTTTGAGAAAACTGGTCTGCCTGTGTCGATATCACCTTCTGGATGAATTTCAAGAATTGTATCGTCTTCACCTGCTTTCTCAGCGATGTCCATGGTGTCAGATCTGAATTTGTATGCATCACTCCTTTCAGAGCTCTTGATTTGTTCTTTCGGTTGCTGATTGGGATTCTTATCTGGAGGTATTGTTAGCGGTGTATATACTTCTTGAGTTGCATATCTGGAGGGAGATTGTTCCTCAGATGAAGAAAGTACTGATTTCTCCAAACCAGATATAGAAATATTTGAAGGGACTGAACAATCAGTTTGAGTTGATACTGAGCGCAGTCGTTGAGTAACTGACGCGTAAATAGATTATTTAGTTAGAATTGCAAAGTGCTTTGCAATTTCTTTGCTTCTTGATATGAAACCTTATGCTCTATTTTATATTTCTGAATGTTTTTCGCTCGTTTCCATTACTCGCAGTCCTTAGAGAAGGCAAAATGATAGTTAGGACAGTTTTGAGTTTCATTGTTGCAGTCGGTATGTGTGTGTGTGTGTGTGTTCTTTTGAACCGCAAGAAGCACAAGTGACTACACCTCTGCATACAGTTTGCGAATGACCAAACGTTTGGCGCTTGAAGCACCATACCGGATTGGGAACGTATGGACGAACATCGCATCTATGGTATCCAGCTTTTATACTTTGATTAGGTGTTTTAAACTTCAGTATGACTGTCCGAGTAGAGACAGGCTTCCCATCTTTTTTGATAAAAATTCTTTTTGCATGGACTACATTTTGGTTGTTGAATTCGTAGACAAGTTCATCTTCTGATACATTTAGGAGATCCTATTCTGATATTACCCCTTTAGGGGAGTTCAAGATGTTTGAGTTCATATGTCCATTCATGTCCAACTGCAAGCTCACGGAACCAA